>NW_020447653.1:364900-383443 GCF_003343035.1 Apteryx rowi | reverse complement strand
ACATCGCGGTGCAGGTGGGTGCCGCCGCCGTGGGCGCGGGCGGGCTGGCGGCGCTGCGCGGCCGCTCACGGCGCCCCTCTGCCCCCGCAGACCGACTTCAGGACCGCCGACGCGGACGTGAACACGGACCAGGACATCGAGAAGAGCCTGGTGGGTGCCGAGCGCCGCCGCCGCCCCGGCGATAAAAAGGCTCTTGCGGTGCTTTCGCGCCGGGCGAGAACGGCCTCGGTTCTGGGGCCCCTTGCACGGCACGGCGGGGGGGGGGGGGAGCGTTTGGCGGCTCCTGCGTGTGGCGGGCTCCTCCGTGCTCCCCTACTGGGTGTCCCCGTGCTTCTGCGGGCATGCGATGGGCGTCTTGGTCTCTCCCTGGCTGTGCCGCAAGTGAAACACCACTGGCTCGTTTCTTTCTAAAGCTCCTGTCTGGTTTAAAAAAACAGAAACATCCCCCCCACCGCCCCACACGGTGTGTTTTCCTTTTTTGGTCCACCAAGCTATCCTAAAGACTTCAGAGAGGAAAACAAGAAAACTTCCAAGTTCTGAATATATGTGCCATGGGAAAATTATAGCAAAATACTGTTAAATGAATTAGCTGGAGRCAGAGTTGTGCCTGGTGTTAGGTATCCTGATGCCTGCTCCCCTGCTCTTCCCACAAGATTTTTTTCTCGTTTTAGTACCAGCCTTGCAGTTCTTAAGCTCTGTTCTTTAGAAGAAGAAATGCAGTGTTAGCTGCAGCTTCAGGCRGTGGGTCTGTTAGTCTGATCTAGAGAGCCTGAGCTTTGAAAGCAGAGGTTAACTGTGATTATTGACAGTCTCAGCCTTAACATCCCCTGGGCCTTAACGCACAGTCGAGCTGTACTGCTTGCGTTTGTGCCCTCTTTGGTGTGAGGGAAGGGGAGGGTTCTCCTTGAGTTTCCGCTCTCCGCCACAGGACAAAATGATGTCTGAGAGGGCTTTGTTGAAAGAGCGTTACCAGGAGGTACTGGACAAACAGAGGCAAGTGGAGAATCAACTGCAGGTGCAGCTCAAGCAGCTCCAGCAGCGAAGGGAAGAAGAAATGAAGAACCACCAGGTATTTGGTGAAAATCCTTTTTTATTTAAGCTGCCTGTTAGCACTTACAGCTACACCATTAGGTGGGCTGATTCAGCCTCGTGCTGAGGGCTGCAGTGGGGTGCAAGCTGGCAGCCGGAAGTGGCAGTGGCATGCAGCATTGCAGTTTTCCCCGTGTACATATTCTTCTACAGCAGTAAGGATTGGCCCCTGCCCAAATCTGGCTGCTGAACAGTTCAGAATTGACTCCTAACACAGCACCTTGCATGCAAGTCACTTCCTGCTGGTGATCTTGCAACATCTGTTCAGTAAGCACACAATCTTTCACATGAAAACTAGTGAAGAAGCTGGAAGTGAGGAGAATTAACTCCCTATGATGAGCAGCTGGAAGTGAGGAAGATTAACTCCATGTGATTACGCAGGTCTCCTGGCCATTGGCTCAGGGACCACTAGGTTAAATAAGTGATTTGCAGCTCTCTCTATGGTAGCTCATGTTGGGACAAAAGGAGCCATCAGGGACCCATCACTTTGATCTAAAGCGAGGCGTGGAAATCATTGCCCCTTAAAATGTTTCTAAGGAGACGGGAGATTCGTAGGCTTTCTGTCTCCTGGCTTTCCTCATAGTAACCCCTATGTATCTTATCTGGGGCTTGATCTACTAAAAAGAAAGATTTCCATGATGCATGTAATCTCTCTTCAACTTAACTAAAACAGTAACTTGATTTAAAAACAAAGAAAACTATTACTTGGGGATTTTGCTCTTTATTTGCTTGAGGCTTGTTTCCTCTAGGAGATTCTGAAAGCCATTCAGGATGTGACCATCAAGCGAGAAGAGACAAAGAAGAAGATGGAGAAAGAAAAGAAAGAATTCTTGCAGAAGGAGCAAGATCTGAAGGCAGAAATTGAGAAACTCTGTGAGAAAGGCAGAAGGTATTAGTATGGAGAAGCAAGTATTTGTTAGAAAAAAACATATAGTTGAACCCTGATGTATGTCTGATTCGAGGAAGATCACTGAACTTCTGGAAGCAGCAAGTGTTTTGGTGAGCAGTTGAGGGAGAGACCTGTTCGGTTTTGAACAGATCTACTACAGACTGAGCAGCTTCTCTGTACAGAAGATATTAAAATGAAATTTGGGGGCAAAAGGTTGTTGTTTTGCCCGCTAACTGTATGCATGGACAGAATTGGCATTGATGATAATGCAGCTCAGCTCTGAACGTGTTGCCGTCTTTCAGAATCCAGTGCCTTTCAGCAGGAGGCAGTACTGTTCTCTTGGAGTGCTAGAAGTGTGGTCTTGTCGGACTTAGCAAGTCATCCTACCCAAAACTTTCCATTTAGGTAGGCTGCTCAAACCTGCTGTGCACCTGATGGTATTTGAAAGGCTCCCTGGTGCAGTCATGCTTTGCTGTAAGATAGGCAGCATATTCTGTGCAAGGAATCTCACTACATGAAGAGGGACTCTAAAGCAATCAAGCTTTGACTTGTTTGTGAAGAACTTGAGCTTCCTTTGGATGGTGAATTTGCACTTTTACATAGCTGTTCTGTCTTGTCCTGGAGGTCTGATTTTTTGAGGGCTCAGTCATAGCGTTTTTGGATAAAGCTACTTCAGTAATGGTTCCAAGAACTCAGCCTCTTTTTCCCCTGTGAATGAACTGTTGCAAAGAATGTGTCGTCAGGGAGGCACAGCTCTGCAGAGGATTCTGGTTGTATGCTGCAGTCTTTGTGCAGTATCATGATACAGCAGATTTCTGCCTTCTTCTCACGGATGATGGTAGTGATTGCTTTCAAACATTTATTGAATGGCTCAGTTTTCAGAGTATGTAGCTACACTGGGCACACAGCTGTGCAAATACCTTGTTTAAACTTGAGCCAATACAGCATTAGAGGCTGTGCAGTGACACCTTTGCAATAGATGACTCCATCTGTCCTTTTTTTCTTGTGCAGGTTGCTGAAAGAACAAGAGGAGAAGGAAAACAAGATTGCTTCTCTGATTGCGGAGCAGTCTGATGAGAAGTAAGGCGCTCTATATTACCAGACTAATGCTGTTGAATAACCTTTTCCTTCCGGTCTTTTCCCTCCGACTGCAGGAAGCAAAAGATGTGGTAGATGAAAAATGAGATTTGCCTCACCCTAGAATATTTTGCTCTAGAGTAAATCTGGTGCTGCTGATGGGGGTAGGCTAGAGAGGTCAGTCGAACAGTGCTGTCCAGCGAGGCGCTCTAAAGGTTTTATCTCCTTTTCCAGCAGGTGGGTGTCCACGGTCTCTGGATTAAATCCTCTTTGATCCTGGTCACAAGCAGGCTCCTGGATACTTGTGACATGGAGATAAAGATCCCCCAAGATTAGAATTTATGCTCAGTGGATTGGCACAGCTTGCAACTGCTGCCTCTGATTGAATTTCGACTTTCCAGGATTAGGGTAGAGCTATTTCTCTTGGTGATGTTCCCTACAGCTTCCTGACTATTCTAAACTCTGGGCACATCTCTGCAGCGCTTAGATACGTGAGAAG
This sequence comes from Apteryx rowi, assembly GCF_003343035.1. Classification (NCBI taxonomy): domain Eukaryota; kingdom Metazoa; phylum Chordata; class Aves; order Apterygiformes; family Apterygidae; genus Apteryx; species Apteryx rowi. The sequence continues at coordinate 379,889 of NW_020447653.1, read as the reverse complement.
TTCCAGATCAAAGTGTAGATCCTCATGTAACACAGGTGGAGTTGGGACAGATTTTTGGTGAGGGGACCTCCCTTCTCCTCATACCACTCTAGCCATACATGCATGTTTGCACGCTGGTTGTTCGCGTGCTCTGGAACAGCTCACTCCTGGGACTGGGACTCATGCAGCCCTGATGAACATGACTGGTGTCATAGCCTGGAAGCTGTCGGTATTCCACGCTTCTGCACAATCAAGGGCTATAAGGATCGATGTTTTTGTGAGAGTTTTGGCAGCTCTGCTGTTCCAAGTCATTCCAGTGCGTAAATGGACCTGTTCTGTTTCTGCCTCCAGGCAGTTATGGGAGATGGAGCTAGATAAGCTGAAGAACCAGCACAATGAAATCAACAGGAACATTCTTGAGGAGACAGAGCGGGCCTGGAAAGCAGAGGTTGGTAGATGGCTTCTTACCTGCAGAGTAGCTGAAAGCCTTTTAGGGGTTCCAGGTCACTGAGGAATGATGCTCAGGACCTGAAACTAGGGGCAGCTGACGATGAGGCCAAGTCCTCCTCTTCACCGGGTGAGAGGAGGTGTAAACAAATATCAGCGCAGTAAACATTAATCCAAACTGGTGCCCCAGTGCAGTTAGCATGGTGCTTAGTGAAGAGGTTACAGTCACAGTCTGGCAGCACGAAACAGGAATACAGAAACTACTCTTCATGTGGGGCCTGTCTCTGCTAGATCCTGTCCCTGGAGAGCCGAAAGGAGCTGCTGGTGTTGAAACTAGAGGAAGCAGAAAAAGAAGCAGAGCTGCACCTCACCTACCTCAAGTAAGTTCCTGTAGTCTCAGAAATGGCAGGGTGACTCAAGTATTGCTATGTGCCTGTTTGCTGTTCCTCTGCCTGTATTGGACATTTGCCTGAAATAGGTTGAGGTTTCTTGTGGGTTTCTTTATTAAACTACTGTGATTCTGCAATGTCGCGGAACAAGGGCACATGGGGTTGTGCTTATTCCCTGCTGTCTTTCCTCTGCTGAACATCTGCCATGTTCTCGACCTGGTGGCACTGTGCTGACTGCAGTATCTGTGCCTGTCCGCCAGATCAGTCTCTGCACTCTGGTAGCACCACGTGCCCTCCTCTTGCAGAGGTCCTTGCCYAGGTTTGAGCCCCTCTTCCTGCCTGGCCAGAGGAGGGGAGCCCTGGTGGGGAAAGACAGGAGGGTCTTGGGAGTTAGTTGTTCCYGGCTGCTCTCACTTTGCTACCAACAAGAGCACAGCTGCAAGAAGGAAAGTTGAATTGTGCTCGCAGGTCTGCGCCACCCACGCTGGAGACCATGAGGCCCAAACAGGAGTGGGAGATGAGGCTGAACAGGATACGAATGACCAAGGAAAGTGTCCGAGTAAGTCCCTGGCAGACAGTTCCCAACATAACAGTGAGCAGTTTGTGTTAATGCTACTTTGCATGCTTAGTTTCAACCCTCTTGAGGAGAGGACCAAGCCACAGGAAAAGGGTTTGTGCCCAAAAGCATGGCACAGTCAGTCTGCCCTTGTGGGCAGCTGCAGAGATCTTCTACACACCTCCTTGGGCTGATGCGTGTGGATAAACAACGTGGATACTAAAGCGGTGTGGTGGGTTAGTGGCAGAGGCAGGTATTCCTCCCTCTGAGTCTCCCCCCCCCCCCMCTTTTAGTCTTGTGGAGCCAAATTGTGTCTGCTTTAGGGCCTGCAGCCGTTCCATGACTGAGAACGCTTTGCCCAGGCAGCAGTGGCAGAGGAATTCACCTGTTCTAGGCATGCAGCATCCAGAACTTACTCAGGCAGCAGCTTTGATAACTCTGCCTCTCTTTCCTTTCCTCTCTGTTAGGATCAGTTCAATGACCACATTCAGATGGTGAGAAATGGAACAAAGCTGAGCAGCCTTCCGCAGATCCCGACCCCAACCCTGCCACCCCCACCCTCAGAAGTGAGTGCCTCTCCAGCCTGGCAAATACAAGCTTTGGTTGCTCTGAGGTCAGTGCTGGCAGGAGCCTGCCTGCCAGCCCCTAACTGGCGCTGCCTGTGCTACGTGCTTTGAAGGAGGCTGTGCAGGATTAAGTTTTCTGGAGCTTGTGCTTGTCCTCTGAGGCAGCTGTCTCTGGGGAGAAGGGTCTGCACCGCCCTCCTTTGCCACGAGGGGTATAACTGCCAGTGCCTGTGGCTCAGCCCGCCTCCTGCCTGGCTGGGCTGGAAGGTGCTAAGCTCTGCTTTCAGATGGGCTTATTCTAACCAGCCTTTCCTTTCTCCCTGTTTTTCTTTCTCAGACAGATTTCATGTTGACGGCATTCCAGCCCAACCCCTCCCTTGCTCCCAGGCTCCCRTTCCCCATCGGACCAGTTCCCGTTCCCATGGTCATGCCAAGTGCTGATCCCCGGGCACTCTCCTTTCCGCTCCTGAACCCTGCCATCTCCAGACCTAACCAGCCTTCCCCGCCACTGCCTGCTTCCCAAGGAAGAAACAGCCCTGTAGTGGCATCACTTATTGGCACGCACAGTCCTCACATGACTCCTGCTGCCTCCATCCCTCCTCCACCAGGTTTGGGAGGAGTTAAGGTCACTCCAGAGTTTCACATGCCACAGCCAGCTGATAAGCTGGAAAAGCTGCTGGAGAAATTGTTGACTCGATTTCCGCAGTGCACCAAGTAAGTGTCTTGCACTGTCTTTCCCGGGAAACGAAAGCTTGCATGTGGGATATGAGCTGAGATAAAGGGAAGCGGAGCTTGTCTGGGAGCATGAGGAGTCTGTAGGAAAGGGAGGGAAGCCAAATCTGAGGGCTCTCTCTCAGCTCTCCCATAGCACTGGGAACAAGGAAGGTCTGGAGCTTTATTTAAAGAGTGGCCGCGATACTGGAGCACAGCGTAGAGTGCTCTAYGTGCAGCCCTACCTCTGGCAAGTCCATCAGCCTGCGTGGCAGGTGGGCACTGTCTCTCGCTCCAGCTGGGTTTGCCTACTCTTCCCCCAGCATTTTGGAGACAGAAGCTCAGTGTRTAATTCGTCTCATTTAGGGTATCGACTGCTCTCTGTAGACAGTTGAGAGCACATGGTCCTTTGCTGTGATACCTCAGGCTTCCCCTGAGACCTGAACGGGGATGGCTGACTGGTCTGGAGCAGTATCGCAGATCCTCTGGCAGATGCGGCCCTGCTTGTGGGGGCCAGTTCGGCTTGCTAGCGGTGGGTGGGAGCTCTTAGCAGGCTGCTGTTCTGCAGGGCCCAGCTCACCAACATACTGCAGCAGATCAAGACTGCTCGGAGGACCATGGCGGGGCTGACCATGGAGGAGCTGAACCAGCTGGTGGCGGCGAAGCTGGCGGAGCAGCACGAGCGGGCAGCGGTCGGGGCTCAGGTGGGAGAGCTGTGGGGGATAGTGGGGGCTGCCAGGCTCCTTGCTGGGGGAGGCAGCCTGGCAGCAGCGAGGAGCAGTGCCTGTGGCTCAGTTGCCTGCAGACTGTGCTGCGCAGGGCCCGCTGCTGGAAACGTGCTGAGCTCAGGCTTGGTCTGTGTGCAGCAGGCTTGTCCCTGGGGTTCCCCTTTCTGTTGACTGTGGAGCAACGCTAGGGTAACTCAGCTCTCTTCCTGGACTTCCCTGATATGCCTCTGTTTGCCTTGCTACAGCCACTCGGTCGGATCCGGGCGCCCATGTTTTCTGCTCCTCTGCCTCAGATCAGCACGCCCATGTTCCTGCCCCCGGCCCAGGTGGCTTACCCCGGAACAGCGTCGCACGTAAGACTTCTTGGCTTCRCTAGAGTGCCTCAGCATCCCCAGGGAAAGCCAGCTGGGGAGGGAGCCCTTCTGGGGGGGGAACGAAAGGAAGAGACGGTGAAGTTGAGCCCTCTCCTTGCATAGCTGCTCAGGCTGGTGAGGCAGGAGGGAAGGGTTCGGAGCATGGCTCCTTTGTGCCCTGCCCCAGGGGAGAAAGGAGCAGCTGTGAGAGAGGTGGCAGAGGTTCTAGCACAGGATGGCTGTGTGCAGAGGGAGGAATCGGGCAAACCATGGCCCCTGGCTGCGGCTGGTGGGACAAGTCGCTGGAACGTGGATATATGATCTGAACTGGGGCGTCTGACTTCYGTGACTGTCTGCTTTGTGTTCCCTCTCTGCTTGTCCCAGACCCCGGCCGCCTGTAAGCTGTGTCTAATGTGCCAGAAGCTTGTGCAGCCCGGTGACCTTCACCCCATGGCCTGCTCGCACGTGCTGCACAAGGAGGTGAGTGTGCTGCCCCACTTGGCGCTTCTCTTGCCTTCTCTCAATGTTCCTTGTAATGGTTCCTAGTGCCAGTCCCTTCCCAGGTCCCTGAGCATGCATAGCAAGTCCCCAGGAGTCCGTGCTGTAAACAGATCCCGCCAGGAGGAGGGTGTAATCGGTAACTAACCTCTTTGTGCCCTGTCACCCTCTCTTTCCGCACTCCTAGCTGGACCACCCCGAGTGGCTGTTTGGTAGTGGCTTCTAAATACAGTGTCTTATATTCTCGCCTTAGAGCCTGTGCTCCTTGTTTGGAGGGTTAGATCCTGGCCTTTTCCCTTCCTGGAGTAGGATGCTGTGGGAAGRTCTAGAATACGGGGTGACAGAGAGCTGCCTGTCACCCAGTTGTCTGGGTATCGTGGCTCTGTGCATGTGAACTCTCGGGAAGAGGAGAGACTCTCTYCTCTCATGGCACTGGCTGCGGTTCATCCATGTAGGCAAATCCCTCCTCCTAATGGTTGCTTTATGGCCCCAAGTGACTACTGAGGAAGCCRAAAGCCATGAGCTCAGGAGAGCCTGATGCTGCTGCTAGATTGAAAAGGGCTCCCTCATCACTGTGACCCTTTGACGGAGGGTGTTTCTAGGGAGCAAAATAAACCATCCCTTAAACTGAGTGCCCCTTGCCAGCACTGCTCTGGAAAAGTAATGCCACGCTGTGTTCACAGCGCCTTTGAGTTGTGCCAGTGGCTCTTGACTAATTCTCTCTCTTCTAGTGCATCAAATTCTGGGCACAAACCAACACAAATGACACTTGCCCCTTTTGCCCAAGTCTCAAATGACGGCTACTCGAACAAAGCGTCCCCACTGGAGGAGTTGCTGTGAATAGACAGGATCAATTCTAAGATTTCTACAGTTCTATATTTATACGACCATGTATACACATGTACATTTTTATTATATAGGTAATGTGTGTATAGAAAGTCTGTATACATACAAATTCATAAATAAAGTGTGTATATTATGCAGTGATTTGCTGCTGCCCCTCATTTCTTGGTTGTTCATAGCCTTACTGGCTTCCTTGCTAACATGTGTTAGCAAACTGCTTGCTGGGCCTTCAGCAGTTGCTGTAGCTACCTCTGTCCACTTATCTGCTTGGCTTGCAGCATGTCCTTCCCTGGGGGAGCATTCGCAGCAGCTCCGCGCTTTGCACAAAGCATTCCCCTTGGTGGGATGTCCCCCCGCCCCGTGCCCCAGCAAACCCATCCTCTGCCACATCCATCTGGTGCTACTTGTGCTCAGTGGGTAGTACCCCTCCTAGCAATGAACAGGTTCCAGACAAAGAGGAATTTTTGTGTTTTTTAATATAATAATAATTTACCGTGTTAACATTCATTGTTCTTACATAGACATTAGGTTACAGAGTACTGGAGTCTACAGCAGCAGCTGGGGGTAACTGTCCCCATCCCTTCTCCCACTGGGCAAAGTTCTGCTCACGCGTTCACCCAGTGCTTCCTGTTGTAACTCTGGGCCCTGGGGAGGGAGCGCTTGGGAGTGAACACATTTTGGCTGCACTGCAGCTCAGGATAACCAACCTTTTGCAATTCCAATTTTCCCCTCTCCTGTACTTTCTCCTAAAACACAGGCTGATGCACCAGCCTCTTCTCCATGGATTTCGGTGGGATTAAGAGGTGCTCAGCACCACTTAAAATCTTGCGCTTAATCTGGAGGTCTTTTTCTCCTTTTGCAGTCTGTGGCACAAACTCAGCACTGCTAGAAGCACCTATGCCTTGGGATTGGTTAGTGCGAGTGCTGCCCGTGCACAGCACGGCTGAACTCAGCCATGATCAGTCTGAATCTTTCTGTGTGCGCGCACGTGCCTCTTGGGCGTGTTTTAAGGCAGTGGTCCACAGCGTGGTCTCTGGGATCCTGGGGAGGGCCCTGGGCAGGCACGAGGGAGTGGCGGTCTGTGCSCGCTCTACAATTGCGTAACTTTGCCCCCTTGCGCTGGCGTCAGGTTGCTAACGATCGCAGTCGTGGAGCAAGGCGGGGGAAGGGGATGCTGTACAAACACGGGAGCAGTGAAGTGGAACAATGCAGGGACACGTGTAATGGGCTGCTGTGGGCACAACGCTCTGGCTGGCTTGGCCTGCCTACGCTCCCGACACAGTGTGGGTCCCTGCCTCCCTCTCTGGCTCTCTTGTTGCTTTCTTAAAGAAATATTTAACTAAAGGACTTGGTTAACAGCCTTACGCTTGGTTACGAATGCAGACCTTTAACTCTCCAGCCCCTAGCACTGTCCCCTCCTGAACTGACYGCTCAGCTCTTGGGCACACATCCACTGGCCAGCTGCCACCTCTGCCCAGGCCCCGCAGGTAGCTCTGTCCCTCACTCGCAGAGGAACGTTGCCTTTTTAACTAGTAAATCTCAGTATTTAGAACAAAACCTGACTGCACTTCCATGTCCAAGTCCTAGGTGGAAAAGTAGGGAAATAGAGCATTACCAACTGCCTCCAGGCTCACGAGAGGCTGCTCCAGGGAAGGGAGAAAACAACTGTCAGTGCCACTCTTTCGCTGGGACTGGGGCAGTGCGAGGAGGCCTGCGGAGCTGTGGCTGGGGAAAGGAGGGGAGGGCTGTTCCTGTGTACTGGAAAATCCTCCCTTCGCTGTATGAACGAGATGGGGGCACAGCTGCCTTCCCTGCTCAACGTCCTTTTGGCTTGTGAACTACTGCTCTGGGTGATCCGACCATGCCCTCTTCCTGCATGCCTCCATCCTTGTCACCAAACCAATTACAAGACACATCCACTGAAACAAACTCCAGATCACCTATGATCTATAAAGTGCTTCCATCTGAGCATGCTGCTGCTGAGCTAGCTAGTCCGGCGCCTGGGTCGTGGCCAAGGCACTAGGACTGAGCAGAGGGCTTTAAAAAAAACCAAACACAAACCAGAACCAAACCCTCACCAAAACCCTTTCACATTGGGTTTGGGACAGTGGCTTTCAGGGCTAGAATTAAAAATACAGATATATGTATGTATTGTACAGGTGAGAAGCATCCATTGTTTGTACACCTGTGTGCAGTACGGGGCCTGCTATATACACGCTCTGATTCTGCACAGCTGCACTACCAGTGACTCATATTGTAAAAAAAAAGAAAATAAATACAACCATGTGTTTAAAAAATAATAAATGCTGCAGTCCCCACAGCCACCTCCTGCCGCARCCTGTTCCCCCCAAGCTGCGAAGGGAGTCTCATGCGTCTTGGGAGTAGGAGCCAGTGCCCGGCTGTATCCGCAGCCAGGCGCCGGGACACGGGGAGTTGAGGAGTCGCAGAGCAAGCCGAGCGGAGCCGTTGCGCCCCGCGCCGTGGGACTCGCTCCGGCTGGTGAGGCAAGGCAGCAGCTGCGGGCGGGGGCCAGCAGAGCCCGGCGCTGGCTCCCCTATGGCTTTCGAACAGGCGAGCGGGCTGCAGCACAGTCGGCTCTGGGCGTCAGCAGTTCGCTCTCGCCTGGCACTCAGTTTCTGCTTGTACCAGGCTGTGCTCTGCTCGCGGGGGAAATCTCCTTGCTAAATTCCCCACGTGGGCCTGAGGGACCAGGAAACGCAGGGGAAAGACCCCGTGTCCCAGAGCGGGGAGGCTGTTTTCCTCAGGGCTGGAGGGCAGCAGCCACGGGCTCTCCACGGCAAACACCGCTTGGTGCTAGGATGGAGGCGAGGCAGTTCCCTGTCCCCGAGGGGACATGGCGGGCAGGAGCAGAGTCGGGGGAGGATGTTATGGAGAGCAGAAGGCAGGGGAGGAGGAGGGTGGAAGCGGAGGCGCGTTCCTTCTGCTAAGGAAGCCCTTGCCTCTGGCTTCTCGTGTCCCYGGGCAGCTCCAGCTTTGCACTGCGTGGGTATCTCCCAAAAGCCAAGGCTGGGGACAAGAGGCCCTGGAGATGTGCTCTAGAGGCCAGTTCACGCAGCGTCCTGGAGAGGGGAGCTGCACGGGGGYGGCCTCGGCCACAGCACACATGCACACGTGCACAGATCACTTACACGGATGGCCTGGCCCGCAGCCTCCCTGCGGGGGAGGCAGAGAAGGGCAGATACACAGGGATGCAGGGGGGAAAGGGGATGGATGTGGGATGGCTTATCAGTTTGACTCTGTCAAGCTTGGCAGGGCTGCGCAGGACTGCAAGGGAACAGCAGCAGCCGCTGCACCCAGGGCCGCAGGCAGGATGGCATTGCCGAGCTGCCGCCCCCAAACTGCCAGGCTGTTTCTGTGGGTCCCAGACAAAAGCAGCCGAGGCCCCGGGCTCCCGCTGCTGGCCCAGCCTGGGCTGCTGCCCCACAGACTGCAAGCCAGCGCTGCAGCTGCTCGCGGCGGGCTGGGGGGCAGCAAGGGCTGGTGTCCGGAACGAGGGCAGAGCCCTGGAGCACACAGAGGGGATCCCAGCCTGCTGCTCAGATCAGATCTGTCTGCTCTCCGGTGCTGGTGGTTCCCCCTGTCCTGGTGCCCGAATGCTGCCCTAGACGATGGGGACGTGAGGGCCCAGCCTCAGGGCTGGCATTCTGCTCCTGGCAGTGGGTCACTCCTGTCCTGCTACCCCCAAGGGCACCGAGTCCCCCAGGGCCAGGAGGGCTCCGCACGCCGCTGCCCTGCCTCCACGCTCCAGCCCCCGGAGAAGGGACCCACCTCTCCCTTGCCCCTGCCCCGCTGCCTCACCTGCAGGCCCCGGGGCTGCCCCCGCGCTCAGGTGTCACTTCAGCAAGGATATGTCATCGGCAAAGTCGTCGTGGTCCCGCCGCAGGCAGTGGAAGCAGCGCCACTGAAACACCATGAGGCAGAGCGGCAGCATGAAGAGGGCGCAGATGGCCGCCATGACGTAGGCGATGGTCATCAGGGTGGACTCGTCCGTCTGCGGGATGTTGTAGCCGCAGTCCTCCATATTGGAGTGCAGGTAAGGCCCCTCCACTGCAGCCGTCCGAAACTCGTCGTGCACTGCGGGCGGGATGAGGCAGAGGTCGGCTCACTGCGATACCCCCCGAGCGTCCACACGCCCTCTGCCCCTGCCTCCCTCGCCATCCCTTACCATGACAGGCACTGACAGCAAAGCCAATGCGCTTGTGGGCACGGTCGAAGACCACGTAGAAGCCCTCCATGATAACGGCGCCCATGACGGTGCCCGTGGAGGACTGAGAGATGGCGAACTTGTAGCAGTCGTCCTGAGAGGTGGCCACGTCCTCCACCGGGCGCAGGTATTGCTGCAAGGACAGAAGGTGCCGTCAGCAGGAAAGGAGCGCAGGGAAGAGCTCCTGTGGGCAGCTGTGTCCAGCATAGTCCTGCCTGTGCCACCCAGCTCCAGCCCGCTGCCCAGCTCAGCACCGGGCAGGGTCTGGCCCCACCAACGCTGACCTGGGGTAGGATGGTGATCCGGAAGGACTGGTTGGTGGCCTCCCCCATCAAGTAGAGGGACAGGACGGGGAAGATGTGCCAGGGGGTGGTGCCAACCTGCCAGCAAACCAGCTGCTCCCCCAGCCAGAAGCCATCCGGGAACTTCTCCGTCTGCCAGAGGGAAAGGAGAAGTGAGCGGGGCCATGCCAGGCAGGGAGCAGAGATGCTCAGGCTGGGGACAGGCGGGCACTCTGCTCCCAGCCGTGCGCTGGCACTGGGAACATGTCTGCAGAGAGGGGAGGACTAGGCTAGTTTTGAGGGCCCCACTGACCGAAGAAGCTGTTTTGATGGATTTCACTGCAGCCTCGAAGACTTTCTTTGGCAGCCTGAGGTTGGTGGTCCCGCTATCCACGATGCTCTTGTCGTAGTTGTACTGGGGGCAGGAAGAGGAAGAGTGACCCAGGTGTAAGACGCGAGCCCAGCTCCCCTCTTCCCTCCAGCGCCTGACTGCTCRGGCCACCCCTGCACAGCTAGCGGGGCCGGGCTCCAGCTTTGCTTGCCATGGTGACAGGCACAGCACCTCGGCTCCGGTTCCAGCTCCACCCTTGGACAAACTGCCTGTGTCCCCGGCCTCCACCAGCCCCTCAGCCACAAGGCTCCAAATCCAGAGGCAACGGGCCTGGAGTGCTCAGCGTGCTGGGCCGTTTCAGCAAGGGATGAAGGACAGACACCTCCAGCGGCAGGAACACTACCGTGCCTCGAAGGGCAGGCTCCCCTGGTGCCCCCGCCCCGCGTCACCTCTTTGCAGTCCATGTTCAGGTCCTGCCCGTTGACCTCGAGCTTGACGATGATGACTTCGTAGTACCACTCCTTGCGGATGGGTGTGTACCAGATGTCGCCCACGTACAGCGAGTGGTCGATGCCGCCAATGATCTGCAGCAGGGACAGACAGGTGTTGCCACCACATGGTGCCAACTCCAGCCAGGGCACGTCCCGTATGTCCAGACCTGCCCTCCAGGACACTCGCACCAGGGCTCCCGGGCCTCCCCAGCCTGCCACACCGGCTGCTGGCTCCAGGCTACTCACCATGCTGCCTCCCACCGACGCCAGGGCCTCAGTCTCATTGGGCGAGAAGCCTGCCCCGCACAGCTGGAGGGAGAAGATGTTGGGCACCCGGGTCTGCTTCACCAGGGAGTCAAAGAAGGGCTCCAGGCTGTCATCGGGCTGGTGGGAGGAGAAGAGCAGAGGCAGGACAGGGACATGTCAGTGCTACCCCTCCTCTATGCTGAGGAAAGGACACCCAGGCAAGCTCCCCGCAAGGTCACTAGCGCATCTACAAACGGGTATGGGCAAAGACCAAAGCGGGAACAACCCGAGGACGGAGGTACTCCAACAGAGCCCGTCTGAGAGGGCAGCAGGATCCCCAGCCACCTGTGAGCCAGGACTCACCCGGGCGATCTCGGCGTAGGCCAGCCCCAGGATCCCTTCCCAGTTGGAGCCGTTGATGAAGAATTTGTCTGACTCCGTGATGGCAGCGATGTTGGCTCTGACAGTGACGTTGGGGCCATGGGGGATGGTGACGAGGTCAGTGCCCAGCTCCCCCTCCCACTTGCCCTGGGTGTAGGGCACGTACACCCCCTTCCGCAGGTCCCGGTAGGTGCTGGACCTGGAACGGCATCGAAGAGCCAGACCAAGATGAGCGTGGGCGCAAGGACAGGCGGCTGCGCTGCGTGTGTCCCCCCAGCCCCTGTGCCCACAGCGTACTCACAGCTGCCGCTGGTAGTACCTCCGAAGGAAGGGGTGAGGCGCAGCCCCCACAGCAAAGTTACTGCTCCCTGTGTCCACCAGGATGTTCAGCTGGAGAAGGAGGAGAGAGGGGGAAGGCTCGTGACTCTGCAGTGGGACCCAGGCTGCACTGTCCACCCAGCCCTGGCTGGCTCTGCAGGCCAGGAGAAGCTTTCCCCATCCCCATGCCTGGTGCCGACTGTGCTGCGTGGACCCCGGCCCTCTCTGCTCCACGGCTCTGGGGCCTTGTCCCTGCAGCAAGCCCAGCTCTGCCCTCCCGACGGGGGCCAGGACATGCCCCATGCCCCCCACCCTGCACTCCACGCGGGGCTCTGCGCACAGGGACGGCACAGGGACGGGCCGCGGCAGGCTGCCCGGGCTGGCAGAGCTCAGGGATGCAGGAGGGCTGCAGCACCRCGACGGAGCCCTGAGCTGGGGGGGCCGCCAGGCCCGGGGATGGCTCAGAGCGGCGGAGAAGAAGAGGACACAGTGGCGGAGCAGCAGTCGGCAACGTCAGGGTGTTGCACAAGAAGCAAACACTGTCYGGCAGCGTGCAAACAGAGCCCGAGCTCTCCTGCCCTGCTCAGCGCCCCCAGACCTTGGCCCCCACGCGCCCAGCACCCACGCAGGCACCTGGCAGGGTGCTGCGGGGCTGCAGAGGGCACTGGCAAGGGGGGCCCAAGCTCCCCTTGCCAGAAAACCTCCTAATTTGCTTGCAAAGCTGGTCGGAGGCACTGATAATACACGAGCCGCCGTGGATTGCTGGGTCCGCTAATCGGCCATCCATATGCTGAGCTCTGCTCCTGATTCATCCCTGCCCGTGCCCCGGCTTACCAGCTCACAGGGCAGGGCTTGGCAAACGTCCCGCCAGCGGGGCCGGGAGCGGGCTCGCCCCCCCGAACCTGCCCCCAGCCGAGCCCTGCTGGCGGCCCCCCCGCCCTGCACGGAGATGGGTAAGCCGGGGGGACTGCTGGGGTCTGAGCAGGGCTCACGCGGGGCTCGCGCAGCCGTGGGGCTCCCAGCCGGCTTTGGGGAGCAGGGCTGCGGGCCGCGCTCTGGCCCCAGCGGCCTGGTTCCCCAGCGCTGCCCAGCAGCCTGGCAGGGCTTCGGCCCTTAATCTGCGGAGTCAGAGGGCAGAGGAAGGTGGCTAATGCGCTTGTGCTAATCGCAAAGGCACTCGGACACAGCTGGCAGAATTCTTTCAACGAATCGCTAACACCAGCTAGCTCCATGCAACACGTCCTCGGCACCCCTCGTCCCGGCCGTGCCGTGCCTCGGGCAATGCGGTGCCCTGCCAGCTCCCTGCAGCCACCCCAGCGCAGCGCAGGGGTTCCCCACGGCRCTCCCCCCGTGCCGTGCCGGGGCTCCTCGGACCCCCGGCAAGCTTTTTGCCCRGGGGAACATTTCAGGCACCGTCTGAGATCTGAGCCTCACGTTGGGCCCCGCAGCCCCTCGGGTGAGCGCTAAGAGCCGTCTGGGACGCCTCGGTGCTGCGCTCGGCACTCGAGCAGCCTCACCTCCCCTAGGCAACCTGCCACCTGCAGCCACTGCCGCTGCGCCCGCGCCATTCCCGGGACGATTCTGTTTGATCTTGTGTTAAAGGCCATCTGCTCCAGGCAACTCATTCTTGCTGCTCTCCAGAGCACTCAGTGAAAACAGCTTTCCCTGGAGAAACACCTGCTGAACCGAGGCCGCAGGGAGAGGCCGCAGGCAGCAGGGAGGGAGTTTTGCTCTGAGGACTTTCCCTTGCCTAGCCGAGAACAACAGTTACGTCAGGGAGCCAAGGAAACCCRCAGCTGCCCAGGACCTGAACGCAAGCTGCCCCAGCGAAGGGCAGAGCTCTGGCCAGCGCAGGGGCTGTCACACAGCCCCAAACCTGGCCGTCCCCCCACCAGGCTGGCGGGGCCCCAGCGCCGTGGTCTGGCACTGGCATTGGCACGTGCACGGCGTGAGATGTGCCCGTCAGGATGGCAGCGTCTTGCACTAGCGTAAGCGATGGCAGGAGGCAGYGGGGGGGCCTCGCAGGCTGCCTTCTGCTGGCTTGGGGTTTGCTGTCACGAGGAGAGGACTTGTCTCCTGGAGACTCAGCCGAGTCATCGATCCAGCCTGGGACACAACACTCGAGCCGGCGAGGCCTGGATGTGTGCAGCAGGGACATTTTCTGAAACCCTTCCGCAGCTCCCTCAGTGTGACAGCCCCTCCGGGCACCTTGGCAGAAGCACTGCCTCCCCGCGCACGCGAGCGCAGCGACCGGCAGCACGTGCCGTCGCGCTGGGTACCACTTTGGGGTCAGCCCGCAGGCTGCTCGCAGCGCCTGGCTCCGCCGGGCCTGGCGCGGGCTGAGCCGGATGGCAGCCCCAGGGTCGCGGGGGGACACGCAGTGCAGCTGTGGCACCAAGCCCTGACGCCCTGGCTCACGATGCTCAGCTCCCGCGCGTGTCTGGGTTTATTTGTGCATCACCCGGTGCCGGGGATCCAGGCATCGACGTGGAGTGACATTAGCATGCTAATAGACATGGGCRTAAGAGCAATTAATTACTGATAGTGACTCCACTGTGCAGCACAGCTCAAAACCATAATTAAAGCACAACAGAAAGGGAACAGAGAAACTTCCTTGCTACACTAGGAGGGTGAAATGAAGGCTAAGGAGGGAGTGGGGTCAGCCGGGGGGGCTGRGGCCAGGGCCACCGCTCAGCCCCCGGAGCAGGCGCTGCTGGGGCACAGGACAGTCTCTGCAGCGTTGGGGTGGGCTGTCCTCATGGACGCTGAGCCCAGCGAGGGCAGGAGGTGGGGGGTCTCCAGGCAGAGCATCAAGGTTTTCTCTGCCCCTTTCACACAGCGGGCTTGGCCTATTTTGTGTGAAAGGTCTCAGCCGGTCACAGGCATCTGTCCTGTCCGTGGGGTGCACAGGGACAGAGGGCGACAGCAAGGGCCGGATGCAGGGAGCCAAAAGCATGCACCTGGGGGCAGGCAGCAAAGCGGAGGGCAAAGGAGGGCCTGTGCCAGAGCGGCTGCTGGATGCAATCCACCCCAGCCTGAGCCTGAGCCAAAGCCCAAGACGGATACAGCCGGCGGGGCTGGAAGCGGCTGGTGGACCGAGGCTGACATTGGGTCAGCTGGGCCCAGGGGACCGGGCGCATGTTCAGCCCTCGGTAGCCACTCCGGGCCAACGCAGGGAGCGACTGGGACTGGCTGCGTTTGCGCCTTTGAGAAGGACAGGTTCCTCGCAGATAAACACCCACCACCCTCCCCGTTCTCCTGCATAGGCACAAACATGCTTTTTCACGTGAAGCTTTTAATTCCATTAAAATGCCTGGAGGGATTTTGTTCCAGCACACACACACACACGCATGCACGCACACACACACACACTCACACCCCACATTCGCACTTGGAAGGAGTCCAGGGCTGGAAGATGCTGCCCAAAAAGGTGACTGTTTCAGAGCGCCTGGAAACAGGTGGTTCTCACTGAAATTATTTGGCAGCTGCGACACATGGCAGATTCCAGGCAAAAGCTTCGGCGGGGCTGGATGATGAAACAACATTTAAAACTAGGCTTTAGAAATAATCTCCCCTCTCGCTTCCCAAGCGCGTCCTGCCAGGGCGGCAGACGACCCCGGGCGGGCAGGGAGCCGCCCGGGAGACC
>NW_020447653.1:191066-364073 GCF_003343035.1 Apteryx rowi | reverse complement strand
GGGCGGCGAGCGGGCGGCGGCGGCTCCCGCGCGGTGAGCGGGGCGCGGCGAGGCCGCGGGGGCCCTGGGGTAGGGGCGAGCGCCTACAGGGCCTCGGGGCGGAGGCGGGTGTGCCAAGGGGGACCCTGGGCTCCAGGGCGGGAGTGTGTAGGGGCCCTGGGGCGCGGCCGGGTGCGTGTGCCAGGGGCCTTGGCATAGGGGGGAGCGAGCAAGGGGGAGCTGGGGCGCTGGGCAGCAGTTTGTCAGGACCCTGGGGCAGGTGTGAGTGTGCAAGGGGCCTCAGGGTGGAGGTGAGCGTGCAAAGGGGCTGGGGCAGGGGCAGGTGAGTGTGCAAGGGCCTTGGGGGAATGTGCAGAGGGACTGGGGTACAGGACAAGAGTGCACAAGGGCCCCTGGGGTAGGGGTGAGTGTGTAGAGGGGTTGGGGTATGGGCAGATGAGTGTGTAAGGGCCCTAGGAGGAATGTGCAAAGGGGCTGGGGCAGGGGGTGAGAGCACACAAGGGCCCCTGGGGTAGGGGGGAGTGTGCAGCAGGGCTGGGGCAGGAGCAGATGAGTGTGTAAGGGCTCCTGGGGTAGGGGTGAGTGTGCAAAGAGACAGGGTAGGGGCAGAATGTGCAGGGTGGCTGGTGCACCTGGGGCTGAGTGTGCAGTGGGTGGCTGTGCAAAGGGGCTGGGGCACAGGGTGCTGGGAGCCAGCTGGGGGCTGTGGAGCCAGGGGCAAGTGTGCAAGGTCAGCCTGGGCTGTGGGGCTGTGCGTGCCAAGGAGGCCAGCACAACAGGGTGAGTGTGCAAGGGAGCTGGTGCACGCATGTGTGTGTTGAGGGGTGAAGGAGCACCCTGAGGTGCTGGGCAGGAGCAGGCCAGGGGCGTGCGCTGGGCAGGGCCCAGGTGTCCTGGGATGGGAAAAGACACACCTGGGAGGAGGCTCCTGCTCTGGGCAGGGAAACTATAAAAGCCTGCCTCCAGCCCCGTGGTGTCCTCAGTATATTTTTCTTTTCTGTTATTGCTGTTCTCACATGGAGTGGTTTGAGGTGTGCTAATAATAGCTACCATGGCTGAGCTGGGAGCGGCATGTGAATCTGCTAGCTCATGGCTTTACATGTGCCTAGTGTTTGTCTGTCTCATGTATGCATGCACATACTTATAAAATAAATACATGCTTTTTTCAACTACCTCTTTATTAATAAAAGATTTTGCTTCTCCTTGCAAGCCTTGCTTCTTGTATGTCTTTGGACTAGCACACCTCCAGCTGCATTGCATTTTAATTACACACATGTGTCCTCCTGGTACATTTGCAGGTGTGGGGAAGCAACATTTCAGAGAAGAGTTAGTGTATAATTCATCTCCTGGTACTAATGCCAGGGGATGAGGAAAGTGGCTAAAACAGCAAATAATGCTGCGACAGAGAAAAACAAGAACAGAAGGCCTGGAGTGAGTTGCCCACATTCAAATGTTTTAATCAGCTACATTTGGGAGGGGGAGTGGAGTGGGATTTGTGATGCTGTTTTGGTTTGGTATGTCCTGAGAATATTGGTGCCTGGAAACTGCTAGGAGTAATTGCTCGTTGTGCAGCTCCCTTTACATAACGGTTATAAATGCAGAGCAGCTGAGGTCATGGGAAGGTGAAAAGGGCAAGGAAAGCTCAATTAGAGGCAGCAGCAGTGTGGTGATGGTGATTGGAGCTGCTGCTGTTCGTTTGTTAACCCTGGGAGCCTGCTTGGCCTCCTGGCTGGGCTCGCCACCAGGCTGTGTGAGCGCAGGTGCTGGCAGACAAGGCTGTGTAACCCCCCAGCTGGGGGCACTTGGGGCAGGGAAATGACCTCAAATCAGCCTAAACCTGTGGTGAAGCAGTTCTGAGGACTTGGCTGTGGCAGGACTAATTCTCTGCTTGCAGTTAAATATTGAAGCTATCTGCCAGAGGTTATGGTTGGGCCACATTAAATTAGGGCCCTTTTATAGCTTCCAAAATGTCCTCTGGGAAGGTGAGGGATGCCAGCAAGGAGGGTGCGGAGAGAAGCAGCTGACTTGTCCCCGGGTGGTGCTTTTTCAGCCCAGGGACTTCATTCAAAAAGCTGTACCATGCTCTGGGAAAACTCTTTTCTTTCTTTTCCTGTTTTTCCTCTTTTCCATTTCAGCTTTGTTTTTTTGCTTGTTTAAAACACTCCCAAAGCAAGTGCTCATCTTCTGTGTAGAAGCTTGAAAGCCTGAGGGGAGGCTGATTATAGCTTTTGTGCCAGCTTCAGCTCTGCTCCCTCTTTCTGCAGCTCCTGTGAAGCATGTGTGGAAGGGGCTTTGATTAGATACTGCGCACCACAGTGAAAAAGCGCTGTAAGCAGCGTGGAGAGCTCTGCCCTGTCGCGCGTCTTCCCTTCTTCAGGGTGGCTTGGGCTGTGTCATGGCCAAGTGTGACCCAGGTAGCTTCCTCCTACCTGGCTTCAAAGCGGGCGTGGGAGTACGGAGCAGAGAGCTCCCGGCCATGCCCTGCACAGTGTATCCGGGCAGTGTAAAGCCCACGGGTGGGCTCCGTGTCCCCATTACCAAATGAGTAAATAATAAAATTGAGTGCCAGTATCTTCCACCTTTCGTAGCAGAGGTATGGAACCAAGCTTGCGAGTAGTGTCTTCTCTTCCCTCGGCACTCTTGATTGATTCACTTCTGAGCTGCAGCTTGCTCCCCTGCTCTTTTGGCTGTCCCCTCCTGCCTTTACCCAACGCCGTCAGTCCTGGCTGGCTTCGCTCTTTGTTCTTCCAGGCTGCCCCATGCTTGGCGCCCCCAGTGCACCTTGTTCTGCTCCGCAGCCCCGGTGCGGACTTTCTTGTGGGTCTCTGCCCCATGCTGTGTGATGCAGATGTTTTGTTTCTGTCTGACCACAGTTGCTTCTTGTGATTTTGGGTTGTTTCCTTTACGCTGCCAGGTGCAGGGAGGGTGTATGCTCCTGAACAGCCATGGCAGGAACTATGGTACGCATTGGTGACCAGCTCATCCTGGAAGAAGATTACGATGAGACATACATTCCCAGTGAGCAAGGTAACTGATGCCTGTCCTAGTTGCTGCAAGAAGGGGTTCAAGCGTGCTGAATCATTCTTCAGTATTTAGGAAAACAGGAGTTAGAGAGAGCGTGAGTCGAGAGAGCAGAATAAATGGGATTTCATGTACTGGAGAGTTAAAAAATCAGCTTTCTGGTTGCAAGGATGTGTCATTTTGTGGTCCCTGTCTCCCTGCTTTGGCAACGTGGTAGGATGTGTTCACTGACACACAGGACCTTATTGACAACTTTGAACAGCTTCATTCCAGGATTAGGCTTTCCCAGTATGCCCCTTGCTTTAGCTGAGGAGGTTGGCATTACCTCGTAGAGCCTGGTGTAGACCATCTCCACAAACTCCACAATACATGTTCTTTTTTTTCCCTAGAAATCCAGGATTTTGCAAGGGAGATCGGGATTGACCCTGAGAAGGAGCCAGAGCTGATGTGGCTGGCCAGGGAAGGCATCGTGGCTCCGCTGCCGCCTGCGTGGAAGCCCTGGTGAGAGAGCTTCAGCAGCTGTTTTGTTAGCTTACCGGCCTCTCCTGGCCTTCCCCTTCTGTGCCTGTTTAGGTGGGGGAGCAGGGCACTGGCTGGCGAGGGGGGATAATGTCACAGCAGATGTACTTCCTGGGGATGGGAGAGTGCAGTTCTTGGAGTGGTGGAAGAAGGGGAGAGAGAGTTCGGGAAATTGAATGGGGGGGCTTCTTCCCCATGCTTGTGTGTCTTTGGGCTCTTGGAGATGGTGCGCTCCTCTGCAGTGAACTTACGGTGGTCACAGGGCCCAGTAAGACTGTTTTTAGAGCCTTTTGGGCCCCTTGAATGAAGCTGTGTGTCTGCAGAGCAAAGAGCCACCATCTGTGTGTGCAGAGCTAATGTGCAGCTTTTTCATCTCTTCATGCTGCTTTTGCCACACAGCCAGGATATCACTGGTGACATCTACTACTTCAACTTTGCCAACGGCCAGTCCACGTGGGACCACCCCTGTGATGACCACTACCGAGAGCTTGTCATCCAGGAGCGAGAGAAGCTCTTGGTACAAGGCAGATTGAAAAAGAAAGAGAAAAAGAAGAAAGAAAAGAAAGACAAGAAAGAGAAGCAGTCGCTGAAGCAGGCTTCAGTGAGTATGCTCTGCTGCTTGCAGCGCCTCTGGGAGGGAGCGAGAGGGCCAGGCTGAGGGTGAACGAATGGCTGCGAATTAGAGGGTGATGTTGTGCTACTGCTACTTTGGGACTGGAGCAGCGATCTCTGACAAGGGATCCTGGCCAGGAGGGTTGTGAATCTGATGAAAATCCAAGGAAAATGGAGTCACAAGCCCAGGAAGTTGGGAAATTTTGGTTTAGACGGAGAGGCCTAGAGTGGGGATGCCACAGCCTTGCAATGCTATTGCAGAGAGGGATGTGGGCCAAGGCTGCTGCTGCTGTTCTTAGCAGATATTGACAGTTCTTAAGGGAATTTTTAAAAATAGCCACATCTCTTTATAGTGCTAAGGTAGAGGAAACCATGTGCCAGGAAACCATGTACCAGGAAAGCAGATCCTGCCACTTTTTCCTCAGTCACTGAACTTGCATGCAGAAACTCCTGCTGCCTCCTGAGTCTGGCTTCTCTTTCACACCTTTGGGATACTGCGAGACCCCAGGCCACCTCCCAAGAGAGGGGCTGTCCTGTGTGGGAAGCTGGGGACCTCCACTACCCAGCTGGCCTTATCCTACGCTCCATGATATCATCAGAACTGGAAGTATGGACCGAGAGCTGCTTTGCCGTCCCTGAAGTCCTCTGGTATCAAGTGCATCTGATGCCACATCAAGTCATGGTTACTGCTGGCTCATGCTCAGGGAGTGCCCGGGGGTCTCCAGTGGGTTCTGCCTGAGGGACTTGGCTAAGCCATCTATATCCATCTATATACATATATAGATAGATAATTTCAAGTGCTCCAAAATGTATTTATCTATCTCTATATAAATCTTATATTAAAAAGATATGTATCTATACTTTAGATAAGGTTATATATAGTTATATGTGATACATTTTAGTTATTTGCTAATATTTATCTACTTAGGAAATGCAGTCAGAGCCAGGGATTCTTCCTTCAACATCCTTTTGTCACATGCCCTCTGCCACCCTGTCCTCTGGGCAGCAGAGTCCTGAGCTAGAACCAGATAGCCAGAGTAGCAATGAAGGCCTCCTTAACATAGGCAAAGGGAAGACTGCTGGGAGACCATCAGACGTAAGTGATTCAAGCAGACGATTTGCAGGCATGTGGCCAAATAAACTGCGTCCCCTGCTTGTATCAAAGTTCAGCAGACCTTGCCAGATCTTAACTGATGTGGAGAAAATTTTAGGAAAAGGTCCATCTTTTACCAGCTTTGATGTAGACATCCATCAAGACCAAGATACATCCGTGGAAATGCAAGACAGGCTTTGTCTCGACTCCTCTGACTCACAGTCTGAYGATTTAGAAGTTAGGCCATCAGTGCAGTCTTTCTGTGTGCCAAAGAAAGCCTGTTTTCAAGACTTGGAGAATGTTAAAACTCTTCTAGAGGTCCCTGCAGACAAAATCCTACTGTTTGGGAAAGAAAAGCTAAAAGAGAAGTGGAAGATGAAAGAAGTGATAGGAGAGAGTGTCTGCGTGCCTGATGATGACTTGTTAGTCAGAGAGAAATCTACAGGACCTGGTGGGGATGAGGGAAGAAGTCCAGGCTTATTGAGAGACTATGAGAAAGGCCCCAGCCCAGAATCTGTGTGCGTTAATTTTATGATGGACTTTTGTGGGAAATACACTGCCCAGAAGTCTAATGGTGCTGAAGTACCGAAGGAAGTGAAGAAGGGAGATGGAAGGACAAATCTAGCTCCCAGAGTGTGGGGAGAGGAATTCACAGAGGACTCAAAGGTTCMCCCCGTGTGTCTCTATCAGATGTTTGACTGCCAGGGAAGCAAAAGTGCCCATCAGCACATGGAAGTGGAGCTGACCCAAACCAGAAAAACTGCTGAGAATTACGGCAAAATGGAGGTTAGTGAAGGAGAAGGTAGGGATGAGATAGGACTTCAAAAAAGTCCTCTGTGATGGCACTTCTATTGTAAAGGTTTCTAGAGAGTTGAGAGTGTGGAATTTTTTTTCTTAAATAATTTTCAGGAGAAAAGGGGGAAAAAATCGTTGTGGAAGTTATATAAACAGATGTGGCCTTTGTTATAGTAGTTTTCTTAAAGCTGAAGAGGTAGGTTGAAAAAGCACTTGTTTCTGAACTTCCTTGCACGTCAGACATGGCACAATTCACGTCTTGTGTTACTTTTGCAAGGAGATAAAGTGCCTTCTGAACTCAAAAACAGGTGATGGGCAGCAAATAGAGTGGGATGGTGATATCAAGTACAAAATCCTCTTTAATTTTGCCTCTAAGGTACTTTGTGATAAGCACACTAAGAACTCAGTCTTTTTTCCTGGAGATCCCACAATCTAAATTGAGGGGAAAATAAGCTATTTTTAGTCTTGTTTTGCAGGCTGAATCTCAAGGCCCTGAGCAATTAAGTAAGTTGGTTAAGGTGATTCAGAAACCAGAAGTCAAAGCCAGATCTCCCACATCCATGTCCAGTGTCTTGACAAATGGACTATATTCCCTCTTAAATGAGAGAAGAGCAGGAAAATGTTTGAATGAATTAGCTTGCTCATGGAAGGGAAGGATTATTCCCAGTGGTTACAGACAATCATTTTGCAGCCCGGCACAGTACCAACTTGTCTGAGCACAACTTAGTCCTTGGACTGCTGCTGCTGTGGTCTTAGGACGCTAAGATGGTTTATGGGTGCAAAGGGCCCATCTATAAATGTAATTCTCTCCTCCTTCTTCCTCTGTGAATACCCAAAACAGCTGTTAGAAGAGATATTGCTCTGTAAACCTGGCACTCAGCTTGCAGCAGTGGAAGAACGTGACAGGTACTAGGCCCTGCTCCCTGACTTTGCTCTTCAGTACGATGGGATAAGTTCTGCAGCCTTCACAGCTCACAAAGCAACAACATCCAGAGAGTCCTTGTTACTTTCCAGAGTTCCCTTCTCCGCCTGAGATGCTCAACCTTGACTACAGTTACTTTGTCACTTAGAAAAGCAAAGTAAAGCAAAACCAAGCTGTGTCTCTAGGAAGCTCTGGCCCTTGATTACCAGAGATGGTGGCTGATTTGCTCTTGCCATTGACATCATGTGCTTGAGGCGTGCTTTTTCCCCAGTCAGTGGTGTGGTGAGTGTTTACCACCCTCTGCATGTGCAATGCTCTACTCCCAGCCGCTGCCTGTGGCAGGATCCTTCCCTTCACTGGGAAGGACATTCCAGGTTGTTCTGTCTTTGTTCATAAGTAATTGCCTCAGTTTAATGAGAACTTACCAAATCACTTGTTCTGAAGAAAAATAAACTAAAAGGTCACTGTGTGTAATGTTAATGAATTGCTTTGCTCCCCTATTGCTGGTACCCAGCTGCGACTCCACCGAATTGCTGGCTCAGGTTTCTAATTACCAGTGTGTGGTAGCGCTCAGCTAGCTGGTAATAACGATGACTGTGAATATCAGATAAACTGCAGATTATCCTGAAAGTTTTAATTAGCCAGTGGAAGTGAGTTTGTCTTTGCTGAAGGACAACTAACATCCACTGCTCTGTACACATAGTTAATGGCCATCTGTAGAAAATAATTTGTTAAGCCCAGAATGTGTGATTTACCCTGTAACCACTGATTTGGCAATAACTTGGTGGAAGAAAGATCTGTGCATGTTCATCTCCCTCTCCCCATCCCTCAGTGTGCTAGTGAATTAACTCTGTTTTCAGTCTGTAATTTTGTATAAACACAGAGTACAGGAACTGTGATTTTTGAATACACACRTGCTCTGCTGAAGCAACAACACTTGGCTGTGCTGGCATACCATAGACAAAATTTTAGCATCCATTTGCTCCCCGTTTAATATGTGCAATATATCACAAGGCAAGATTACTCAGATGGGTAATGCTACCAAGTAAAACAGAATGGTCATGTTTCTTGGTGAAGATAACTTGAGATGTTAGTCAGCCCTGCATTGTTCCAAGGTGAGGGTGTTACATGGCTCACAGGATTCTTGCTGTGCTTTAAGAGGGAGAAGGGTGTTCAGGAGCCTTTGGTGGGTATACTGCAGCAGAGCTGCCTTCCACTTCCAACAACTTTACCTTTCGGTGTAAGGTAAGGAAGCAGCCTGGATTTCTGTCTAAAGAGGTGGTGATTGCAGCTTGTGGAGGGTAGGGGGCTTCTTGCCATCTGAGTGGTTTGTATACCACGTGTTTCACGCTGTACAGAGCAGCAAGGTGAACCAAGAGGTGAAGCTGCCCCATTTGCCTAGGATGGTGTGATGCTGATTGAGAGCCTGTCCTAGAGCATGCCATGTGTGTATGTGAGTTAGTGTGGCTGTCCTGAAGTGAGTTATCCTTTCACTTCAGTTTTGGAATAATGCCCATTTATTTTCTGAATCACCCTCCTTGCTATGGTGAAGTAAATCACCATATTCAGATGGATCCTTGGAGGGACAAAATGAATGAGCAAAGCAGCCTGCTATTCCTTAGGCATCTGATGTGCTGGTAGTTGCTTGTTGTTGAGTGTCACCAGCAGCTTTTCAGTGGCGGTAGGGTCAGCATTAGCAGATAGTCTTTGGAGAGGAAGGCGCTTGCTTTCTTTCTAGAATACCAAGTGTAAATGAAGCACCCATGTTTTCCTCCCAATGGATCCCCTTCTGCACACTCTAGTCTTCAGGCACCCTGCTGGCACCCGTGCAGGCTCCCTTGGGGAATCTCGCACCATTGCGTGGCCTTGTGGACTCTCCTGCTGGTGTCCTTCGTGGCTCGTTGAACTCTGACGTGGGAAGCTCTGTGGACTCCAGTCTTCTGCTCAGAGGAGGACCTCAGGTAAGACTCCTTGGGAATGTGCCCTCAAAGGTGGACTTTGCAAGAGGTCGCAGAATATTGCAGGGATATTTAGAAGTTTAACAGACAGCGTTTGTGATCTGTCCTCAGTTTTGAAATACTTTTGTTTGTGAACATATCACTTCCCTGCTCTCTCTCTCTTGCTATATTTCTCTTTGTTTGCTGTTTCTAGGGAACCCAGTGCTAGATTTGTGTTGAGCTTTCTTCTGTTATATTTAGCAGCTTTAAGGAAAGAATTGTTTCAATTGTTGAAAAAAAATCTCTTTAGCTCATTTTAGTTGAACTTCAATTTCTGTCCAAGTGCAGCATGACATACAGTACAGCTAATGTAATCTGAATGAATGAATGTTATTCTGTAATGATTAATGTTTTCACTCACTATTAGCTACTAAGATAAAAAAGTAAAAGAACAAATATCTGGATAAATGTAAGATTTACAATCACACTGAATAAATATGTATGGAATGTGTCCTTTGGGTCAACAAAACAAAAATGTTTTATGTAGTAACCAACATTGACCTTTTAAAGGAAAATAAAAAATAAATGCAAAACGTGATGTAAATCAACACTTTCATTGAAGGTTTCCTCCTAGCTGACTTAAGTTCTGATTGTCATTGATGATTTCAATCATTTTATTGTAATCAGTTCACTCTGTGGAACTGGCTGTGCGCCACTTTCTACCTCCAACAAAGTGATCTAAAGAGAACACATCCGCTACAGTTGTTCTTGGCTGAATCAGTGTTTTGAGGCACAGGAAGGTTTTACAGATGTGCTTCTGTAGCATAAGACCC
Source organism: Apteryx rowi (assembly GCF_003343035.1). Taxonomy (NCBI): domain Eukaryota; kingdom Metazoa; phylum Chordata; class Aves; order Apterygiformes; family Apterygidae; genus Apteryx; species Apteryx rowi. The sequence continues at coordinate 354,341 of NW_020447653.1, read as the reverse complement.
TCCGGTGTAAGGGAAAACGCAACCTTGTAAAGAACGTTTCATCTTCTTTCCTGACATGGCTCTGCAAAATAAGGGTAGCAGTGTAACCCTGAGCAGATTCTCATAATTCAGCAGCTTGCCTGCCTCTGACTRGTTTGCAAGTCTGGTGACTTGGAGTGACACTGCTGTTGTGTGCTTCAGTGGGTTCATATCTCCCCTTTCACTTCAGCTTTCCTCTGACTTCCTCTACTCTTTTTGACTTCACAGCCTGCAGAGACCTGTAAGCCCACCAGCCAGACCAAGAAGTTGCTGGGACTGGTCTGTGATGAGAAAGGTTCCTTAAATGCAGTGGCTCTAGATAAAAGGAGAAGTGAAGAGGAAGAAAGTGAGAATGAGGTAGGTTGTGTGCCTTGGCACTTAATATGTTTTTACAAGCACAGTGCATAAAGCCCTGGGGAATGTTCAACTGTAATACTACCCGCAGTGATAGCTGATTGACTATGGTTGATCAGTTTGAGAGCTTTGGGCTTTAACTTGCACTGCATTTCTTGTATGTGTTGTTTGGTCTCCAAAAACTATCTAATCCTGTTTTCTCCCCTTACTCCCATAAATCAACATCTGCCACGATATATTTCCAAAATGAGTTGACTGTAGGCTCCTTGCTTTGGTGTATTGCTATAACTCTGCTCCCTCATGAATCCTGAGTTCTTCCTGTGTGGCCTGAAAGGGGATTGCAGAGATCAGAACTCACTTGTGTCTTTTTCCTTTTTTGAATATATTTAGAGTCTCCATGGAACTGCAAGACTGTTCAAAAACCTGCACATGGATATCAGTGCCCTGGGAGGCAGCTTTGAATGCGAGGTAAGACAGAAGGTGCTGTGAAGCAGGCATGTGGAACGGTGCCTGAGTAGAAGAGGAGCTATGGTACGGCACAGTCAGCACGTGGGCTGCAGGAGCGAGAGCACAGGAGAGGCACCAGATAAACTAGTTTCATGTGTAAATCATGAGAGGTAACAACCTGGAGGGGGACCTTCCTCTGATGGAGAGGAAGGCACAAAAGCAGGGTGGGGAGGAGTGCGAGGGTGGAGTGTATGAGAAGCCAGATGCAATCTGTAGAGGGACAACAGTGCGGGTATCGGAAGGCAGGTTCGTAGTTGGAGGAGAATGCTTGCCGCTAGGTAGGTGGGGTTTGGGCAGCCAGCATCTTTGCACAGGGTGGAGTTTCATTGTATTCTGAATGAAGAAAGAGAAAGTTAAAGCCATGTAGGTGTGATGGGCAAGCTGGAAACCAGCTCTTCCAGGGTATGGCAGAAAGGAGATCTCATATCTGAGAGGTGTCAGTAGGCCTGCTGTGGGGAGGAAGGGTTGCTGAGGAAGAGGCAGGGTTTGTTTTCTCATTGCTTTTTCCCAAGAGTGTAGAAAGTTGCAGTGGTGTTGTTTGGAGAGATGAGGGAGAGTTTATTCTAAAACTCGTTTCCTTTCCTCTTGCACTGCTGATAAATTCTCTCCCTCAGACACTGAGCGTCAGCAGTGAGTTCAGTACAGGCATGGCCCTGTGCAGACATTTGGCTTTCCCTGCGGGTGCGCGCTCTTTGCCTGCACTTTCTTAGCAGTGATCAGGCTTAAGATGACAAGGGGACAATGGGAAGTGTCTTGCAAGCAGCTCTAGTGATTCAGCCCGACTGTTTGCACTGACATTAATCCTTTCTCATCGTTTTGAAAATTCTGTTCCAGTATCTGAAAGGCAAATTAATTTCTTTTAAAATGTTTTACGGTATTTCCATTTCACAGCATTGAAAAATTAAGCTGTAAAGTACTTTGCTGAAGAACCCATTCACAGTGCTGGGCCTAGACTGCAAAGGCTGTGTTAAAGTGGATGTGAAAAAGAAAGACCCAATTCTCTCATCATCTCCAAACAACAAGAAGCCTGCCGGGGCCCAATTCATCACTGAAATGTTAATGTGTCCAGGAACAAAGAGTTCTCTTGGCATTTCAGTGACACGGCAGGGCTTCAGGATTCTATTATAAAATGGCAATTGCCACCCAACAGCTAGGCTCTGTCTTGAAAAGTGGTAACCCAGATGGGTGATATCTCAGTCCTGATAAGTTATTAGTGCCCCACTGGAAAACATAATTCACGTGTAGTTCCATAAGGTGGCAGTAGAAAAGCATTCCTATGAGCGAGCTCTCAGCCTGCATCCCAAGCCATTCCCCAGCTTCATTACAAAACTGAGAGGAGGAAAGGATTTGTTAAACAGGCTCTGCAGAAGGGCAGTCTGAGAAGTAATGGGGTGACTTGATGAAAAAGCTGATGAAATGTAGTCTGTGGATCAGAGCTGAATATCCATATTCGAAGGAAATAAGTGAGGATTTAGTGGCTTGCTGAGATGCAAGGATGATGGGTGAGAGTGGAAGCTGCATGAAGATGGCACAAGCTGTCTGTGAGAGAGGAAGGAGAGCCGGAAAGAAATGCTACCCTCTTCAGTGAGCTTTTCTGCAGCAAGGGGTAACATAACCGGGGAAAAGGTACTGGAAAATGAAACCCAAGGCAGATGCTGGAAAACTTGAGGTGGGAGGTTTGTACCCAATAGCTAGAGTGTCCTCTTAAAAAGAGTGCCTCTTTTGGGGAGCTTGGTTTGGCTATTTGTGGGGTTAGCTATCATCTGAACCTGGTTTTCTTGCCTCTTGAATTCCTGAGATGAAATAATTGCTGCAGACAGGCAAGACTGTGCTTTAATATATGAAAGAACTTTGGGGTACTGCTGAAAGGGGCAAGAGGAGGAAAAAGGCCTGGAAGCATCTCTTAGAGGATGCCTGGAGAGAGGATCACACATGATAGCAGAACTGATCCCCAGACTGTACTGCTTGCAGTTTGGGAAGCTTTAGTACTCTGCCTTCTGTACAGGTCAATCTCTGGGTAAACATTTGGAGTCAAGGGGTCCTTTATGTGGTGGGAAATTAAAATGCAAGGCTTTTTTACCAGATGGAAATGTGTGAAAAGGAGCTGTCTCTGTAAATAAACATTGCACAATACAGCATACGTGTTATTGCAGAAATGTATGTGCAGGAAGCAGCATTGCTGGTTCCCAGGAAATTAAGACATCCATAAAATATCAGTGCAAGCATGACTAGCTAAAGGGGAGGAATGGCTGATGTGTTCATACAGGGAGGATGGTGAACCGCTATAGTGAGACAGTACTCATGGGAAGCGGAGCAAGTCCTGTCTGGTAGAACAGCAAATTCATTGAGCTGGCCAGCAGTTTGACTTTTTAAAAAGCAGCAGCAGTAAAGCATGCAGAGCATAAACAGTTTGACATTTGGGAATTTGGGCCTGTGAGCTCCTGGGTATAGCTTGGAAAGCTGTTCAGCTGGAGAGCTTTCTGCTACGAGGGTGCTTCCGCTAGGTGATACACAGGGCAGACCTGTCCCAGGGGCCTGACCTTATCCTGTCCCCCTGCTTTCGTTGTTTGTCTAGAGCCACATCAGATCTCTCCTGCGGAGGCAGCTGGAGGGAAAGTCGGTGGTGTGTCGGGGTGCTAGGCTCCGGCTGCGGGGATGCGCAGCGGAGCGAGGTCAGCGCGGCAGGAGCTTGACCGGGCGGTGGTGGAGGGTTCTGGGGAGCAGAGCGAGGTCACGAGGCCTGGTACACGCGGCCCCTCGGAGGGTGCCTCAGCTCTGTGAACACGGCAGGCAAGAGGGCTGAGCGAACCCCCAGGCGCTCTTAGCGCTCCTCCTGACCATTTGCTTGATCCAGTGTGTCAAAATCATTTCCCATGATTTATTTTAGGAGATGAGGAGTGTCAGACATTTAGTTCAGTTAATCACCTGCTTTTCTTCTTGACTATAATTTCTATTTCAATAACATCAGCAAAGAGAAAGAAGTAAAATGTGAAATGCCTTTTTTGGTAATATTAGTTTGTGCTGTATGGTAGGAGTGAGGAGAGAAGCAGTTGAAATGCGAGCTCAGAAAGGTGGCTTGTGAATTTTGGCTAGCAGATGTGTTACCCCACCCATTAGGAGAACAGCAAAGCCGGGGAGGAGAACTGTGGCAGCCGGTTAGCTGATGTCGCTGAAGCCGATCTCCAGCACCGACAGAGCCCCGCGGAGGGAGCTGGCAGTCTGAGAGAGGCGATGAGCGGCTCTCTGACATCACGGGCCTGCTTGCACGATGTCATTGAAGCTTCGCATGCAGTAGGAAATAGGCTGCTTCTAACATTGTGGTGTGCATTGAGTTGTTGTTTGGTTTGTTTCTTTTGCTGGTTGAAGTATTACATTCATGGGAAGAGGTATCAGTGTAAGAAACAAGCAAATGCTTCCCAGATGAGGTCTGCCAAACCTAACCTGCGCTCTGTCCCTCTGTGCCTGAGAACAGCCTGAATTCAGGAACCTGTGGGGGAGCACATTCAGCGTTCAGAGCAATTCTGTATGCAATATGAGTTTTCTCTCTTTTTTTTTGTTTTTTTCCCCCCTTTCAAAGGTAGAAAGAAGACTAAATTTTTGTTGTTGTGACCTCTCACGTTCAAATTGTTTAAATCTAAAGAGCTGGCATAGTCATCCTGTTTCTTGAGATGAGTAGGATTCAGTTCTAGTGGTTGCTGTTCATACTGATTGTTCATCTCTGGATGAGATGACTTTCTAAAACCTCGTGCAATTGGTATCGATGTGTTTCTCTCTAGATTTATGCTGATCACTGGGTCCTTCAGTCTGGAGGTAATGTATTTGATGGGCAGGAATTTCATACCATTTAGTGTCACTCAGTTGCAGGTAAAATGTGTTACAGCTTGTGAAAGGACCAGCTAAAGTCAATTATAACCTGAATGACTTGTCCTAGCTCTGAAATCCATAGAAAAAAATGTCCATCTTTGCAAGAGGAAAGCCTGTGTGTCTGATTTGCACAGTTCCCTCTTCCGGAGAGTTGGGTTCATGATCATTAAGGTATAACATTAAAAATCTCATCCGTTTCTGTCCTTAAAATAGGATGCTACCAGCTAAAGAAATTATTCTGGGATATTCTAGTAAGTGAGATGAATCTGCACAGAGAGAAATCTCTTTGTATGCACAGTATTAATGGATACACCGGTATATTCTGGTGAGTGTTGTGTGTGCTCCTCAACAGAGCAAACATAAAAAAAATAACCAGATATCTGGTTACTTTTATGTAAGTCTAAGAATCCTGGCTGGTCTCATTTGGCATGTCTGTTCTTTGGTACTGTCAGATGTCCTAGGGAAGGGTCCTAATGAAAGCTCCAAGACAAGTCTGTCTAAAAGGGAGCATGACTGGTGTCTAGCCTTTCCAGATACACTAATCCCCAGATGAACAGCAGTGTAATGAGGGCTGGTGCACTGGTGTCATACTAAAGAAATGACACCTGCGTGCAACTTCTTCTGGGTTCTGGAATAAAGATGTTGCCAAAACCTTTGAAGAGCCTGATGTGGCTGGCCACTGATTCAGTGGTGTGTTTGTGTGCCTCTGCTAACCAGGCACTGAACTGGAAACRGGCTGTAAGCTTTCATTTATTGCTCAGCAAATTGCAGGTGAGACTCTGAACTGCAGGTTTTTTGGAAAGTACCCAGTGATTGGATTGCTCTGTCCTCCTCTCTCGTTTGATYGATGACTCTCACAGCCCTGAGAAGGTCTCTCAGACAAATGATATGCTAGAAGAGATTCTTTCGGTTTGCAGCACTCCGTGTTTAACAGTGACAGCATTCCAGTTGCACTTTGATAAAAATACATTGTTAAAATATGCAGTCTGTGTATGGTACACGCTGTACGCAGGATGCAGCTAATGTTTGACAAGACACCACAGCATTAATAAAACAGCGAGAAAGTAGGAAGTGCTAGCAGTTTTGTTTGCATACTGATGAAGGAACCCTTCCCCGCTTCCTCCTGCCTATCGCACTTTTCGTTGCGAGTTTTGTGGGCCTCTCCACTGCTGGGAGAGGCGATTGAATCTTTGGGTGACGAAGCTTTTATTCAGGGTTGTTTTTCCCAAGGCCAGATGGTTCTGTCATTTGGCCATGGATCCTTTTCTCTTAGTCTCGTGTGTTGACTAGTGGTGGTCTCATTCTGAGCTCAAAGAGTGGTGGTTTAAATCAGTGCCTGCCTTTGAGCTTGTCTCACTGGGAAGTGGAATGGTTGCGTCCTGTCTGCCCTTCCTTGGTGATCTTTTCAGGCAGAAGGTAAATATCCAGCAACAGTCTTCTGCAAACTTTCATCTCTTACTGAGCATGCTGAATGTTCAAGCATGACTGAACCTACTGCAGAGCATCTAAGGTGCTCCCAGTGGCCAACAGTCTCTGCAGCATCCGCTGCTGACTCTCATCCACTGGGACCCCATAAATATGAAAGCAACAGAGTAAAAACAAGCCTCAGCTTGTTTCCAGTTACCGGGAAATGAATGTGTTTGTCTTAACAAAGTTCCTGGTCTTAGAAAGGGAATGCATGAAAATAAATCAAGCTGGTCTTGCTAAAGTCACCCAAAGCTTTGTGATTTTGCTTCTTGCTGTAGGAGAACCTATGCTATTTTTGACCCTAGCATCCTCTCAGAGAAGGAGTAAAGAATGTTGTAGCTATAATCTTGTTTGACTTGCTGCCTAGAGGGAGTCTTTAAAATTGAGACACGCTGAAGAATGGCAAGAGTCTTCCTTGGATGCTGACGATGCGAGCCCTCCGACTCCAGTTAAAGTCCTTCCTGGAGATGCTGACAGTAGCCTGTCTGGCCAGAACAAAGAGGAGTCTGATGGTAAACTCGCTGGGAATGAACTACTGGGCAAGAAAGATGCTGAGGTGGAAGGTGAAGTCTCTGCAGTTGATGAGTTGCCACAGTCTCTGGGGGAAATGGGAGCAGCCGGGACAGATGTGCCCAGCAGTCCCAGGCAACCTAGAGCTGCATCTCCAGACGCTGGAACTGCTGAGGCAGATCAGCTGGCAAGCCTGGCTGTCACCGTCGACACTGTGTCTGTTGATGAAAAGATTGTAAATGAAATAAGGGAAGAAGCAGCTGATCTGAAAACAGACAGCAGGCTGGATGCTGGCAAAGTAAGAGCCCTGCCTGCATGGGTTGGGTTTGGTGTGGAGGCTGCTGTGGCAGCTTTGTAAGGCCCTGATTCAGGAAAGCACTTTGAGCGCTTGCTCATTTTCTGTTAGCTCAGCGTAAGTGCTTTCCTAGTCAGCAGTGTGTTCCTCAGTGGGATACAAGCGCTTCAAATTCCCAAATCGGCATCTTTAGTCCTGAGCTATAGGAAATCACTCTTTTATGCATGTAACAAAGTTCTGTCCAAAGCAACTGACAGGCAAAAACCCTGAACTGTGACGTGTGTTTCAAATCTTAGAGGAGAAATAAGTCTCAGCTTTCAGTGCTGCCATCTGTACTAAGCAAGCAGGTTTTATAATGAAGTTCACACCAAGCCCAGCTGTCCGTACTGCTTTGTTTCTCTCCTTCTGTTGTTTCTCTCAGCTTATGCAGAGATGGGGCAAAAGTGTAAAGTGAGCTGCCAGTTGTGATATTTACAGCTCTGAGGAAGGATGCTGATAGGGAAGCGTGAGGTCAGAGCGGGGAAGGACTATGCCTGGGCTCTGGCTCCAGAGCTGCGGGCTGAGCCTGCCAAGTGTAATACCTTCCAGTCCGTGCACTGCTTTTCTAGTGCTCTCTGAGGGGAAAACCAAAAAACGGCAGACTGCAGAAGAGCTGAAACAAGGTACTTGATTGCGCGGTCTCCAAGGAGATTGAGGATTGTGCAGCAAGCAATGAGCCACGAAGCACCACAAGGTGCAGATGGGTGAACAACCTGGCCCCTGCATCTGGGGTGTCAAACAAATGCACCCTATCCAGCTTTGTTCCATGTCTTCCAGGAGAGTTAGAATATGAGACCTGGTAAATTATCTCTTTCCAATCTAGCTTCCTTCCTGCCAATTTTGATAATTTGTCTAGTCCCATAGATTYGCAATGTCTTTAAGAAATGATAAACTATAAAACTGAGCCTGGAAAACACGCCCTGTCCTGAGGAGCTTGAAACTCCAGGCCTCACTTTCACAAACGTTTACCTGCATGCTTTCTTTATGCGTCTGAAGAGTCCTGCTGAAGTCAGCAGGACTGCATGGGTGTTAGCMCATTAAACAGCTACATATGTTTCATGGTGACTGGGAATATAGGAGTCCTCTCTGCAAACAGGCAATGTCAGGTGTTGTACTTTCAAATCCATTGAAAAATCATGATACTGTTCTATATGGCTTTACACATTTGCTGGGCGGACTGGGGAGTTTTCTCAGAGCTGTGAAAAGCCTTGCAGGAGAAGCAGAGGACAGTGGGACAAGTGCCTTTAATATTTGAAGAGCACCTCTTTGCCCTCTTCAGCCCCATCTCCTACCCCTGCCCTTCCCTTCCCCAGTCCTTTCTGTCTGTGAAGTGGTGTTTTGTGGTTGTCTTGTGGGTCACACCCCTAGAAGTGTCTTTCCTGTGATGATCAGTCACCTTGGATGTTTGCTATTTTCCTTCCCTATGGAAAGAAATATGGTATGGTATGTTATCTATGGTATATAGAGACCAGATTTGTTTTCCAAGAATCAGTTGTTATCCTTTTTGTTGGAAACGCCTAAATGAAACAGCGGGGTAACCCATGTACACTCTGTAATGCATATCTTCTCTCAGCTTTCAAAGGCATCCGAGACCAGCGAATGTGGGGAGGACTTGCCAGCTTCTAACCGTTCAGATCACGAGCTGATACGGCCTGTGGTGAGTCACTAAAAGTTCCTTGTCCCTTGGGTGTGGACTTAGCATTCCCCTGCAAACGGGCAGCCAGTTAATGTTTCGGCCATCTCTTGCAGTCTTACTGCCCTGACTCCCTAACTGCTAAGCAGTGACCTTCAGCTGTGGCACAGACCAGCAAGGTCATCCTGCGCTTAGCTGCCTTTGCCGTTGAGGAAGGTTCCTGAACGACTGAAGCTGTGCTGTGCTTAGCAAATCACTGAGCAAGCACAGGCTTCGTTAGAGGAAGTGACTTGACCAAGGACCAGCTGCATTTAGGGAGCAGTTTTGGGAGAACCAGCTCTTGCTCCAGACCCTTCCTCTAACTGCAAGGCTCTGCTGCCTAGGGAGAAGCCAAACCGAGGCGAGGGACTCAGTAGTACTCACAGATCTGCTGTGTGAGGGCCTGGCACACGTACTGTTTGTGGTGAGGAGGCTTGTGGTACTCGTGCAGTCAAGAGTGGGACAGGTGTGATGAGAAGCAGGAGAGGAGGTTGCAGAAAAGGGCAGATACCATCTGTGTGTGAGATAATATCCCTGGAAAAGTAGGTCATTTTTAGCTGGGACTGCACTCAGATAATTGCAAAAAAGAAATCATAAGCAATGTAAGAATTGTGCTTTAAGGGACTGAGCAGCTTTTTCTAAGGGGAGTCCGCATGGCTGGGAGTCCTGGCTCCTGGAAGTCCCAGAGGGAGAACGTGCAGGAGGGTAGCCCTGAGATGGGGGGAGCAAAATGCCCGTCAGCATCTCTTCATCTCTACAGGAAACTGCCACTGCCATCTGCCAGTGGGACCAGAGGCAGCACGGCCAGAAAATGGCCGAGAATATCATTATTTATCAGTGTTAGTGCAAGCCTGCATGTTGGCAAGTGGCTGCTGCGTCAAACAATACCGTTGATAGTGCTTGCTTGTGGGCATGCGTGCATGCGCGCTCGTGCACACGCTCCCCCCTGCGTGTGCAGCCAAGTGCGTGAACCCATGGAGACTCTGCCGTTGGGAGAATTATCTCGGAGAGTGAATAGCTTGTGGGCAACTTGCAGGATCTGACTTTTAGGAAAAGTCCCTCAGAAAATCGGCAACAGTATCAGAAATAAGAACAGTAGAGGGTGGGGGAGGATCTGCTGCAAGCTTTGGACGTGCCATCTGTCATCTCTGCATGCCGTGGTCTGTGGCATGGAAGCCTGCATCAGAAAGAGCTTGGTGCCCTGTAGCAATGCCGTGATGTCCTCCTTGTGCGGTACTGCAGTCCTGTGGCATCACAGTTTCCTCTGGGATTATCAGTGCAAGAGACCCTCTGTACAACACACTCCCAGTGGCCAAGCCAGTCCCTGCTGGTTTAGTGAGTGTCACACACATCACCCCATCTCTCAGTGTCCAGGCAGGTGGCTCTGCAAAAACTCTGTTGTCTGCCTGTACCCCTAGACATGGGGAAATAGGAAACCCAACTGACTGCTGATCAAGCCACTAGCAATCCTCTGACTCTCGGCCTGCCTGTGCCCTGTAAACCTTTCTAATTGCTCAAATATCTAATGCTATGAAGGATTTGCTGTCAGTGGGATGGTGAAAGTGGTCTCCAAGCTGTGTTATGATTTTGTTCTAACCTCTGAGGATCTCTAGCAAAACCCATGCCTATTTGTCAGAAACTGATCCCTGTCTGCTTTCTTTTATAGGACCTGCATTTCCAGAGTCGGCTTTCTGAGCAGGTATTGGATGTGGGTATTCTTTCTCCTGTTTTGGACAGCCCCACGTGCAAGGTGAGTGCTATTTATGTGATCAGGGACTGATGTTTGAATAGGCAGGGCAAAATGCTGTCACGTCATGCACTATTGGCATGGAGGCTTGGCAGAGGCAAACAGAAGTGAAATGTGAAGTGCCCTGCCTGTGACAGGGCAGGGATTAGAGCAACAGTCCTAATGCACTGCTGTATCTGTAGAGTCCAGTCTGCAGAGAGGTCACAGGCAGGTAGTCACAGTCTACCCCATGAGGGGCAGATACACCAAGGACATAAACCTGGAGTGGAGGTGGTTTGTGAGGGGTGCGTGAATGCGAGTGCACATGCATGTGCGCTTTCCCTTCCTCCAATATGAGCATAGATTTCCTGTGGAAATGGTGGGAAGCAGAGTTTATTTTCATTTCTTCTCTTGTGAATGTGTTTGTCCTTTTATTTCCCCTAAGCAGATGGAGAGGATTTGTGTAACAGAGGATGATAGCAGAGATGGGAAGAAAAGGAGGTTAACTCCCTCTGACAGATTTTGGTATAAGGAAACTTTCTTTATTCTTAAGCTTTTTTAGTTGTCTTGCCTGCTTTCTTGTAAGGGAAGAATAGGATCCTTTCTGTGAGTCCATGTGGCATGTGAAGGAGCGTATGTATGCGTGCACGTGTCTGCGCTTCCCATGTCACGTCAGCCCAGGATGTAGCTGTGATAGGGCGGTTCTAAGTGAAGATTATTGTGCATCTTGAGGTTTTACCCTTGTCTTCTCAGCTTGTTACTGAGTCAGCTTGCTCAGCCCCACATTCCTGTTCAGTGTTCTGAGCTACCCCTCTCCCGTACCGTATCAGCTCGTCAGCGCACTGGCTGGAAGAGCGTGCTGCAGTGTGCGGCAGAGGGTCAGGGCTCCAGCTGGGGTTTACTCAGCCTTGATCTGATTGTAAGTGAGTTGATCAGCTGCACTGGAGGAGACCTTGAGTGACAAACTCACCACCTGTCCAGCAGAGAGGAGCAATCCAGTTTGTTAGGTTGTGTTTGGAGAATACACCTGTCCTCTTGTGCCTAATAATGAGCATAATCAGATGTGAAGGGAAAACAAAACATATGCCTGCTGTGTTCTCCCCCTTTCCCTTTTGCTACGGTGCAGTCATCGTGCATACAAATGTCTTGCTGGAGCAGACACATTTTGAGTTTATTACAGCCTTGTCTTGAGGAGAGAGAGGTGGATTTGAAATGGTGCCCCCTGCAGAACTGCAGCTGCTCTTTTGTGTCGATAGACAGAGGCTATTTTGAAATGATTCTGGATTGTTGGAATGTGTTTACTTCCACAAATGAGCTTGCTTTGCTTTGAACATATTGGCAAAATATTCTGCTTTAAAAAAAGACCGCCTCTGTGGCAGCAACTGGAGCAGGGCATTGGAGTTTTTGGTTAGTGCACTTTGCCAGGAGCTGTGGTAGGCTGCAGAGGCAGTGTGGGCTGCTGCCTGCCGGGAGGCCTGACTTCTCTCCTGGCAATGGACCCCCCACTTAACAGGTGTCTAAAGTGCTGGCATCCTGCTTTGCTGGCATTGCCGCGCACTGAGGGGGGTGGTGGTGAGGAGCTGGAAGCAGGCTCAGGGTCTAAGCTGTTGCGTGTTGGAGACCATGGAAACCCTCCTGTTGAGGCCCCTGGGGGACTGTGCTGTGCAGAGAGAGGAGACAGCCTATTATCTGTCATCCTGCTTTGCTGGCATTGCCGCGCACTGAGGGGGGTGGTGGTGAGGAGCTGGAAGCAGGCTCAGGGTCTAAGCTGTTGCATGTTGGAGACCATGGAAACCCTCCTGTTGAGGCCCCTGGGGGACTGTGCTGTGCAGAGAGAGGAGACAGCCTATTATCTGTCATCCTGCTTTGCTGTGCCCCCAAGACTGCCTTTATAGCTTGAGCATGTGAGATTTCTCCTGTGGGACTCAGCCTGGCATTTAAATAGGACAGAAAACCAAGCTGCTAGCAGTACTCGGTGCTTCCTCCGGGGCTGCTGGGGGTCCCGAGRCAACAAGAGGGGCAAAACTCTCCTGTGACTGCACAGTCAGGGCTTAAAATCCAGCTCTTGCTCCTTGCAGGCAGGTGCTGTCTTCACCTTCTCAAATGTGTCTCGAGATCCCTGCAGCCGGTGATTCCTGGGGAGGGAGCGCCCTCCTGGGAAGGCGTGTTGGGCAGCAGTGCGACAGGGGCCCCGGGAGTGGGCTCAGCAGCATTACTCTGTTGCTGCTTATCTTTATTCCCAGGAAGATCTCGGTGTCCGTTTGTCTGGCTTCTTTACTTTCGAAGACAGTGGTGGCAGAGCCCAAGTTGAGCCAGAAGGCGTTTGCTGAGCTCCTTGGTTCTCAGCAACTGAAGTCATTATTTAGGCTGGGGCAGGAGGGAGGCTGGGAGGGAGAGCTGCCTGGCAGAGCTCTGGCCAGGCCGATGTGATGGAAGGTGACAGCACTTGCAGGGAATCMTTCTGCTGTTTGCTCCACTGTACATTTGCATAAATTACTGCTGTTTTAATTCTGTGTTCATTTTGGCCCTGCCCCTTAGTACACTCTCACATGGCAAAGGCTGAGCTCGCCTCCTGTTTCTGTGGTCCCCAGAATTTATGAATGAGCTCCTCTGGGGACCTAGTGTCCAGAAACCTCAGCAGGAAGGCTGGGCCGTTAATGCTTTTCCATGTAGGACCCATGGTATGAAGAGAGTGTTTCTTCCTCTCCCTGGCGAACTCTGCAATGCATGTTTGTGTGTGCCCACTGCAGGGWGTGCTGACACCCTTGCTGACTGCTCTGCTTACTCAGGTGGGATCAGCTGGTCCTTACCTACTAGCCTCGATTTCCTGGGCCTGGCATGGTGCGTGTTTCACCACCACTCAGTGTGGCTGCAAGCCTGCAGATCGGAGTTGGATCCTCCCTGGCTTGGGGTTATGCCTCTCTGCTTGCTGGTTTCCTTTCTACTCACAAAAACCTCTCTGGACAGAGGCACCTGGTAGATGGCAGGTGGGAGAAGGGGTGGCTGACTTTCATATTCAAATATTTGCTATTCATATTTCAAATGTTTAGTATTTCATAAATAAGCCAACTGAAATCACTCAAGTGGATTACCAAGAGGGGGCTGGCTTCCTCAGCAGCACCCAGAGTGATTTGTTCTGGAGAGAGTAGTCAGAAATCCCTGTGCAAGTGTGACTGCACATAGTATAATGCCCATGATGATCTGCTCGGGAACAGGATGCAAGGCAGAACTGAGTCCCATTGTGATTCTGGTCATAGTTGATATGTCAATTTGCTTTATGGCCATGGCACATTATTTCACTTTTGTGTGGATGACATTCCTTTTTTAGGAGATTTTTGTCCTACGTTTTTCAGAGAGTTTAGTGTTACTTGGATATGTGTCCAAAATGCTGAGCGCTGGCAGAGAATCCATCCTCTGTATTGAAAAAACAACCCCAAACCCAAAATCTAACTCAACCTGGAGAGCTGAGCTCCCGGGTGTCTCTGTTGTGCTGGTGGAACTATTTCTCCAAGGTGTCCCTCCAGCTTTTTGTGTCTCGTGGTTACCTGCGGGAGAGGAGGCTGGCGCATGCAGCTGGGCGCTCTGCAATACCCTGTGGATGCAGTTTGGTCCTTGGCATCAGTGCTGATGTGCAGGACCAGAGCGGCAACTGCTCTTCAGCAGAACCACTGTAAGCTCCTGACAGGCTTTGACAGCAAGGGAGCCAGCAAACTCCACACTGTTTGCTTTTACCTGCAGGCACAGGAGCTGGGAGAAGAGGAAAAAGACCAAAGCAAAGCCAGTATAGAGGAAGAGCAAAGCAAAAGAACAAAAGCTGCTAAGAGGTATGGTACAAACAGTCAGGGCAACCAAGGAGGCATGGACAGGTCTAGTTCCGGACGACTTTCCTGTCTAGTCTGCCCCTGCTGTGCTCTGATCGCTCTGACCTGTACAGGAGTCCCTTGCAGAACACCCTGAGGTCCTGCAGCTTCTCACAAGGTCTTTTCTCTTCCATCTCTCACTTTTCTCCTCCCCACCTCCTTAGTACTGTCTTAGCAGGTTTCAACTTTGTTTCRGCTTCTGGCTGGGGAGGCAGAAAAAATGCCTGCCTTTCTTTTCCTGGCATTCTCCCCCAGATGTGAAGTTGGCTTTTCAGTTTCCCTTACAGCTATCTGACTTTTCTCTAAGGCAGCAAAAGTGAATGGTCTTGCCAAGATGGTCTGGACTTGTTCACATTGTGGGTTGTGCCTTATAGCATTTAACTATGGAAGACTATCCACTAGCCATCACCCGATGACACACCTTTCGGGGTCGGAGACAGCCCCCGAGCTCGGTTGGCACCGGTGATGCTGGACTGCCAGCTCTTCACTGGGAAGAGCCTGTAGCCGAAGGCTCCTAGGGGCAACCTGGCTCACGGTTACCGACGGCAGGAGAGTCCAGCTCCAATGTGAATGGTTCTGTTCCATTTCCTTCCATAAAGGTGGCCTAGAGCAAGTCACTGTTTGGGCAAGTGTCAATATTAAGCTGTTTTATATCCTGGTATGTGGACAACTTACTCTAGAGTGCAACAGCTGTCACCCCAAGAGCAAGGCAGGCTCTTAGTTACTGCGAGGATTAGACTGTTAAGGGGAACTATTTTCCTCCTGTTTGTGGAGACTTGTTTGAATTGATCAAAATACTGTGCTGAGCAGTGAGCCCCATGCTCTCTCAAGCCTTCTCCTTGAGAATAGTAGCATGTGGCATTTATAGATGAACTGTGTCAAAACTCCTAGTCTCCATACGGAGTTGCACAGTATTCTTGGGCACTGGGAGCCAAGAAGCTGTTGCCTGTGCCAGGAAAACTTGTGAACAGAAGAAGCTGCAGTCGTTCCTAATGACTTGCTGCGTGCACTTGGGATTCGCAGCCTTGTGCTCAGAGGAGCTGTTCATGTGAAGGTCCCTGAAAATATGTTCTGCCCACAGGAATTGTCTCCTTATCACTTGGTACCTGCTTCCCAGCTATGCATCCTCTCCTTTCTCTCTGCCTGTAAAGCTACTTCGTGCTTGCCTAGCATCTCTTCTCTGTGCTTCTAAGATGAAGTAGGACTGTAGATGTAAACATGCCTGCCAATATTTCCATCTGTAACTGAGACACAGTGTGAGTATTACTAATAGGGCTGATTTATCTTGGGGAAATTCTCTAAGGACTTGGAAAGAGAGGGATATAATCCAGGGAAGGGATTCAGCATTTTGAGACTGACAGCCACCTGTTAAAGCCTTGGCTGCCTGTTAGTCTGGCAGCGCTTGCGGGGCTGTGAATGGGATGGAGCTTTGTTCTGCCTTCGGCAGCCCCAGGTTGGACAAATGGGTCCCATTGGCAGGCATGAGCTGGTGCTGTGGACTTTGTGCCCCTCTCGGTCCGGCTGTGCATCCCGTCCTCCCTCTGTCTTGTCTACCTGCGGCAGGTACTAGAATCTAACCTGTGCTAATCTGATCTTCTGTTACCTTTTTTCTGCTGCAAAGTGAGAGGGATCAAAGTGAAACATCAGAAGAGAAGTGTTTTGCTTTAGAAAACCCCAAACAGGAAGAGGCTGTGGCCCTGGAGCCGGAGGAGGGATCGCTGGATAGCCTAATCAATCTGGAGGAGCTTGCTGCCCCGCAGAAAGCGTAAGGGCTTGGTTTAAGTCCCTGGTGTTGTAAGCATAACAGATTTTGTCCTTTTTTTGCCCTTTGTATTCTTTTGTGTGATGTCAGCACACCAGGAGATACAGTTTGGTGGGCATAGCAGAGACTGCGAACACCTCAGTATGCAAATCCAAGCAGCTGTTTTGCTGGCAAGAGTGCCGAGATAACATGGCATGACAGTTGTCTGTACTGGGGAGGGTGGGAACAGCAGCTCAGCCCTTGGGGTCTGCGACACAGGACTCTCTGGGATGGGGCAAGATCTGTTTGCTGTGTACTTGGACAAGCCTCCTTCTTGCCAGTGTCGCGAACAAGGCCAAGCATTCACACTCCTTTGATAAATGCTTTCACACAGCCTCCTGAGTTCACTTGCTGAGTAGTGCTGAGATAAGAGGAAAAAAAAAACAAAATATGTTTTATTAGAGTCACTGGGAATATTGGTCGGTTTGAGATAATGAGGTCAGAGCACAAGATGGTAGAACTCAGGTTCCCTGCAAAAACTAGTGGTTTATCACTGTACTAAATTGACAGTCTTTGCTGATGCATACCTGCAATTTCACTGCAATAGAAGATCTTGGTAGAAATGATTATGTTGACTTTGGTTTCTATGTCAAATGACAGATCAGCAGATGAAGTTGGAAAAAATAAGCAGTGCATCTCTCAGGACAAAGCAGTGGAAAAGCAATCTTTGGTGTGGAGACCAGTGCAGTAGTTCACTTTTTCTACTAGGAGTTGTGTTGAGTTGTGTAAATGTTTGTGTTGGCTGGTTGTTTTTTTCAACAAAAAAATGTGTCAAATGGAAGAACATGATAAAAGGGTGGAAGGGTCCAAACTGCTTTGCAGAGCAGCCTGATAATTGGCACCTTCTGGAGGTGTCTCTGCAGTCAGCCCAGAGTATGTGGCGTTATGGGGAGCCCTAGCGGTGTGTGATTTCCCTAGAACCTAAGTACCCTTTCCCTTCTCTTGCTCTGATGTTACTAGTGGCTACCTAAGGAACTTTCTCCCTTTGACTCAAAGCTATGTTTCTGGGGCTGCTTTTTCCCTGTTTCCTGGCAAGTCTGAAGTCGCTCTGCCTTACCCTAGCAGTCTCAGAGCATGCTGAGACCTTGCTGCTTCAGATTTCACTAGCAATGAATAAAAATGTCATTTTGTTCTTAGACCAATGTTCATTTTGTCCTCCTTTCAGCCTCTTTCAGGCCTCATAACTTTGCTATTCTATGTCTGAAAAAACTTAATTAGAAACAGATTGGTTTTGAATTTTTGGAGAGCTTAGGGCTTTCTGTTGCCTAGAGCTGGCAAAATCCCAGCACACTTTAGATGGCAAATGCAGAAAAATACCTGGTCCATCAGAAGCACGTTGCCAGTCCCTGGATTGGAAGCAGGTACTGATTGCATCTGCTTTTATGCCTGACAGCCCCAGCCAGGATTTCATAGCTACTAGATCCTTCATGAAGTGAGGCCATGTCACCCTTGCAAGGTGAGCTGTAATGGGCCAAAATAAGAGTCATGCAGGACCTGAGTGCTGTTAGAGCTGGTGTTAATAATTTAGCAGTCAGTGTTTCTCTGGGGTCAATGACAGGTCTGACCAGTGGTGCTTGGGGACTCTCCCATGCTGTTATCTGAGGTAATGTGTTACTTGAAGCCTTGAGCGTGTGCTGTGTATCCCCCAGTAGCCTCCTAAAGAGTACTTTTCTGAATCTCTTCCTGTGAGCTGCAAATTTAGGGGTGTAAGGCCAGTGTGTTTGGCAGGGAAGTGTGAAAATGGGTTTGTTTTCCAGGCATGTGGCAGGGAACACCGACGGCATGAGCTCTGTAGCCAGCTTGTCTCCTGCCTCTGTGCCCTCCACCTGCCTACGCTGCCATTCCTCACCTCCTGTGAGCTAAACAGCAAGTGTTCCCCACCAGCACTCTACCCCAGCCCAGCAGAAGTGGCTGCAAACTAGTGGAGATTCTGCATATTCCTTCCCTTCCTAGACAGTGAAGCTTGTACAGCAAGTGTCTTTGAGATTTTTGGTTTGGAGGTGATACTGTGTGGGGAGATGTTGCTGTTCCCTTCATGTTGCTCAGTTCTCTGTTATCCTTTTGCCAAAGGTGGTTTCTTTTTTTGGTAGGCAACCTGAGGAGGAAATCAAACAGGAGAAGACCTTGAACCAGCCTAATGAAGAATCCCTAGAGGGAATAGCCAAGGAGCTGGAGAAGGAGGTGGAGCAAGAGAAAATGCGTTTATTGCAAGCAAAGAAGGAGAAAATTCAGCAATTCCAGGAGGAGATGAAGCAGCAGSAGGAGGAGGAAGCTCAGAAGCTTCATCAGCAAAAAGAAAAATCCCTCAGGTACTTTCCTTTTTTATTCCCTCTCCCCCCTGTTTCGCCTGCTGAGCCTTTCCCAGCTGTGCTTCGTTGCTGGTGGCCCCAGGCTTGTGCTGTGTTATAGGTCACCCCCTTCGAACTCTGTAGCAGGAGCTTGGTGCTGCTTTGCAGAGCTGTGGGTGAAGGAGGCGAGAACAAGGCTTCTGGGGGGAAGGAGCATGGGACTGACGTTGCCTGATGCAAACAACCCTGTGCTTGAGGATCTGCACATCTGGAAATGAATAGTGATCTGCTATCAGTGCTGTAGATGCATGAAGTAGATGTGTAGAGAGTACATTCCACCTCAGGAAAGTTCTCTCTCCAGTATTGACGAGAGAGCATCTTCCTCRTGTCCTGCAAGAAGAGCTATGATTTGATGTATATGCAGCTTTCAGCATAACTATGAACCTGTTTCTCATTGTAAACCTGGGAAAAGTCTCCAGTTCAGTGCCTGGTGCTTTAGTGTCTGGTGCTTTACCACCTGGCAGACTTTCAAATCCTGGGCTAAATGGCAGTAAGAGTACTGGAAATTGGAACATTAAAAGAGATGAGGTTGCTCCAGAGGAACCATATGAAACTCTGGTACTGTATGTTTTACAGAGGGACTTCCAAACAAGGTTTTTAGGAATAGGGCAAGGCTTTGTACACGCGAAACCAAACCAATGTGCAGGGACCTAACTAATAAGAATCCAGGCAGCAGAAGAGCACTGGGAGCTGTGTCCTGTTGTTTCTGGGGGTTTGCTCTCAAGGCTTGCATTTTGTTTGGGGTGGCCCTAATAATTATGCTCTTAGCAGCACACTGAGCCAGCCAGAAAGAATACCTTGACATGAAATGTTGTGGGAATGCTGTGTTGGGTGCAAAGGAAGACACAGAAATTGCACCTGGAGGGAGAAAAGTCTAAGCAGTAATAAAGCAGTAATAAAAATGGGTCTAGTATGAAAATATGGAGCTTGCAGATGTGCTAATCCATCCAGCTACCTTGGCTGGGAGCCTCTTTTCATTTATCAGGAGCTGATTTCATTTACTTCAAAAAAAAAAAAAAAAAAAAAAAAAGGGGGAAAAAAAAGGTGCCACCTGTGATGATATACTGCATTTTAAAAACGTGCCACAGAAGTTTGATCCTCAGAGGTTGCGTCTCGAGTACCAGCAGCCGCATTCTGGAAGTATGGAAGAGAATTAATGATCTGGAGCCTTGGGAATGCATCACTCGRGCAGGCACAGCTAGTGGGAGCAGCAGCTGATCTGTGGGCCTGGGGAAGGTGGCTTTGAAGACATTAAAGCCTCCTGAACCTTTTTTTTTTCCTGCTCCTTATCTCTCAGGACTCTGAAAGAGGATTTGGCAAAGGCTTTCAAAGAGGAAGAGTTGCRGGTGAGAAAGGAAGAAACCGAGAGACTTTCAAAGCTGCGAGTCCAAATCACTTCAGAGACGGAGGCGGAGAAGGAGAAGATAAGGTGAAAAGTTTCACTACAACTAGTAGAAAGCTGCCCTCTCTGGGAACATGAACTCTGCTGGCTGGGGAGGGAAGTACCTTGCATGCCACCAGCAACCACTTAAAGAGGACGAACTAGCCAACCTGAGCTTCCCACAGCTGATACCTTGCTTTAGTAGTAAATATGATAAAGTAACTGATCCAGTACATGCTGGGGAGCCACATGTTGATAGGAGGCAAAACTGATGAGCCTTAATGGTAACCACTCTGCCTTTTTAGAGCTAATGAAGATTTGCTAAATACAAGCATACTACATAACAGTGCCCTGCAGAGAGGTATTGCTGTAGTGTAGGCCCAGCCACAGCTCTGGGGCATGGGAATGAAAGAAATTCCGTTCTCGAGGAGAGCTGTGCTCAGTAGTGTAGCTTGCTTTGACTGAATGTCTCTCTCTGTAATGGCTATCGAGGCCTATAAAAACAACTGGAGGAGGCAGAAAGGAAAACACTGGAAAACTTATGTTTTGGTATTTCCTTTTTACTTAGCTGACAGGTATGTGCACAGCTCCCTTTGTTCTCCATCTGACTGCTTAGCTGTTCATTTCCAAGGCCTTAAGTGATATGCTTGTGAATCTGAGTATGCCTTGGTTCTCTGTTTCTTCCGATGGCGTGTCTCATCCTGTAGTGGTTTGTGCTCTGAGCTCTAGTTCTTAAATGCAACCCAGTGTTAAAGTACCAAAGTCTGACTTCCTTCTGTCTCTGCATTCTTGTTGCAAACCTACCAGGGCAGAGCAAGAGGTCGCACTGCAAAAACTGAGAGAAGAGTGGGAATCCCTGCAGGTGACAGAGAAGGAGAACCTGGAGGGGATGAAGAAGCTTGTTTTGGAGAAAATGAAGTTGGAAGTGGAGGATGCTCAGCAGAATGAGATGGTTGGGTTGGAACGAGAGAAGGAACAATTCCTGAGAGAGTTCAAAGAGAGATTAGAAGGGGAAAAAAAGAAGGTGAGACTTGTTTATTACCAGATAGAGTCAGACCCATGCCAGTTACGCTGACCTGACTTGCATTGTAGTGTTAAACTGTTGAGATTAAATAACACCCACATGTGCTTAATAGTGACTCAGTTAAAATGTAAAGGGAAGATGTTTGGCATGCTATTAAAGGGATGATTGGGGTGGGGAGGAGTAATCCCACTTTTTTGTTACAATGGTGATTAATTAACCATTATTTATATGGTCACATTGCATCTGAAGAAATGAGAAAAATCATTGTGTGCCTTTGCCAAACTAAGCCAAACCATTTTACCAGATCAGAATAGCTCTTTCACTGCTGCTTTAGTCCTCCAGAAGGCTTGGAGCGTCCTTGGATGGAGACGATTTGTGGTCCTCTCAGAATAGCACAGCATGGTGTGCAGGCCCATCCAGATGTCTTGGGGTGGAAACAGAGAGAGAGKGAAGGCACCTTGTATGTAATTTGGTGTGGATAGGGGTTGACTGTTGTGGTTTTTGAAGCCTAGGGATAGATCTTAATTGTAACTGCATCTTGTGCACTGCGTCTCTACAAATAGAGGTTTTTCAGCAGGCCCTCTTTTGCTCATGTTCCTGTAGGCCACAGATGAGCTAGAGAAGCAGTTTGCAACAGAGCTCCAGCAGCTGAAATATGCAGCAGCAGAGAAGCATCGAAAGGTACAAGCTGGTATCTCTAGAATATGAATTGTTTTTATCCACAGTCTCCAAATGTGGCTGGGGAGGGTGGCATTAATTTTTTCCACTTCCTAAATATGGTTCTGGTCTGGGTCAGCATTTGGACATGCTCCAAGTAGGGAGGGGTGAGACTGTATACATTGATCTTTGCCATGCTGCCTGCTCTCTGTGGGAGGGCACTAAATGGGTCTTGTCAGAGGGTGACATGTCTCTGTGGGTGGTTTTCTTGGCAGGTCATTTCCAGCCTGCAAACCCAGATAGCAGAGGCACAGAGGAGTGAGGAGGCTCAGCTGCGTGAAGACTTGCAGAGGGCAGAGCTGAAAGTCCAGCAAAAAGCATATCAAGTAACAGAATATGAACGTGAGGCAAGTATTCATCCTCGGTGGCTGAAGATTCTTCACTCTCTCTCCTTCTTGGATGCTTGGTGAGGTCTGAGATGCAAAGTCCCCTGCCCAACGGTGACAGTGGTGCGTTAGGGGAAGGGACACTCTTACAGCATCTCACCTCACCAGATCACTTGCTTTCTAGCACCCAAGCCGCTACCTGATCTTGTGATCGGTCGCAGGGTACTCTGAACTTCAGCCTTTCTGTTTGTGCGAGAAGTTGCTCTCTGGGTGGGGGGCTGCTGTAGTGCAGTGCTGTGGTTCAGGTGAAGCCTCTTTCTGTTTGATCACTGCAGCTCAGTGAACTTTTGAGAGAGAAACGCCAGGGAGTGGAAAAAGACCATGAGAGGAAAATGGAGAGGATGAAAGAGGAGCACCAGGAGGTCCTAGCAAGGATTCGGGATCAGTACGAGGAGGAGGTACTGTGGGGGAGCACAGTGAATTGGCAGGTGGCTGTAGTAGCTCAGCTGGGCTGTCCTTGGGCTGGCACTGCTTTCCAGAGGGTGCGTGTCCTGTCCTCAGCCACTTCTCTTGTTTGACTTTTGCAACAAACAGGAGAGAAAACAAAGAGCGGAGCTGTCTGAGGGCCTGCGAAGTGAGATGGTGCGCCTCCAACACCTTCATGAAGTGGAAGTGAAAGCTCTGCAGGCAGAGCTGGATGAGCGGCTCACTGAATTGCAGCACAGGTACAGGGAGAAGGTGAGGAGAACACTGTGCCTAGTAGTTTGTTATGACTTGGCTGCTTGGGGATGGCCTGGGTACTGTGACACTGCAATGCTCCTACCACCCTCCACAGCCCAGTGCGGTACAAGTGGCAGGTCATATATTCCCAGGTTTTTGCTGTTCTCCCTGCTGGCAGAGCTCTGCTTGGTGAGCGACTTGTGCCATTCTTCTCTGTTTAACTCACTCCATCTCTGTGCAGGAAAGAAAACTCCAGGATTCAGAAAATGAGCTTGAAATGCGAGCAAAGGCTGTCAAGGCCAAATCGGTGCAGCTCCTTAACCAGGTGAGTGAGCTGCAGTGGGCTCTCAGATATTTCCCAGCCTGTGCTGCTCTTCTGGCTGCTTTCTCATGAGTTACTCTTCAGAAAGGCTCAGCCAAGGCTTTTGCTACCATCCAAGTTAGAAGCGAAACTTCTATCAAGAACTGGAGCGGTGCTAAGCATTATTATTGTAGTCCAGCCTCATGGCTGGTGTTGTTTGTGTTGAAGGTCAATGCCCTGGATTTGCTCCCCTGCTTTGGCGGGCAGTATGTGGCTGTAAGAGTGTCAGAGGGCTCATACAAATGCTGTCATGGCAGCATGTCCTGCTCAATGTTACTTTGGATTTCAGACAGTCTCTTCCTGATTTACCTCCTCTTCTCCCTGCTGCCTTGAGGAGGGAATGACTGTTCCTGTATCGTGGAAAGCAGAGTGGAGAGGAAGGTGCTCCAAAAGCTCCTGTGGAGCTGGCATAAATAAGACACTGGCTGATACTCTTATCTGTCAGATCTCATAAGTCCTGGCTTGCTCCAAGAGCTGTAGATAATCTTGCTTCTATTACCCCTTCCTTTCCAAGCAGCGTTGGAGTAAGAAAGGGTAAAGGTAGAGAAATGCTGACGGCAACCAGAGGCTTCACAAAAGTGAGATCCTGGGGAAATGGGCATGTGCCTTGAGGACTCTTGCTGCTGAGCAGGATAGGATGTTCTTCCCACAGGGATACGCTTATTCCTGGCTTCTCACTTGGTGAAGTCTAATAAAGGGAGGGGGACAGAGTGAGTGTGTATGGAGGGGAACAAAGCAAAGCTGAGAACGAAGCTCAGCTATTTTGTAATGGCCTGGAAACTTAGGCCTGACCTCTGCACTTCTCCGAGTGCTGCTGAGTCTCAGCAGTCTCCTCTGCTGGCATCACTATGCTCTGATGCTCACCTACTTGCTCTCCTGTATGTAGGAGGAGACTCTGAGAAAGAAAAGGCAGCAGCTGCTGGATGAAGACAGACGGACTGAGTTAGAGAGAGAGGTATGTATGTTTGAGCTCTGGGGAGGTGCTGTGCTGCTTTTCCTCAGGAGACAGGCACCAGAGGAAACATGCTAGAACAATGACTTTAAAAAGCAAGCTGTATAACTCTTAAATTGTGAGTCTAAAAATCCCTCCCTGCCACCTTGCCTCAGCCTGAAGTGCCATCTTGCTGGAAGCTCAGAGCTATTTCCCAAAAGTAGGAGACAGTCCTGCACTGCTCTGCTTTGCTCTGGTACTGTTTATGGATAAAGTCTTGGTTTTTGATTAGTGTCATTTACCACACTGGCTTGCAGCTGGGACAGTGCCTAGATAGTAGCTGCCAGAACCATTGAAGGTGAAATGGGAGCCTCACACATTCCTT
This sequence comes from Apteryx rowi, assembly GCF_003343035.1. Taxonomy (NCBI): domain Eukaryota; kingdom Metazoa; phylum Chordata; class Aves; order Apterygiformes; family Apterygidae; genus Apteryx; species Apteryx rowi. The sequence continues at coordinate 330,035 of NW_020447653.1, read as the reverse complement.
AGCCTGCTCTGCAGGCTCTTCACAACTGTAGGCAGTTGGTGACACTCTGTGTGAGCAAGGTGAGTAGAGTGGACCTGACCGGAAGGTAAATGCCTCCAACATCCAGGAGAACTTCYTTGTGGTGAGATTCTGGCAAGCTGTCTGTTCCTCGAGGACTGGCATGCGGTGTGCACATTCGTAGCTCTGGGACCTGCTGTGAACAGTGTAGGTAGTATGAGTCTCTTGCATGGAGTGCTGGGGAAATTACAGGGGATTTCTTTTTTGCTTCTAGGAAGCTGTTTTAGCTTCTCAGCTCCGTCTAGAGGAGACTAGAAAGGTGCACACCAGCCTTCTCGACTCCATCCGGCAACTGCGTAAGTCTCTTGAAGAGCTCCAAGACCAGAAAGCTGAGCTGGAGGCCCAAGTGGACTTGTTGCAGACCCGAAGCCAGAGGCTGCAGAAGCGCATCAGGTATGTGTATGCGAAATTTCCCCTAATGCACAAAATGTACCCTGCACTCCAGCAGAAACTACTCTTGGGCCTCTTCCCTACCTCTGAGCTTCTTATATGTTGGGCCATATTCCTTCAGAACCCTAATGGTGGTTTTACTGCATGTCTAGGACATAGAGCTCCTGGGTTCTGTTTCCAGATACATTGAAAACTTGCCGTATAAATTTGTCCCTTCATCTCTGCTTRTCAGGTTCACTTGTTTGTCTTCCCCACATCTGTCTTTAAGGTTAATAAAATGCTTCGAGAGAAGCAGTGAAAGGCAGAGAAAAGATCTTCTTAAAATAGCAGGGGTCCTGAGTAAGGGCTTACTCATGTATTTAAGAATAAACATGGGCATGAACCAATGTTTCCTTATACAGCCAGTGGTTATGTTTGAGATCACACCACAGACCCAATGCAGCTTTTGTCTGGAGGTACTGCATGACCAATTCAGCTGCATTAAGCAGCCAGTGGCAGTAGAACCTTGTTTTAATGGTAGCTGGAAAGCTGTATTGCCAGTGGCTGATGTACCCGTAGCCCTGGATCTAGCAGTCTGGATCTGCCTGCTGCCATAGCATGAAGTCCCTCATTTGTATTTATTATTCCAGTGTGTGGGAAATTGTATGTGTGAGCTGATTTGAGACACAGCTGCTGCAGGCTATTGTGAATCCTTGCCCTGAAGGTGCTTCTGTGTTCCCACCTGTCTTGCACATCTGTGGCCCTTCCTCCCTCCTGGAAGCTGGAGGTGGCTTTGGACACTGTTGCAGATGCATTACTAGGCTAGATGGATCTTCAGTCTCACCCAGTGCAGCCATTGTTACCTTCTTTTGTGGCAGTGAGCTTGAGGCAGCTATCAGGAGCAAACAGGAGATTTTGAAAGGACTAGAGGCAGAAGAAACTGTAGAATTTCCAAGAGGGAAAGCTGAGCTCCGTGTTGAAGACCTGGGAGAAACTATTCAAGCTGTGAGTAAAGCCCATTGCAAAGGCATTTGCCTTGTGACTTCTGAGATTGTAACTCCCTCAAAAATTCTGGCTTTGGTTTCTTCTGCCTGAACTGATTTGATGTGCAGTGATGCATTTTTCTTTGCTGGAAGACATCAGTATCTTTTGTACTCTTTGTTACTTTCTGTCTATTTTTACAGGGAGGAAAGGGGTGTGGGATACTTGGGTGCCCTTGAAGTCATACATATTTTCTTATGCATATTTCTTGGTTTTTGAAACTTTTCAACTCTTCAGCACTCCTCCAGAATGCCTGCTTCCCCACCCTCTCAAAGCCATGAGGACAACGACATCCAGTTTGATCAGTGAGTATCCATGTGCCAGCCACTTTTGGAAAGTGCCTTTCTTGGGTTTTACACACATAGGAAGCACTGACAATCCATTTTTGGGAGGGTGCTGCATGAAGCTTGCAGGACAGAACACCCAGCACAGGTGGAGAAAGCCAGGTGTGTATCTGTCTCTTTCCTGTAGTGTCAGGAGCTACATCTCTGCAGAAGGAATCTCCATTAGGAATGCCAAGGAGTTCCTGGTGCGCCAGACCCGCTCCATGAGGAAGAGGCACACAGCACTGAAAGCTGCAAAGCAGCAGTGGCGCCAGGACATGCAGAAAGCACAGGAGGTGGTGCAGGATGCTGACAGCTCCCAGCTCCTGGAGGGCGTGCGCAGGAACTTGGAAGAGGTGAGCGACTGAGCACTGCCTCTGTTCAGATAATAGGCGTCATAGCTGCACCAGGGAATCCAGAGCCCTGGGATCAATTCCTGGCTCTGCAGCTACAGTGATAGGCAGTTGTGGGTGTTCATTTCTCCTGGAAATCAGATCTTGCCTGTTGCCAGACAGATGTGAGGTGTTCATTAGTCCCTGCTTGTGTGTCTTCCTCGTCATAGTACAGGGGTTAGAGTCCTTGCCCATCTCAGAGGCTGGCTGTAGAGATTACTTCAGGAAGGCCAAGAGAGCTGTTCGGGAATACTGAGCAAATGCGATGTGCTGTGAAACAGGCTTAATTAGAACCTAACTTAGGGCTTGGATCGCAGTGGTGTTACTGTGCATCAGATGATTGGCTGAGAGTGCCTGCATGTGCATGCATAGCCCACAGCTACCAGAGCTTTGCAAGATCAAATGACTTCAAGTTCTTTTTCACTGTGCATGCTTTGGACTAGGAACAAGCTTCAGAGCAGACACTGCTGCTCTGCCAACTCTCAGTAGCCTGCTAGATTGCAGGAGTTTTATCATTAGTTGGAGCTCTTGAGTCCTAAAAATGGAGGAAGCATTCAGTAAGGAAAGGGATTCTTGCATCATGCAATTCCAGTGACACACGTTCTCCTCATATGAAAGGAAGTGCTGGTAGGTACAAGCTTGTGGTTGTAGTTCTGCAGTGATTTCACTCTTGCTTGACAAGGGGTTCTCTAATACTTGCCAGTTCTGCTGATACACCAGCTACACACAGGGCACATCTTCAGCTCCTTCACTGATGATGGAGAGCACTTCTATTTGCACAAACAAAGCTGCTGACCCTGTTGGATGCAGGGTTCAGAAGGGGAACCTTCTTTTCCTTGGGGTGAACCTGCTTGAGGTCCGTGCTCTCCCCTCTTTACTCTCCACTTCCCATGATCTCAAAGGCTTGGGAGCATTTTTACTCCAGCAGCATGATATGCTGTGTTGGGTAGAAGTCAGATAGTGAAAGTCACTGTGACCACTAGATTATTTCCTGTCATTCTCATTTAATTTTCCTCCTTGGCTTGGCTGTCGCTCCACTGCAGGAAGCGAAGCAGTTGGACAAGATGAAGTCAGCTATGCGGAAAGGACAGGTGTTGCTGAAGAAGAAGGAAGAAAAACTCAGCCAGCTGGAGTCGTCACTGTTGGAAGAGGTAACCATCAGCATTACAATCTTTCAGACCTACCCAGCTGCACTCCCATGGTGCACAGAGCTCTTGGTCTCCTTCCCTCGGCTGGGGTCTTTGTAGGACTTTTGGTCCTCATGAGGGCTGTTTAGCTGGTGGTGGCTGAAGACTGGTGTTTGCCTGGGGAGCTGGATTACTAGAAACTCATTCTTTGAGAGAAGAGCGGTGTGTCTGCCTCTCTGTGGGAGAGGCTGGAGAGAGTAGGCTAGTCACAGAGCTGGAAAGAATGACAAACCTAATTAGACTCGAATCCACATGATTCAATAGCTCTGCAGCCAGCAGAACAAACGTGGGCTGGGGTTTAGGATGGAGGGAGAGTGTCTTCCATGGTGGCAGCTTGCCAGGCAGGGCTGCTGGCGTCAGGGATGGAGTTGGTTGGAGGAAACATGCTGAGTTGAACTGGCTTGTGAGAAGCTTGTTTGTTAGGTTAGAGACAAATCTGTGTTACCAGTGATATGCTGAAGTATCCAAGGATATGAAACAAAACTTCACATCCAAATTGTTAGATGTTTATTAACCATCTGTATGTTGGGCAAAATTGCAAATATTGTGCCTTCCCTCTGCTGATGACATTTGGACTCGCTTTTAAGTATATGACTGCAGAATGGATATAGAAAGGAGCCTGAAAAATTGGCACAATTTGTGCCCAGAGAAAACAAGGGCAGGTGACCTTGTGATGATCTGGTCTTATTTCTTGATCAAGGCAACCCCTGGAATCTCTCCAGCTCTGCCTGTGACCACGTGGCCTTAGACAGGGCAGCAGCAAGTGTGAGTGCATAAGACCTTTGATGGTCCAGCTCTTGTTCTTGGCGCAGATAGATAATGCAACCCATGCAAGAATTATGAGGCTTATTTAATCCACAAAACCCTTTGACTTCTGACCAGAAGATCCTCTTCTTACAGTTGTTAGATCTGGCCTCTAGTGCATGCACCTGCTTCTTTCAGAGACCAAGCAGTCTCTTTGCTTTCAGATATTGCTGGCAGGGGACTGAAGGTGGGTACCTCTGCCTTCACTTGGCCCATGCCTGACTGTGCAGCCCAGCCTGTGTAGAGTAGCCATAGGTGGTATTCCCATGGCTTTTTTGTTCCAGGGAACAGCACACAGGTTTTATTTGCACTGTTTTCCTTATCTTGGCCAGCTTTCAGATGAAGATACACTGAAGAGTGCTGCATGCAAAAAGATGGTGACTTTTGATCTCAGCAACTCTGAGGACACAAACAGCACGTCCAGTGCAGATGTACATCAGCATAAATGTAAGAGCCTGGCTGGTTCAGTATGCTTGTCCAATGTTTAATGCTTTAGGCCTAGTTCTGCCTTTCCTCTCACCTCTCTGTGGTGTACCTTTTCTTGTTCTCACTTGTGCTCATTAGCTTCTAAACCAGGGAGGCAGGTCTGCTGTCTATGACTGGGAGTGCTCTGTGTATAGTATTTTATTTGAAAGACTTATTCCCTGCCTGTAGTGCCATATGAGAGGGGTGCAATCTGTGCGTGAACTAGCCTTTGAAATCTCTAGCTTCGTTATTAGTGTGGGTTATAGAATGTGGCTTTAATGCCTGTGCCTTGAGCTTCAGCCCTTCCCTCTCTGCTGCTACAGAGCTGTTCTGCTCTTCTGCTGGTGTCCGGGCTTTCTCCTCCTCCCATCTCTGTGGTAGGAGAGGTTGCTGCAATTCCCTCCGTCTGCTGCTTGTACTTTTCTGTTTGCTCTCAGTCTACTGTAATTGGGGTTGTGCAGGTGAAATGCAGGGGTGCTCCATAAGCAGGCAGGAGGGTTGCATTGCTTGCAGAAAGGCTGGCAAAGCTGAAGCTTAAAAAGAATTTAGAAAATTTCCCTGTGGCAACAGATTGACAATCTGTCCAGTCTGAGATTGTCTCTCTGACCCTGATCAATAAAACATCTGCAGGCACACATGAAACTTTAGGGCTTTCTCTCACCATAAGATGAGAGCCCTTGTATCAGCACAGTCCCAATGGTCCCATATCTAACTTGGACAGTGCTCTAGAGAGCTTTATGCTTTTTATGAGCACAGAGCAGAAAGCGAGTTTCCTGACAGGGAGACAGTGTCTCCCTTCCCCTCCCAGTGATCCCTTTTTTTTTTCCCCCCTCTTCTGCTAGTTGATTTGAGAACTGATCTACAGATTGACCCCCAGCTGGACAAGATCCACTACTTGACAGACTCTCTGCAGCGAATCACTACTGAGCTGAACGGGGTCCTCGGCATTTTGGGCTCTCTGAACAATCGCCAGTCTCCACTCTTCACCTCGACACAGGTGCCCATGCAGGTGCCCTGCGACAGCGTCCCTCTTTCTACCTATGCCTCCTTGGCAGGAGTTCAGGCGGGTGGCTCCTTGGTGCCTCCCGCCAAGGTGTCTATGGTTGACCGGTGGGCCTGGAACACTGGGCTGAGCTCCAGCCACTCTTTCACAGCTGGACAGTCAGTGGATAGCACCCTGGCAGAGAAATGGCACAAGTATTTCCCAGGTCAGTCTTCAATCCTTAATCCCTCTGCTTGTTTGTCTGTGGCTTTTGATTTCACTGTCCTGCAAGTTCTAATCAGCTCACCCTTCCGATGCTGATAAGCCCAGATCCACTGGTGCTGCTGTTGGGAAGGGTGCTAATGAGATAGAGAATGAGAAAACCTCATTCCAGGAACTGCAGCATATGGCTAATTTYRTTACCCTGCTTCCAGAGCAGTTCAGCCTCTGACGTACACCCAAGAAAGCAGTTATTAAAGAAGGGAGCAAAAGAGGAGGAGGCAGCCCTGCTTCGCTGGAAGCCTCCTGTGAATTGCGGATAGGGTTCACCACACTGGTTTCCTTAAAAACACCGCTATGCTCTGTGCATCTGGAGTGGAAACCACCCCCTCTTACAGTGTCTAATCCCAGGCCTATTTATCCTTGGATAGTGAAAGGAGCAGATGAGCATCATGTTTGTTTACTATTGATCTCTGGTGGCTTTGAAGTCTGAGAGGAGACTTGGTTCTTTTGGTTTGAACCAGGAATTCTTGCTTGCTTCCCAGCTCTTGTCCCTGTTGGAAAAAGAGCCTTGGGCTAGTCTGGCAGACTGTCCTGCCAGCCTGTTTCCCCCATTGCTCGGAAGTGCCTCTGCAGATGGCTCAGCTTGTAGGGGGAGGGTGTCCATAGCACAGTGAACAAGAGAACAGATGCACCCAGATTTAAGGACTATTGATTTTTTTCTTGGACCTGTATTTAATGTCTGTTTTTCAGGTGGGTTACCATCGCTCAGTGGAAGTTCTGCTTTTCTGGACAGCAAGCTGGGTTACGTACCTGCAGAGTAAGGCTCTTTTTGCTTGAGTGTTTCTGTTTCATTGTGCTGCTTTTATTTCCCTGGAATACTTTATAGGTCAGATATGAATTTGTTCTGACCTACTTGTGATATCAAATAAGTTAGATATTATTCTTAAGTAGGTAGGTTAGATATCATTAGTTATTCAGTGCCACACGCTCAACTCACTGCCTTGCAGTGAGAGTTGTGCTGATGACCCTGGTTCCAGGAGCAGGGTGCAAGGATGCCAGCCAAGTGGAGCTCATGCCAGCTCTGCCATGACAGGCAGTGCTGCCTGCATGGGTGGAGGGGAGGCTGCCACCAGGGCCTTTCTCATGCTACATAGACCAAAAGAAGGACAGCAGCTGGACAGTGGGTGGCTGCTGCAGCTTTTCCCCTTGATGTGCTTGGGCAGAGGGCTTGAAGCCAAAAAGAGGTTGCTTCTTGTTAGCTGTGGCTCTTTTTGTAACAGCTCATCATCTTCTTTCTCAGCTCTAGGATCATTTCTTCCTAGACCTCTTTTTCCCACTTGCTCTCCCTCTCTCTCTCCCTCCCTCTCACAACAGTGAGCAAATCCGCCTGTTCCAGCACTCCCAGTTCCGGGGCTCTGAGTCAAAAAAGATGAGTATTCAAGGAATGATTGAGACCAACAAGAAATGGCTAGAAGACTTCGATAGGGATTCAGAAGTGTATCCTTTGCCTGGATCTGGTCTTTAATTGCACTCCAACTTTCTGCAGCAGGTGGGAAGAGGCAGCAGGAGGTGAGTGAATCAGGAGCAGAAAAGCATTCAACAGCAATTTTGAAGCCCTAGCCTCTATTTTACTGTCCAATTCTGCAGAAGAACACATTGTTCAGCAGTTAAGACATGAGTGAGCTGTTTTTTTCTTCTGAGCTGTATTTGACTCAGAAGATCTCTTCTGCCCTTTCTCCAGTTGTGCTGGGGTGCTCTGGAGTGCTGCTGCTCTGCTGTGATACACAGCACTTGGAGCTGGGAATGTGAGAGGTTACAAAAATAGCCAAAGAGAGTGCACAGTGGAGGAGGAGGCAGGGAAGCAGGGACCTAGCCTTGCAGGCCTGGTTTTGGTCCCTCTAATACAACCCATTAGCGGTTTTGCTGTGGGTGGGAGCCCTGTCTTTGCGTGGTGAGAGCGTCCGAAGTGAGGCTCCCCGGGAGTTGCGTGGACCTGGCATGTGGGATGGCCACGTGGCTGTGCAGGGAGGGCCCCGGGCTCCCTGGTGGAGCTGTCCTGTCCAGCTCAGTTTTGAATTAAATGGAGACAAGACACTGGAATGAAACCTCTCAGTGCTATTCACAGAGATGTTTCCAGGTTTGTGTTGTAACAACATTATGCTGAGGCTGTAAGTATCGCCTTTGCAGTGTGCACTGATATTAGCAGCAAATCCCTCGGTCCCTCTGATAGYGCAAGCTGTCCTGAGCACAGTGCTCCTTTGAGTCCCGTAATCCCCCTTTAATTCCATTTGACTTGGATGCAGCAGGCTAAATACAACACGTGTGTGCGAGGCTGGTTCCTGCCCCTCAGTACCTGTCCTGTCTCCTGGCTGCGCTCATGCATGCTAATCCCTCGTGTAAGCCATGCTTTTCCTTCACCCAGCTGCCAGGCCTCTCTTCCCAGGTGCACAGAAGCCCCCTGCCAGCAGCCCCAGCCTACTTCAGCTAGGACTGGATGAAAACAAACAAATTAAAGTGTACCATTACTAAAAGGTGGGACCTGGTGTTTTCAGCCTTYGGCTGTGGGTGCAGTGCCTAGAGAGATGGTGGCTAGGGCCCGTGTGGTCTCCCTAGTGATACGTTGTGTTTCGGTGATGCCCAGCCATCTCCGTTCTGCCTCTGTGCTATGCCCTTGAAATAAAGTCTCTTAGCAAGAGAGCAGAGGAAGGAGGAAGTGAACTTCCCAGGTGGATTCTTCTAATCCTGTAAAGTGTCCAAATATACTTTATAGACTGTTTAATCCAGTGGTGAAATATCAGGGCTTCAATAAATCAACAGTTCTCTCATTAGTATTCTAGCGATCGTGAGACAGAGCTGTGAATCATGGACGACTTTGAGTAACTGGTCAAGGGGGAGGACRTGAATCCAGCTGAGACTTTGCTAGAGGAAATGTATCGGGAAAGGTGCCCACACTGAGGCCGACAAATGCTTCATGGCAGGTGAGCAGAGTCATCTGGCCTCTGTAGCACGTGGGAAAGCAGGGGAGAACGAGCAGCAAAATGGCTGTAGAATCTGGGGATTTCTAGTGGAAAGTGCTTACCGGGTTGTGTGCTCTGAGCTTGGGTTTTGTGAGGCTGATTGGTTGCTAACATGCAGACGACATGCAGAATGGCAGATTCTGACTTTCTGGGAAATGTTCCTTTTTGTTGATGTGGAAGCAATAGAAGCGAAGCCAAGGGTGGCTTTCCTGGCAGATGTTCTGGGAAAGGCCACCCTGCTTCCCCCTCCTGCAGCGGCGCCGGCCAGAACTGCGCAGCGCAGCTCTGCTGGGAGCTCCTCTAGTTCGTTGCAAACGTGCTGATGCAGGGCAGCGAGGGCTAGGGAGCACGGGGCAGTTTCTGCTGGCGCAGCCACTGTGCAGAAGCTCAGCCTAGTGTGAATGTCGAGAGGAGATGAAGCCCCACCTGGGTCCTTTCATAGCCTGGGGACGGGTCCAGAGCTCGGCTCCGCGGCTGGGGTGTCCTCCCACGCAGGAATGTGGCCGTGCGGCTCCTGGGGTGCTTCTGCCGGGCCCTGGGAGAGCAGGGCTCACGAGACRGTGAAGCTGGGGCTCTGCGGGGCTAGGAGCAAGGCTGCGGCATTGAGATCAGCTGCTCTCAGACCTCAGCCGTGGGAGGGTGGCTCGCTGCTTTGCTCACCGGGCAGCTGCGGTTGTGTTGCACTGGAGAGGTTTTATCCAGAAGGTTTGGCATCACCCTGCTGGGATGCACGATGTGGGGAGGAAGGCAGATGATGCTGCACTAACCAGTGGGGGGAAGGTGGACTAGGCTCTCGTACGGCTGAGTGGAAAATGTGGTATTTGGTTGTGATGTTGGACTTTCCTCTGAGCTGGCTTTAAATATTTTACACTTTAAAACATGCCGTACTATTTGCCATTTTGTCTGATTAAAAAGTCTGCATTTCAAGGGATTTTGTCTGTGAGAACTCATCTTCAAAGCCATTCTCTCTAGAGAGGGCTGCTGCAGGGAGGATGGTGTAGTTGCTGCTCTGRACCCTTTAGTGTTTGGGTGTTTCTCGGTGTGGCTAGTGGTGCTGCACAGCAGAGCGAAGCAGAACTCTCCCTCCTGCTTTGCTTCCGGGTGTTGTGTGCTGGCACGACACCGCAGCAGTCCATGCTGCGAGCGTGGCCGGGCACTGTTTACATGCAAATAGCAATATATTTTTGATGAACATTTTAAAAATCTCAAGAAGAGTGTCTGTATTTACATTTTTTACTGACCTTTTTTAGAACTTTTAAAATTACTTGGCCAGCCTTTGTCCTTGGGCAGCTTGGTCATCCGGTCGGGTCCACGTTCATGGGTCTGACCGCAGGGCTTGCTCAGCGCGCGCAGGGCAGGCCTTCTCCAGGCACTGCCAGTAGTGAACATCATGCCGATGTCCTTGCTGAGGAAATCCGGTTAGCTCTTATCGGCACTGGCCGAACGGGGAGACCTCGGGTGACCACAGGAATGGCAGCTGGCCAGAGGAATCCCTTCATAGGAAGGGGTGCATAAAATACAGATTTCCTTTCTACTCTCAGATTACAGCAATCCCTGTCTGTAGGGATTTTGCTTCTGGTTTCCCTGCTAGTAGCGGGACCCACGGCAGGCCTTCCAGGCAGTTATTTTTGTAAGAAGCCTGCTGTTCTGGCTTTCTGTAACGCGGGGAGGTTGTCAGTCAGTTGGACACTGTACCCAGAGCCATGTGGCTGAGTCCAGTCTGTGTGTTCTGAAAAGCATATATGAGTAGTGTGGAGAAATGCCTGTTTTCTTAGCAATACTGTTTTGAAATGTGTTTATTTTCCCCTTAAAGTTTGTGATACCGGTTGTATCCTGTTTTGTATGCAAATTAAATCAACCTGGGTATGTTTTGTGTGATGGTGATGTTTGTAGCTTTATTTTTTCTTGACAAGATGTTTTCTTTCCTAGTTTTGTAGCCCTAGCCTTCAACTCACCTTTCACATCTTCCCCTTGCTGGTCTCCAGGCTGCTGGATGCTTTCTCTTGTCAAGGTCGTCTCTGGCAATTTCCAAGACCGCTTCCGCTCGCTGTGGCTTTATTACCATTATCCTATTAACCATCCGGCTAGGGGAGCAAATGCGGGGCAGAGAGAAAGCTAAAAAACAGAACTACAAAAGCCATTCTTCGTGGGGCTTTCAGCCAGCAGGACAGCTTTTCATGGGCTTGTATCCTGCCCTTTTCAGAAAACTGTCATCCGGGCTCATTACAATGGTTGTCTCGGTCTGGAGCTTTGTGTCAAGGTTGTAAGGCAGGCTGTGTGCTGGAGCTGCGCTCTCGCTCTCCTGGGTGCTCCTCGACTCTGCCCTAGCTGGGTGCGGAGCTGTCCCCGGGAAGATGAGGCTGCATCGCGCTCGCGCGGATCCGGGCCTCGCTCTGGAACTGCTCTCCGGCAACTTGGGATGTATTAAAATTGGTAAACTCCGCAGATTGGCTGTCGCTGCTGATTTCTGCACTTATTTCAGAGCAGCCGTGAATTCTCCCCCAAGTGGTGTTTTAGGTACTGCTGTCGCTGCAGTGTGCTTGCCCGAGTCCTGCTGGTTGGATTGATGAATAACGCTCTCACCGTAAATCAGGCAGGATTGGTGAGGTGCTTTTCTCTCCCCATGGCTTGTTCCTTTTTCCTTCTTATCTCCTTCCAGCAGCCCCGTGACACCCGTAGCCAGCCCTTCCCAGCTGTGCATGCTTGCCCCTTTGTGATTTTCCTTTCAAGGCAGTCTTTCATTAAAGACTCAGCTTGTCCTCTGTCTCAAAGCACTGCAGCAAAGGCTGCCTCTGTCCAAGTGGGGCATTCACAGCGTGTGTCCTGGCTGGGGACTCTCCAGTGCTGAGAGACTGCGGATGTGTAACACAGACATCACAGAAGGGATGGGGAGAGGGGAGGTTCGACACCTGCCCTTGTATTCCCAGCTCTGCTGCTTCCGCTTGGTGCACTGTCAGCTGGAAATGGCTAGCATGGATTGGGGATGTGGGGACCCTGGGTGGTCATAGCATGGTTTGAGCTGCTGGTGCAACAGAGAAAGGACAAAAAGGCAAATGTGGTCCCAGGATGCACGAGGCACACGGAAACATGCAGGGGCTGGGATGATATTGTACACAGTTGTGGTCTGTCTGTGGAGGGAGGGCTGGAAAGGAAGGAGTGTACATGCTGGGAAGGGAGGAGAGCTGTTGAAGCTGAAGGACAGATTTGGCACAGGAACAGCAAAACGTGCATCAGCTGGCCATGCAGAAATGGAGGCTGATAGATGCGTGTCCTTAAAAACAAGACACGGACGGCCCCCTGACCCTGAATTACCCCAGTTCTTGCTGTGCTCGATCTGCACGTGTGTGTCTGTGCCCGCTGGAGAGCTGCAATAASAGCTACTGGGGCAGGACTCTGACAGCARCACGCATTGCCCAGGTGAGCGCTTTTGAGGGCAGGTGGTTCTTGATGTAGCTCCCATTGACCTACAGGCATTGTGCAGCATTGGCTCTGGAGTTCTGTCTGCTCTGAAAATGCCCTTTCCTGGCCCATTTTTCCCTCTTCCCCACTGTATGGGAGGAGAGCGATGCTCTGTCACATCCTATTGCTGCTCCTGGCCTGCTGACGGCTTGCCTTGTCCAAGGATGTTGGTGCTGCCTGGCCCCAGGTAACCCAAAAGCTGTTTGGTGGAGACTCTGGGCTGTGCTGTGCCTTGCTCTGTTGAGGGCTCCCTTTCCCTGACAGTTGCTAATTAAATTTGAAAAATCAATTAGAAGTCTGATTAAGTATAAATGACGAAGTGTACGCAGGGGCTTGCCCACTGCMTCATGGACCGAGCGCTGGAAGAGCTGAACCCAACACTTCCAGCCCTGGACTTTGGCATGTCGTTGAGTCCCTCATTTCAGTTTGTCCCCTACCCTGCTGCTGAGGCAGCTGCTGTGCAAAGAGCATGGGACAACTCTGAGGAATCCAAAGTCATATCTGAACTGTGGGTGCCTTCTGGGTGCTGGAGGCTTTGCTTTAATCCTGCTGGGAAGCAGTCCCAAGCGGAAGAGGTTTGCTCTGTGTCATTTCTCAGCTCCCTTAGAGCTGGGCCTGAGGTGTGTGGGGTGCATGCATGCATGTGTGCATATGTGTGCGCTTGCCTGCATAGGTACGCAGGAAGCAAGAGGATTTGCTTTTCCTGGAATGCCGATATCTTATATGTTGGAGAAATTCAGCAATTAGAAGAGCAAAAGGACAGTGCACAGTTACTCTGCCAGAATGAACGTGAGCCGTAAGCTCATTAAGGGACTTGGAGGCTGCCTGCTGGAGAAGGGGTCATTTCAGTCACTGGCTATTCAGAGACCACTGTGCCTCGCTCCGAGTGTTGATTTCCCAGAACGACAGCAGCCCCTCGGATGCTCCAGCCATGCTGGCAACCCTGATGACAGCACTGTTTTTCGTGGTGAGAGCAGTTGGACAGGTRAGTCTGGGTTGGCCTGGCAGCAGGTAGGTTTTAATGCTTTTGGTCTTATTTCTAGAAGGTGTATTACATTAGTTAGTTAGGAGTGTGTGAGGTTATTGTCTTATTACAGAGGCTAGTGAGCAGTGGGGAATCTGGACTTGGCTGTTCCTGTGGCCTCAGGCTCCAGCCCCGGCCACTGCATGCTGGCAGCAGCAGCCAGCGTAGCTGTGGCTGGAGGTAGCGGTGTCACAAGCTGCTGATTCTGTGCCCCTGCAGTGGCTGTGCAAGCCAGTGGCTCCGTTACCCCCAGCAAGTTGTCCACGGTGCTGGCTTAAGAGCTTGTATAAGTTTTTGTCATCTTAGCAAAGYGGGTTGATAGACAGCTTTGCCGAGTGCAGCTCTCTGTTGTGCCCATGCAAGTGCAGATAGCTGGGCTTCCCCGGCTGGTGAACTGGTGCTGCAAAGGTGCAGATGGGGGAGGTAGGGAAGCTCTCTGCTTTCTAGGGCTGTCTGGTGTCATGGTCTCAAACCTGTGCTCACCTGCTTGTGGCCAAGTCTCATGGTTACCTTTGGGGAGTGGAAAGAAAGTGCAAATGGGTTTCTCATCCATTCCTGGTCTGCTAGCCCACGTGTGAGCTGTGTCACTGCCAGCCTGGCTGACTCTTTAAGGACAGGCAGTCGTTCTTGGCTCCACTGACCACGCTTCAGGCTTTCRTAGATCCTTCCCCAGGGCCAATGCCGGCGGGTCCCTAGGAGCTTTGCAGCGATGCCTGTGTTGGTCCCTCCATGCKAGCATGCATGCAGGGGGAAAGGGACAGCCCCAGTGCCGTGGTGTAAGCCTGCTGGCAGAGCTCTGAGCCCTGCCTCACCTGCCCTCTGCAGTTCCCAGGCCCCAGAAACCCCTCTGGGCAGCGAGAGGAGGCCGAGGTCTCTATGCTTTCCTTAGTGTGCGTGCCTTCAGTGACTCCCTAAACCAGGCAACCCTGGGCAGGAAGACTGGGCCTTGTACTAAACATGGTGCCACATGGCCTCAGCCTTATCCATGAGCTCTGCAGCCCTGCTGCCTTGCCAGTTTGCTTAGTTCTGGTTCTTGTCTCATAAGAGCTCAGCAGCAAAACCTGCTACTGCTGCATCTTTCCTTCCTGATCTGCTGCTGGTGACTGTAAGCACCTCTGGCAAGCGAGTAAGCATGATGTCAGAGCAGAAAGTTATGCTGTCAGTGGGAGGAGGAATAGTGTGGCAGTGAGCGCGCCCCTGGGCCATGGGGTCTCCGACTGACTGTGCCCCCGCTCTGCAGCACCTGGGCCAAGGCACTTGCTGTTTTTTTGAGGCATGAGCCCCTGGGGCAGCTGTGAGAACATGCAGCAAGAATCATGCATCAGTCCAGTGCCAGGAAGGCAAGCTGGGCACCACCACAGTTAGCAAGGCACCTTGGAGGTGCGATCACTGGTGGTGATGGGTATGGAGGAGCAGCTCTTTCTGCCACTCCTCCTCTCCCCTCCCTCTCACCTGCTGCAATCCTTTCCCCACATCCAGCTCGGGACCAGCCTCTTCCATGAAGAGCCCCTGCCATATCTCGTGTATCAGCCCCTGCCCTGGCAGATCCAGTACGTGACACAGAGTCGCCGCACCAGCCGGGACAGTGAGGTGAGTGCTGGTCTCTGTCTCCTTGCATGCGGTCAGCCAAGGCAAGCGATCGGGAGAGGGGTTGTTTGCTGGCCCTCCCAGAACGTGTTTGAAATTTCATTGCCAGCTTTGCCAGAGTGACCCCTTGGCAATTCCTAGCCTCTGCCTCCCTGGTGAGACCTGGTGGACGCAAAGTGGCCTCTGCAGATGGAGAGCAATCCCACTGGGATCTGTTAGTGGCAGGGGAGCTCTCGACCAACGCTGGTGCAAAGCAGCAGTTGTCAGTAGGTGCTTGGCATGCCTCGGGACTGCTGCGAGGGCAGTGCCTGGTGCAGAGTTCAGCCAGAAAGAGCAGCACGTGTGTGTTAACCCAGCAGTCTGCTCAGAACAGAAGATTTGGGCAATGGGGAGAGGTTCCCCCCCCACTTTAAAAGACAGAGAATGGAGTAATTCCAGGAGGCAGGGTGGGTTGGAAAGTATAGAAGTGTATTTGTAGAGGAATTCAAGTTGCTTTCTTGTAGGGATGAAAATATTCCCTAGCAAATGTGACATCCCAGGTGCTGCAGCGGCAGGTGGCAGGGGCTGGAGTTTAGGAAACAAACCCRGCAAGTCTGATTTGAAATGCAGATGTAGCGAGGCTAGACTGTGCCAGTGCAACATCCTAAGATGTTACCACTAAATCTCACCAGATCCCATTTTTGATACAAAGCTCTTTTCTCTGCTCCTCCTTGGAGGAGTTCTCACAAATGCAAATTAATTAATCAGAGCTCTGTAGTGCTCTTTAAGGGAACAACAGTAAGTATTTTCAAGTTTCCCAAAGGGAATGGGTAGCAGAAAGCTCAGTGAAGCTAGCCTTGTCCCTTTCAGTGCTCCCCAGCTGGCCTGAAAGGGCCTGTTCTCACTGCCTCTGCCTGGAGTTATCACTAACTCTGTTGTACTTTTGATCTCTACCTTCCTAGAAAGGCAGAAGCTCTCAACACAACAGCATCTACTCGATCCCCGGACAGACAGGTGAGTGTTGGGCAGGCAGGGAGCCAGTCCTGATCTCAGTAGTGGGGGAAACCCGTGGCTGTGACTGTGGGATGCAACAGAAGAGCAGGCACTGCTGTAGCTACCATTACTGGGGGTGAGCCCTTCCCGGCCTCTTTCTCCTCCCAGGAAATCCGTCCCTGTGAAGCATCATTAAGGGGTATATTGGAGGCAGCTCTGGAGGAGGGAAGCCCTCTCAGATACTGCCCTTTCTAGAAAGGCAGGACCTCTCAACACAACAAAGCAGCCCAGCTGAATYGCATGGGTCTGACTGTCCCCTGGGGATGGGCCCCTTCCTCTCCTTGGCCTGGCAAAACCACCTTGAGTTTGTCCCCCTTTTTCCTCCTCCTTGCTCTTGTTCCTAAGACTCTGCCACCTCTAATGAAGTCAAGGGCTCAGCAAATAGGATTTGTCCACTTCTATTCTCAGTGCAGCTCGGCTGGTAATCGGATAAAAGCAGGTACCGCGATGCTCCGGCAGCACTGGGCTGGGCCGGCTGCTGCAGGCAGCCGCTGACGGTGGTGCTGCTTCCTGTGATAAACCTCTGAACTGTTATTTTGGGGGCTGGGCTGGTGCCCCTGGCCCTTCTCTGGGGAAACTGCATTGCGGGGTAGTGGCCGGGGCAGTGTCCCTGCAGGACTCCCCAGGGAGAGCAGGGACGCGCACACTTTTGGGACTGCTGCTCCCTGTCCAGTACCATGGGCTCCTGGCCTGGATCTGGGAYACCCCCTTGAAACCGGTGGTGCGTTTTGTGCCTCCAAGGGCAGCACAGCTATGCTGCGGTGACCCAGGCTGTCAGCCCTAAGTGTTCCCGCCCCAGGGATGCGACCCCCCTCCCCAGTTAATCGCGAGGTCAGGCCACGCTGGCTGCTGCCCTGGGGGAGGTTTCACTGCTCCGTCAGTAGGTCAACGGCTCTACAGCTTTCCAGGCTGACACTGGCACTCGTGCGTTGCTACAGCAGYGTGGCGTTATGGATGGCTCTGTCGCTGCCGAGCCCTGCCGAGCTCCTCCACCAGGTGCATTTCTCACAGAGCTGTCAGCAGCCCACACAGCTGGGGGCTTGTTCCTGGAAACAGAGAGCAGTAAATGCCCCCAGTGGCTCCCCAGCCTCTGGCGTTTGATTTTTGCAGTGAGCAGGATTTACAGCCAACAATGTATCTTGTTAAGCAGGGCAGGAGGGAGCTGATTCCCAACACGGACTTTTTTTTATGTATCTTTTTACTTTGCAATTTCTTTTAGGATGTGAATAAAAATGGGTTCAGGTGACATTGGTGAGTTTATACAGCAGCATCTGGCACCAGGATTTCTGATCACTGCTCGGGGGGTGCTTAGCAGTGACACACTCACTTAAAAGAGCACTGCTGAGTGGCTTTGATTCAGTTCCTGTTGAATTTCACAATACTTCCCTCATGCCACATTAAGCATGGGGTGGGGAGGGCTCCCATTTATCAGCGTGAGAGCTTTATTGCTGTACAGTGCTGGTCTTTTTTTTTTTTTTTTCCTAATCTTATTTGTGTGTGTGAAAGTAAGTGAGTATCATAATTGGTGATTAAGCATGGGGAAGCTGAGGTCTTTGGGGAGTAAAGCTGTGTAAATAGAGGGCTTAGTGCTGCTAGAGAGGTTGGCTTTTCTCTCCCTTCTGTCTCTGTTCCCTGTTCCACCGCCCTKTGCCCCGTAGATGCCCCTTCGAGCTGGTGGAGTGGTGGTTTCAGGGCCACCAGAACTGCCCGTGCTCACAGTGATGTTCGGTYGTTGTCCTAGGCAATGAGACCCCCGAAGTCAGCAGCGAGAGCAAGTTCTTCTGCGACCCTTCTGAGCAGGCGGCYGTCACCATCCAGACTCGCTTCAGGAAATATCAGCAGCACAAGAAGGAGAAGGAGTAGACGTGCCGGCCGCCCCACACCGTCCCTCCTTCCATCTGTTCTGTACCCCAGAGAGACTTGAGGCCGTGGTGGCTGTGACCCTGCTCCCTCATACGTAGCTGTTGGTGTGTGCGCAGCTGTAGATACCCTCTTGGTGTTTGCATTGGCAGCTGGTCGGAGCGAAGTCTCTTTCCTGGTGAGTCCTCCCCCAGGTGGCATTGACTGGTGGGCCAGGATGCAACCAGTGAGGGAGTGTGTGAGGGGACCTCAGTGCCCAGGTTGGCGTTTCCAAGCCTTTCCTTGGTGGCAGCCCCCACGGCTGTGGGGTGGCAGGCCCTCGGGGCAGCTACAAGCAGGAGCAGTGCTGGGGGCCTTGCTGAGCTGGCTGTCCTCGCAGCTGTGTCCTCGGAGCAGGGCCCAGCACAGCTGAGAGCTGTTAGGGCGGCCAGCTGCCTGGGGCCTCGCTCTGCCCAGCAACAGCCTTCTCTGTGCCTCCGTCTGCACTTTTGCTTCTGGAGCCAGGGTGAAACACTCTCCTTTCTTCTCCTGCTCCGGGCGGCTGCATCAGGGAGCTTTTGAACGTGCTGTCTGCCAGCTGTCCAGGAAGGGGATGTCACCGGCTGTATGCTGCAGGCAGCAACGGGAGCAGGAGCTGTGCCGGGAGCTGAGCGTGARCCGATCTTGCTTTTCTTGGGGAGTGCTGGGTGCCTGCCCTGTTTTCGCAGGGATACAGGTTGGARTTTCTGTCTCCTGTTGGTGCTGAGGCTGAACCTGCTCTGTACTGAGCTAGGCTCTTCTGCTAATTCTGGCATTTGGGTTAGGTGCCCATTATCAGCAAGCCACCCTGCCCTGGTCTGCTGGTGCAGGAGATCTCGGAGCACAAGCTGAATGAGATGAGAGCAGGCAGAGACCAGCTCCAGGTCTGGCAGGGACAGGACCCCAAGGTTATCTTGGTTTCTATCACCCCTTTTTGAGCGCTGGCTTTTGGAGGGTGCAGAGTTGTTGCACTAGCAGGAATGTGGAAGCACAGCGGAGCCAGAGGAGATTTGCTGCAAGCAGGGTCGGGACGGCAGGGCTGTCTGCTCACCAGTGTTCGAGYGGTTGGTGAGGAGATCCTGTGTGCYGTGATGTGGCGGGTGTCTGGTGGCACGGGGCATGCAAGGGAGGAGGCAGGCTGCCCTTTCTGTCCTCTCCAGCCACAAATGTCCTCAGTCTGTCTCACGTGGGCTCCGTTCCCAGCTGCCCGGACAGCTTGTAAGGGAGGTGTTTGGTCTCTGGGCTTCTTTTTGTGCTTAGTTACTGCCTGGTAGTTGTGGTCTGCATCCGCAGTGCTGCTTGCGGCCCTTCTCTCAAGGCACAGGGTGAGTGCAGAGCTTGCTTTGGTTTGGTGCGTCTCTCTGGAGCGGGGCGAGCTGCCGGCTGCAGCGCAGGCAGGGCTCAGGCCTGAACTGGCCAAAGCCACTAGGTATGTGTGGTTTGTAAGGTGGGGATTTGGCTGGAGTGCTGCGCAGGGAGTTGTTAGTAAAACAGACCTAAAACCAAACCAGCTCTTTTGATTTCTTGGTATTTTTTTCCTGTTTCCTGTTGAAGGCAGAGTTTGGCTAGTGTGGCTTGAATTGTCCACCCTCCATCAACAGCCTGGTTTGTAATTGTACGTAGGATCTTTTGGGGAGAGCCTGCACCCATGAAAAAGGGGCAGCGGGTTCGCGGGAGGAACGGGAATGCTGGTGTCCTGTTGTTGTCCAGTGCTGGGAATTCAGACTGTATTAATGAACTGTACAATGCCACAGTTTGTAACTGCTGGGGACGGTAAGGTGGAGACTTCTTGCTATGATGTAGAAGGAAATCTGTGCTAGCCAACTTTAATAAAGACATGTTAATCTGTTCTTCCTTTTATCTTGCTAATCCACTTACTTACTCTCACAGCCAAGAATACGCTTGCCTTTTCTTGCCTCTTCCATTCAAACTCTGGGATTGACATTTCAGAGGTGCTGCATGGTTGCAGAGTCGTAACACTGCTTTGAGATGGGGGTGGGTGCTTGGCTCTGTACTTAAATTTGTGCTGTGAAAAGGTTTTGAACTTGAACATGTACTGAACTGCTTTTGCAAACCGTAGGAACATTTTAGAGATGCTAGTTTGCTTGTCAGCGCTTCCCGCTGGTCTCAGGGAGAGACAGGAGGGACAACAGCTGGTTTCACCGGGTCAAAGGCAAACACTAACCGGTGTAAGACAGAGCCAACTACAGGACATGTTGTCGGGGCAGTGACATGCTGCTGTTGCTGCGTGGACCCGCGGGCTCCCTGGAGTAGGTCTGAGAGGGACATCAGGTCCATGAACACGCTGCAGCAGCCTGCCAGGAGGGTTTGGAGTGTTTCTGCAGCCACAAGATTTCTAGGAGGCCGCTGATCAAAGAAAAGGCTGTGCGTCACTGCTGACCAGAGCTGTCCTGCTGCAGGTGAGCGAGCGCGAGGTCCCTTGGTGTGGTTATGAGTGGCCATGTCCCATGGGCATGGTAAGTCGGCCCCCAGAGTCCCCCCCCGGCCACCCATGCGCCTTAGTATTGTCCCTTGATGACTTACTTACCTAAGAGCAAGCCAGACAATCTGTCTGTGGTCCTAAAAGACCCTGTCAGAGCTGCTTAGCATGATCTTTGGCATTAAAGTGCCTTGGTTATGTTCTGTGTACAAATGCTGTACAAAATCCAGGTGCTCATTGCATGCTAAATTGGAAAATCACCATGGCTTTATTGCCTCCAAAAACCTGTTAAAATTGAATGCGTAAGAAAAGTCATGCATAGAAATAAATGTTATTCAGAACAGCTTTTGGAATTCATATTAAAAACAGCAATCCTAAATACTGCAGAAAAAAGCCTAATCCCATTTCATGCATGGATTTGGAGGCAGGCTGATTGATTGCTTCTGACGTGACATCTCAGCACAGCCAAATTGGCAACTCCAGATGCGGGGCAATAACCCGGAACCTCTTGGCAAATTCCTGGGACACCGCTGGACCTCCCTGAATGCAGGCRGCTCCGCGGCACTCCTTCTGAAATACAGCGTGTGCAGGTGAGTCCCCGGCTGTGGGCAGAGGCAGAGCAGCTCAAACACGAGGGTCAGGCAGAGCAAATGCAGTGTCTTGAACCAGACCATTTGGCCTTCCTGGCAGCCTTGCCGTGAGGTGTGCTCCTCCCTGCCCTGAATGCTCCTTTGCACAGGATGGCTCCAAGAGTTACCAAAGTAATCACCAAAACTGATAAAAATGAGCACAAGGAATTGTCGTAACAAACTACTCTTTGGGGTTCAGGAAATGAGCTAAGAGCTATCAGGCTATTGCTGAGGCATTTACAACTCCAGCAGCTTTAAGGAGTTATTTTACTTGGAAACAACCAAATGTCAAAGAAGGATTTGCTGACCAGTGCRACAGCACAAGTGGGTACTGGCACTGCAGGCTGGAAACTGAAATAGCAGGTAATGGCACCAGCTGTGTTTTTTTGCCCATGATTGATTTGTTTGTTCAGTTAAAAAAAAAAAGTGGTTAAAAAAAAACTATGCATGAATGTTACAATTGCTAATTTAACTCTTGAAAGAAGCACTGCTTTTATCACATCAGTTACAATCACTTGTTATATAGCATTAGCTTCCTTTAATACCTCTCCTAGATTTTTGTTTTAAGTAAAAGTTAAAATGGGAAGCTTATCTGTTTACCAGTGGGTACCAAGCATGGATTGGGAAATGGTGAACAGTTTGCCTTTTTGTTTCCTTATTTCCTCCAATTTACTAGCTAATATTTCACTTAGTTAGACCTTAAATAGCACCAGCACCTCCTCTGGAAGGTGATGTTCTAGCTTTTGTTCTAACTAACTAAAACAAACAACCGTGTCTAACAGCTGTTGCCATTTTTGTCTTGCCTGGGTAGCAGGGAAGGGGAAGGACGGTTGCCGGCACTGGGGGTACTGGGGATAGGTGCTGCCTGCCTTTAGCTGGGCTTGTTTTCATTAGCAGCTGTGCATGCAGGAAGGAGAAGGGTTTATAATGCATTTCTTTCTTTACAGATGATTAATTGCTGCAACTGGGGAGAAAAATATGAACCAAGGTGTGGCCATGTGCTGGACTTCACAGCCTGGTGGAGCTAGGCCATGATTCACTGCACTTTGCTAGAGTCACCGGACGTCACGCTGTGCTGTGCGTCACCGCACCCGAGGGGAACAGGGCTGAGCTTCACCACCGTGATCGGTGCTTCGCTGCTCGGCTGCAAGTCTTCGTGTGTGGCTGCGACCTGGGGCAGCTGTGCTGTGTTTTGCCTGCCTTCTCCCGGCTCTGCCTGCTTTGCTGTGCTGCGATTCATCGTGCTCTGAGAGAGCCGTGAGGTAAGTCGCCAGCTTGGCCAGCATCCCCGTGCCCATGGCACCTGCGGGGTGCTGCTGGAGCTGGCCTTCCCGAGCAGCAGCGCRCTGCGTGCCCGGACATGTGGCCTTGCCTCGGCACCCTGTGCCATCTCCTTTCCTTCCTCCCATGACATCCTCCCCTCATCCCCTGTACCAACTCTTGTTTTGTTCATTTAAGAAACACCCACATATAAACATAACCTTTATTGCACACAGCGCTGGTTTTTTTTTCATAGAAAAAGGTATTAACACATAAGCATTTGCAAATTGAAGCAACTCCTGTTGTTTTCAGAACAGTAAAATAGCATGCAATGTCTTCAAGACGTTCCTTTTTCAAAACCACCGACAATATCAGGGAAAAAAAAGTCGCTGAGTCTTTCCTTGTGCCCCTTTCAAAATGATGTGAAATATATATATATGTTTACATATATATTATATTTTTAAATCTGTAACATCAAATTCTTTGTGCCCTGGTTTCTTTTTCTGTTTGGAGAAGAAGAAAATAGTTTCATTTATACAAAAGAGTTCATTATGTACAAGAGTTTTTGTTATTTAAATATAAATAGCGCAGGAAACCAGCAGAGTTCATTGTGTTTGTTTTCTAGTTTCCTACACGAGAGTGTAGGATTTGGAATATGCTCCAGCCCCTTGTTTTTGAGACCTTCCTATACCGGACGTGCTCATTTCTAGTAGCGAGTCCCTCGAGCCTCCCATTTTGGTGTGCGTGGGCATGCGCGGCTCGGCGCTGGTGGCGGCAGCAGGCTCGGCGGTGGCGGCAGGGGCAGGAGCAGCGGCGGCAGCGGGCGCAGCGGCGGCGCTGGTTGAGCCTGGCATCGTGAGAGTCCTTTGAGGTAAAGTCGTTGTGGAGGAGGCCGGGGGAGGCAGCCCCAAGGGCTTGCTGCCTGGCTCTAGCGTCATGTGCCTCGCCTGCGTGTGGTAGGCCCTGGCGAGGTTTCGGATGGAGGCTTCCCGGGGCGGCACCACTGGACACGGGTCGTGGATGTCTGGCTTACGGAAGAAGGCTTCCGATTTCATGTACAGCGGGAGGTTGCAGTAGTCACCTGTGGGAGAAAGCAGAGCCAGGTGAGGTGTCGGCAATGCGCCAAGATTAGTAGGGAGCTGGTTGCTGGAAGCAAGGGCACGACCCCGTGCGGGTGGCAGAGCCGGCACGTGTTTTACCGCTGTTCTTCGCTGCCCTCCTCTCTACAAAGTGAAGTGAACTGCACTTGCAGCCCAGGGAACTTGCTCTGCCTTTGTTGCTTCCCTGGCAGGTCGGGAGAGGAGCGCTCCCTGCTCTTTGATACTYGTCTCTCTGAAGATGAATGAGACCTGACACTATGAAAGGGAAATACCTAGCATACGGCGTACGCGGCCACTCTGCCTGCCTGGTAATGGGGGAGACTATCTGCAAGGAAATCACGAACCAAGAGAAGAGTTATTTCCTAGCTCCATTACAGCCCCTCTGGGGTCATCCCTATGCGTTTTTAGTGGTGGCAGCTGTCTGAGACTGATCAGAGCCTTAAATATTGCTCCTTGGCAGGAACTTCAGTTTGGTGTCATCATCTGCAATAAAGGTACTGTAAATGGCCAGTCTGGTTATCACACTTCACACTTGCTGATGGATGCACCTTCCTGACATTTGGCTGCTCCAGCACAGAGCGAGGAGGGAGAGCTTGTAGCAGGAGAGGTCTGGTGCCCCCGAGGGTGGGTGGTGCCTCCAAAACAAGACATGTGCTTTCTAAGGCTGTGCAATGATGCTCATTTCACCAGATGCTGTTGCTAAGTCAACATCTCCCCTGCAGAGCCCTGGGCAGGACCAGCCCACATCCTTTGCACACTCACCTTATTGTACTTAAGGCTATCAAACATTTCTAACCAGGCTGAAAGGGAGCGAGAGGTTCAAGCATGGACTGAGCACAGGGTGCCTGAAGGCTTGGTTAACACAGCAGTATGGTGCTGGCTACCCTTAAATCACTGCTGTCCGTAAGAGGAACAGAGGGGTCTCTCTCTGCTCCAAGTGTGTATTACATGCGCCCAGGAACATAGAGAGGAATTTGTTTCCCAAGGGGAATCTATCTGTGGGACGGAGGAAAAGTAAGGACTACTTGGAGTGCTGGCTCCCCCTTGATATGCCCGATAGGGGGTTAGACATCACCTGCCCCTCCCAACTATATGGCTGGACGCCCCCAGTGCCAGGCCTTGCAGCCACACTTACTCTTGTTCGCTCTGTGCGGGATGGGCACGGCCACGTTCTTGCCTCGGTCGCTGTCCTGGGGCTTGGGCGGGGAGGCTGTGAAGCGGCAGATGCCGGGCTCGGAGGGGGTGCTCATGGATGTCATGCTGTCCGCGTTCTCGTTTGTTCCAGTGGTCATCTGGTCCGAAGAGCTGTCGGAGATGAAGCACTCGGTGATCTCGAACTTGGCGTGCTGAAGCTGCTCCTCCAGCTTGGCGTGTTCATAGGCTCGGGCCAGCTCCTCGTAGGTGGACGATGCGCTTTCTGTCGACACCATGCTGTTCCGCCCTTTGTCTGTGGAGGAAGGACAGGTCCAAACCTCAGAATTTTCCCTCACCTGGAAATGCTGCTTTTCACCTCGTTCTAGTGGTGAAAATGCCCAGGGTATCTCAGCTGGCATGCACACACCGCTGTGCCCCAAAACTGTGCACAGACCACCTGCTCAGACACCACCAGACCCCTGGAGCAACCCCCCAGGAGGAGGACCAGGAGCTCGCAGCAGGATCCCTGCATTTACCAGACTCTGCAGAGATGATAATAAGCCTATAGCCCAGGTAAATCAGCGTTGCCAACAGCAGTAATAGGCCTTAAGCTTTAAAAACAGTACTTAGCTGTACCAGGCCTCAGGCCTCGCCTGGTCTTGAACCCATTTTAACTTAATTTTAGCTGTAATTGCAAAAATGATGTAAGAACCTTTTGCTGCACCTGCAGCTTATTCCAGATCAGGTGGCTGCTGTTTGTCCTGTCTGTGCTGTAACAGCAAAATCGCCCAAAGGTCAGGTCCTGTGGGTTTGAGCTGGTTTTAGCTATATTACTACTTATAACTTGTTCTAGCTCAGTTTTTGCTTAGGCTTGTACAACAGAGGGGTTCTGCTCCCCAAAAGAAATCATACAATATACAGAGAAGAACTAACCAATGTGAATAATCATAATATGATAAATGATAACAATGATAAATATGATAACCTCACCACCACTGACTCACCATAAAGGTGCACGGGAAGGGTGAGAATTTGCACCAGAGGACAGAAACTTGTTTGTGTCTGTTGGCTTTACTGTATTATTAATAATCKTTTATAGAAATTGAATTACAAATGTTAACGCAACCACAAGAAGTGGTTGTTATATTTTGATGGGACTGTTAAAGCATTAAATATACTGACAGTGAACTCTAACTCTGGGATCCTTGTGTGTTCTTGTGGTTGCCCCAAATAAACTTGTGTACCTAACGCGGGCAGATCCCAGGTAGCGACAAGCTGCACAGCAAAGGCAGAACCGAGCACAGCAGGTGGGGCTGGCTGCAGCCCTGCTGTTYGGCCGTAACCCGCCTGCCGGGCGGCGCGGGCTTACCTGTGTCCTGGGAGAGGCTGGCGCTGTAGCTGTCGCTCTCCGTGACTGTGATCCCGTGCTGGGAGCCCACGGTCCTCCAGTCAGAGGTGAGGGTCCGCGCTGGCGTGGACGCCTGGCACTTGGTGAGGGTCCACTGGCTGGAGTACCTGTTGCGGGTGCTGTGCGCAGACTTCACGCTCTTCCTCGACACCGGGTCTATGGCACGGAGGGGCCAAGACAAAGTCAAACTGGTTAGGTCACCCTCCAGCACTGCTCCTCCTGCCTTACTGAGGGGGTGAGCTGTGCCAAACAGCTGCTTTTAACCACTCTCAGTGCCGGGGCGACAGGCTCTGCACCCTGGGCACCGCTGTGCCTCCGATGCCCATCAGTGAGGTGCAGCGCAGGGACAAACAGAGACCCCCTGGCCGCTGAGGACAGTCAGGCATGGCCGAGGGCAGCGCCCAGCAGGCACACCCGCCTTCTGCCCTTGTCTGCAGGGGGGCTGCTCGCTCCCGACAAACGTGCTCCGCAGCCCCACGCGCCCGCACTGACTTACTGGTGCCAGGGCGAATGTCCGACATGTCGATGAGGGGCCCCGTGTTCTGGATCAGAGCAGGGTGATGCAGCGAGACGCCCGTGCAGAAGCTCTGGGGGTTCACGGCCTGGCTAAACTCCGTGTCCGTCACTGGGATCGTAGCTTTATCATCCCCTGGGGAGAGAGGTTGGCACTTAGACCTCTTAGACCCAGGGCTTTGCTGTAGGTACCCGCTAGCCCTTGCTTAGCTCACCAAAGGGGTTCCCCACCACCCCGGCATCCCCACTGCAGGGAACCCCCCAATGCTGCTCTGAGGCACAACTGGGCTGGAGGTTTACCTGGTGGCTCACAGGGCATGGCAGCACTGTGAAAATAAATAACCCCAAAGTGGCAAATTTAGAGCCCCTCCAGCCTGTGCTGCAGGCCTTGCCCAGCAAAGAGCGGAGGGCTGTTACCACGATGGCCAGCACTGATGCAAGGAGAGCAAGTCCCCCGGCCAGGCCCAGGGGCCCTGCTCTGCCCAGGTGGGAGGAGGGGAACACCCTGGGGACACCACAGCCCATGTCTATCTCCTGGGGAGGCTCCCAGCCACATCCCTTCCCTGGCCTGGTACTGCTGTGCCCAGGGTTGGGGTGCCGCAGGGAGGCGTTGTGCTTACCCAGCTGTTTGATGCCCTCCTTGTCCTCGATGAGGAGCTGCACGCGAGGGATGTCGATGTGCAGTCGGGGGCCCTGCGGGGGGCCCTTCACCGGGGTGTCGAAGCTTCGGTTATTCTTGCTGCAAGGTAAGAGAGGACACAGACCCTGCGATAGCTGCACAAGCCCCTGCTGGCAGCCAGCCCCGCAGACCAGGCCACCCAGCTCCGGCAGGGTCTGGCCTCCGCTCTTTCCCAGACACGCTCCTGCGGGAGCACGGGTGCTGGACCGGCCTCCCGCCACCCTTGGGCACGCAGAGCTGCCCAAAAGTGCCCCGCTCCAGGTCGCACTGCTGCAGGGAGGCTGCTGCACCACTTGCTTCACCTCCCCCAGGTGGGGCTGGCACCGGGGCTAAGAGCAGCCCCTCAGGGCCAAGCCCAGCTATCACCAAGGGGCTGCAGCTGGGACCCACCTGATCAGCATCTCCGCCAAGCTCTTGGCATCTGCACAAAAGAGAGAAAAAGGAGGGACACGTTTTGAGAGGGAGATTTAGGGCACAAAGAGGCTGCAGCGAGCTGGGCAGCGGTGYGCTCTGCGGGCCAGTCCCCGGCGTGGGGCTGCCCCGAGCCCAGCACCAGCGGCTCACCTCGCAGCCTCTTCAGCCGCTTCTCCTTCCTCTTCTTGCGGATGATGAAGAGCAGGGCCACGCCAAGGGTGGCCAGGATCACGGGGCAGGCGATGGTGAAGAGCTTCTTCACGTCGTCGCCCTCCCCCTGGGCGGACTTGATAGGTGGGATGGTGCCTAGGGCAGAGCGCGGGCGGGCGGGCGGTCAGCCCCTCGGCGGCACCGCGCAGCAGCAGCACGCCCGCCCCGTCCCCCCCCGCTCCAGCGCCCGCACTCACTGCCGTCGTAGTCCAGCGTGGCGAACTGCGCCGTCTCGTTGCCGCAGCCGGCGCTGTTGCAGGCCTTCATGCGGAGCTCGTACCACGTGGCCTCGCGCAGCTCCGTCAGGAAGACCTCGCTGGAGCTGTTGGTCCGGAGGCTCTGCCATACCCAGTTGCCCTTGGGCCGGTACTCCAGGACGATGGCGGTGATGGGGCAGCCCCCGCTGCTCCAGCCCTGCAGGTTCAGCCTCGCGTGCGTCGAGTTGATGTGGGTGAAGAGGTGCTGGTCCTTGCTGAAGGAGGGCTCTACGGGAGAGGAGCAGCTGGCACCAGCAGCACTCGCTGGCACCGCTGTGCGAGCCGGCCCCTCTGCAGCCCGGCACAGCCTGCCCGCGGCAGCGTTGCAGCCGGGCGCTAGACCCTGCTGCGGGGGTTTCCAGCCGAGGCACGCTCGGCACCCGAGCTGCCTCCCCGGGGCCGCGATGCTGTGATATATGCCTGCGCAGTGAGGAGCTATAAGTAATGTTTCTGGTTGCAGCCACTCGCTATGGCTCCCTGGCTGAGGATGGCAGAGGGCAGCGGCRTTTATTTGCCATCAGCCCCAGCCGGCAGTAAATCCCAGCGCCCAGCCCCGCGTGCAGCAGCCCGGCCCCCGAACAGGCCGGCGGGGGGGCTCACCTCTGCCGTGGGTCTTGGCCTCGATGATCTCGCTGATGCGGCCAGCCCCCACGCTGTTTTTGGCTGCCAGCTTCACCTTGTACCACGTGCCGCACTTGAGGCTGTCCAGCTTGAAGGAGCGCTCGGAGGAGCTGATGAACACGTCCTTCCACTCCTCGCTGTTGTCCACGGAGTACTGCAGCACGAAGCCTGCGGTGGGAGAGCGGCGGGATCGCGGTGGCCGCGTGGGGCCGGAGAAGGGGTTAATGCTGCCACGTGCCCCCTCCCTCGCCCCCACCAGGGGAAGGAGCCCTGATTTCCAAGTCAAATGCACCCTGGTGCCTATTAAACGCAAATTCCTGCCTAATTGCATGCATATGAATGGGGATGCAAGGAGCCCTCTATTCTTAGATTATTAAAACAGGGCTGGTGCAGAGGACGCAGGGTGACCCCCGGCTCCAGGCTTGCCCTCCTTGGGGCGCAGACCAGCCACCGGGAGCTCGCGGGGGCCGCTGGCGGGCGCACACCTTGCCTGCCACCCGATCCTTGATCCTGGTTCTTGCCTCGGCACGGGGGGGAGTTTRGAAGGTGATTGATTGGTACGAGGCTATAAAGGGAAAGCCAGAATTAACCGGCTCCCTTGGGAAGCTGCTAGGAAGTTGCTTCTGTCATTGCACGCCGCCTCCTTTTGCATGATTAAGAGTATTAGGAAGCACACCGTGTCCTAGATGAACAAACCTGTTACACTGCCATCAGCAACACGCCTCAAAATGGCTCGCGAGGCTTTCCGGGGAGGGGTGCGCGCACACGTGCCGAGGCTCGGACGAGGTGGCTGCGATGCCAAGTGCCTCCCCGCGCGAGCAGCATCGGTAGCATGTGCCCAACGCAGAGCACCGCCGGGGCGCCGGGCAGCGGCAGGCCGGGCAAGGCGAGCGGCCAGCGCAAGGCAGCTGCCTCCCGCCTGCGGGAGCGACACCGCCATGCCTTTAAGCACGTGCGCAACGGGAACCGCCCCGCTGCTGTGGGAACCACAACTTTGACTGTTTTGACCTTTTTGCCTATGCAAAAATTCTCAACTTTAACATTGCATTGACAGACGCAGCTATTTTTGCATTTTCTTTTGCCAGTTCTCAGACAGAAATAGCAGGCCAGCAGCGGCTTTCTCCCCTCGCACACGCACCATGAGCCGAAGGAAGCACCATGCACCGCGTCGCAAGGCACTTACAGGAGCGCTCCGGGTGCTGGAGCGACGCGGCTGCCGGCAGCGGTGCCGAACTGCCCGTGCAAAGGGCAGCGCCAGGGCGAGAGGGGCTGCGTCCCCCTGCCAGCCCCGCGCCCAGGCACCCCCGCAGCACCCCGCACCCCTGGCGCCTGCCGCCAGTTATTTAATTTATTTTGTAGGTGCTGCATGTTTTTAATATTTCTAATCCAATTATAACCAAATTTATCAACAGAGTCCGTTGGAGTGAAAGGCTGCTGGCTGGGGAGATTTGCTTGTAATTACTTTCATGCTTTTAATTAATTGTAAGCGAGGTCTCCTTCCCCTCTCGCCACTCCCCGCTCCGAGTGCAGCTGTTCCCACGTCTGATTCATTAGATGAATCAGAGCAGAAAGGAGGCTCCGGAAAGCCAGGAGGGTCCTGGCGCCCTCGAGGACCTGCTGGAGATGGGAGGTGCCGGGGACAAATCCTTCTCTGCCAGGTTCAGAGCTCCACCGGCACCAGGAGACGCGGCGCGGCCACCGGCACACGAGTGATTAACGATGCGCCCTTCGTTAGCTACTCCAATCGCTGCATCTCGCCAAAAACACCTTACAAGCCGCCTCGCTCGGGTCTGCCGCCCTCCTACGAGCCCCGAAGCACCAACCGGACTCGGGGCCGTTCCCGAAGCCTTTCAGAGATGGGGAAATGGAGACTAAGGTGCCTGCAGGGGCGCGCGCCCACGGAGGCGGCCTTACCTCGGATGGAGCTGCCGCCGTTGTCCCCGGGAATCCAGGCCAGCGTGATGGACGAGGCCGAGGTCTTGGACACCGTCAGCCGGGGCTGGTCCGGGGGCACTGGGAAAGAGCGCGGAGCCCGTGAGCCCCTTCCAGGCGGGAGCTGCTGCCCCTCAAAGGGGGCTGCCGGAGATGCCAGCCCCGGGAGCCCCTTGCCCGGGCTGCGGCTGCAAACGCCCCGGCAGCACAGCGGGGTCGGACGGGCGGCAGCGCAGGCTCGCYGTGCCGCGTGCGGAGAGCCCGCCGGCGGCCCTCACCTTGCACCAGCAGGTTGATGATGATGGTGTCGAAGCCCCAGGTGTTGGTGGCGGTGCAGGTGTAGTAGCCGGAGTCCTCGGCTTTCACCGAGCGCAGCACCAGCGTGCCGTTGGCCTGGATCAGGCGATGCCCATCCGCTGTCACAGGGATGGCAGTGTCCTCGCTGCCGGGAGAGCGGAGGCCCGGGGCGCATCAGCCGTGTGCGAGGCAGCGCGCGTCCCCCCACAGCGGCCCCGTCCCTGTCCCCGGGGGGGCCAGCGCTCCTTACCTGTCCTTCGTCCACTTGATGGCAGGCACCGGCTCCCCGACCGAGTTGCAGGGCAGCCTCACGTCCTTCATCCACGGCGTGGTGACGGTGCCRCCGAAGGAGATGATCTTGGCTGGGGCTTTGCAGGGAGGAGGAGGAGGAGGAGGAAGTCAGCCTAGCGGAGGGGCTGTGTGCGCACAGAGCCCCCAGCGTGCCCCTCCTGCGCCCCGAGCACGCTTCGTCCCTGCAGCAAGCTGACCCGGGGCAGCCAAAGCAACGCGAGGGGCAGCAAAACCTGCGCACAGCAGGAGCAGCTGGGGCTCCCGCACTGGGACGCAGCTGAGCGCCCACCCCGCTCCGGGCATCACACTCGGCAGAGCCGCAGGCGGGAGCGGGATGCAGCTCCTCRCCCGCCCCGTCCCCGCGGCCCCTCCGCGAGCCCCCCGCCGTACCTTTCCCGGCGGGCTCGATGGTGACCTTCTCGCTGATGTTGCCGCGGCCGGCGGAGGTGACGGCGGCCACCCACAGCATGTACTGCTGCCCGCGGGTCAGGTGGGCGATGCGGTAGAAGAGCTGGTCGGGGCTGGTCTCGTACTCGCTGGGAGCCTGCGCGGGGGAGGCCGGCGCCGGTCAGCCCCCGGCACGCGTGCACCCGCGTGTCCCCCGCCTGCCCGTGCACGCTCAGGCCGTTTCCCGTCCTCGCTGCAAAGTGCCCGTCGGCCCTGCTCCGTGCAAGAGTGGGTGAGCGCCCTAACCCTAACCTCCTCCAGCTGCTGGGGTTTGCTCGGCTCCTGCTCCCGCCAGCTAACCCAGCTCCGCTCGGCRTCTCTCAATGCCCCTGGAAACCGGCGGGTGTCGTAATTTCTCCAGGGAGACYGGGCCTGAGCCGGAGGAACAGATGGCTGCGCCGGCGTGATTTGTTCCGGGGGAATCGCGCTTCCCGTGCCGGCCGCGCTGCCACGGGAGCCGCGGCACCGTCCCCGTTGCCCGGCCACGAGCCGTCCCTGCTCGACGGGGCCAAACCTCCCCTGCCCAAACCGCGTCCCCCGGGGAAGGAGCCGCTCTAGCCCCGCTCGGCGGAGACGAGGGCGACCCAGCGGCACAGGACAGCCCGCGCTCCGGGCGCCGCTGCCCGCGGCTGCCCCGCCATCCCCCGCTGCCGGCCGCGGGAACGCGAGCGTTCGTTAGGGCTCTGCTCCGTGGGACGGACGCGTTACGTGTGCGTGCGAACATGCCACTGCGCACAGGTATCCGCACGGCCATCGTCTTTGAACGCGCACCCCTGCGGGGCCCGCGGGTGGGAACGTACCCCACAAGCACACACCTATATGAATATTGCATAGTATACATAATTTTTTTTTTTTAAACCAAATGACAGTTTTGACAAGATGCCAAGAAAACAATATCAGATCCCAGCGGTTTTACCAGTTGCTTTGATGAAAAGATTATGTTGCCCTGGAAACCAGAGGCTCAGATAGTGAAATGAGTTTGAGAGGGAGCTTTCGATAAGCGCTAGTCTGCAGGCCTCCCATCAGCCTCTCCCTCGCGAAGGAGGGACAGGACCAGGCTTAATTTCTATTTTACTTCGGGTCAGCTGCCGGTAAGGAAAACATCCTGCACTTTCCCTGTTCCGGAAGGCAATAAATAGCCGGTGGGACTATAGCCTTGTGCGCATCGTATGCGCGTGGGTTTGCCCAAACCCCCCTGCAATCGGAGCACGACGACCTGCACCGCGCGCACCACGGGCCCCGCCGGACCTCCTTACCGGCTGCCCGGAGCCGGGGCTGGAGCAGAAGATGGTGTACTTGCGGATGATGCCGTTGGGCTTCGCCGGGGGCAGCCAGGACACCACCACGCTGCTGGCTGAAGACGGGACGGCCTTGATGCCGGCCGGGGGACCTGGGACTGAAGAGGGGAGCACGCTGCAGAGCCCCCACGGCTTGCACTGCCCGCGACCGGGCGCTTGCAGAGCATCTCCGCGTGGCAGGGCTGGCTCTGGACCGGGCCAGTGCAGGAGGAGCCTYGCTTTGGTCCCCGGGGCCGGCGGAAGGAGCCCGTGCACCGCATGGCCTTCGGGGATGCTTCCCCACTTTTTCCTGGGGGTTAATTGCAGCTACGYGCTGCTTTAGGGACCGTGATTGGCTTTCAATGCCTGTCTCCTAATCCACTAACATGCCCAACTCGCTCATCCTCGCGCCACCCTGCTGCACYGCCCCAACATCTGGCGCCTCCGACAACAGGGACTCCAGCCTGTCTCCTATTCCCAGCCCGAGGACAGCGGAGGCCTGGGAAATGCTCCGGAATAGAGTTAATGGCATTAAAGTAGGGCAGCCAGGGGGTGTAAATATTTAAATATCTGCACTTAAAAAAAAAAGGGAGGGGGAATAAAAGGGGGGCACCCTGCCTGTAGCTGCACACCGAGGGCTGGCAGCGGGTACGGCCACCCTCCCTGCCCGATGCCCGAGGGAAAGGCAACGCGGCCCTGGGGCTGCAGCCCACTCTCCGTGTCCAGCAGCCCGGTGCCACACGGCCGGCCGCGGCAGCTCCCCGAGGCGCCCGGCGCGGGACGAAGGGGACCTCAGCGGCCGGTCCCCGCCGCCGGCGCCACTTACTGTCCTCCTTGGTCTGGATGTAGAGCACGCTGCTGCGGACGCCGTCGCCGGCCTGGGTGTACGCCAGCACCTGGACGCTGTAGTTGGTGAACTTCTCCATGCCCCGCAGCTCCACTCGCTCCCGCGTGGTCGTGATGTTCTGCATCTCCCCCCACTCTGCGGGCGCACGGGGCCGTCAGCCCGTGGCCGTCAGCCCGGCGGGGCCGGCAGCCCCTGCGCCGGCAGGGGAAGGAGCCGGGAGCACGCACCTCCGTCCATGTAGAGGGACCAGAAGATGACCCGGTAGCCCTTGAGCACGCCGTTGAGGGTGCTGCGCGGCGGCTCCGACCAGGAGATGACGGCCACGTCCGACGTGATGGAGATGGCCCGCACGTTCTCGGGGGGCTGGCTGGGAACTGAGGAGGAGCAGGCGGGCGGGGGGATGGTCAGCGGGAGCAGGGCGCCAGGCCTCCCCGCTCCCGGGGGGCCGCCAGGGCACGCGCCGCGCTTCCCAGCCCGCGGAGAGGAGGAGAGCTGCCTGGATGCGTGGTAATTAGATCCCGTTGCCCCAGAAGAGGTAACTCTAATTTTTACGAGCATTTAAATGATAATACATCACCGTAACGATGCTCTTTGAAAATGATTATTGTTTCATATTACTTAGGTGTAAAAATATAAGCACCATGTAATTAGGGACTGAGTATAATAAACTAATACAGATAGTCCGTTTGAACAAAATGAAGGTAATATAATTATGGAAAAGACACTATTGCTAAAACAGGGGCCCTTGAATACCCCAGGAGGAGCGCTAATATAGCCAGGAAATGATCATGGTTTGACAGGCTAACGAGAGCCTTAATTAAGTATGAAAAACTGCTGAGCAAACACARCGCAAAACTTTTTTTTTTTGTTGTCTTTAAAATGACTCCGAGGCCACCAGCGATCTCTCCCAGACGGAAACATCCATGGCACTCTGCACGCCGGCACAGGGGCAGCAGCCACTCGCGGGGCGCTGGAGCCGCGCGGGCAGCCGGGGAGCCGAGCGGGGGCCGGCACGGAGACCGGGATGGGGCAAGCCCACGCCAGCGCTCGCGTCCGGGAGCGCAAAAGCCGCTGGCCGAGGCCGGGCAGGCTTACCGTCCTCCAGCGTGGTGGCGTTGATCTCGCTGGACGACGGCCCCGTGCCCGCGCGGTTGAACGCCTGCACCACCACCCCGTACTGGGCGAACTTCTTCAGGTTGTCCAGCGTGTAGACCTCGCTGTCGCCGGTGGCCTTCATCTCCACGATGCTGTACTGCCCGTTGCTGCCGGGGCTGTTCTCCCGGTASCCGATCTGGTAGCCGCGAATCACCCCGTTCTGCAGCTCCTTCTTCGGGGCCTGGGAGCGGGGGACCAAGCAGGCGGCAGCGTCAGAGCGGCCTCAGAAGCCTCCCRCCAGCCCCGGACCGCTTGGTCTGAGAATAGTTTGACAGCCTTAAAAATGCATGAGGCCAGGTTTAAATCAATCTTAACAATATTTCTCTGAAGCATTAAGAAATCAATAAGGCTGATTGCAAATTTATGTTATAAAGCCAGAGCGATCCATCTCACCGAAATACTCCTAAAACGAAGTGACTTATCTTTCAAGTGAATCTTATTTTTCATTAATATGTTTTCAGCGCTTAAGGGGAGGGGAGGGGGAGAAGCTGGGACCCTAAATTTATTGGCTTGCGGTTCATTCTGAAGTCCTAACTTTATAATCAATTTTATTTTTCATTACGCACCTTCTGAAGAATAACTCTGACTCTAAATTTTATTGATATTTGCTTGCACACTTTGCAACCAAGTGTCTTGGTTTTTGCATATTTATCCTCTCTTTCCCYGTGGCCCCCCATGGATAACCTACGAGATAATGAGCTTGTTATAAAACATGATTAATAAGGACCCCATGTGATGCAGCGGAGCTGCACACCCAGCCTCGAAGTTTGCATTTCGTCTAGTACGTTTTTCTCACCTGTCCTAACCCTGACAAAAGTCCCGGTCCCGCAAAAACTAGCCACTGCCGCTGAGGCAAGGCTGCAGCCTGTGACTATGGCCCAGGGTGCTTGCGCTGCAAGATGTGACCCCTTAGCTAATTAGCACCGTGCTAATTAACCTTCCCAGGGAGGCGGACAGCCGCTGTGTCTCCCCTGCACGGCGTGTGCAGGAGCGAGGCGGCTTGTGCGAAGGGGCCGCGGCCGGCGTGGGGGGCTCGCCACGCACGTCACCCAGCAAAGCTCCCGCGCCGCCCGGCCCCGCTCACCTTCCAGGTGACCTGGATGCTCTGGGACGTCATCGGCTGCAGGGTGACATCCATGGGGGGCCCGTCAGGAGCTGCGGTCAAACACACCCAAAAGACCACGTTGAGAAGCGTCGGGGAAGGACCCCGCCTTTGGAAACAGGCTCAGGCTATAGGGGCGGCTCTGCTGGAGCCAAYGCCACGTCAGGAACAACAAAAAGCGGGATGGATGCAGGGGAAAACTAAAACCGTGCTGCTGTGCCCGGGACCCCCTGCCCTGCCGCCCGGCCCGGCACCCCCCGGAGCACCTGCTTCCTCYGTGCTGATGGTGAGCTCCTTGCTCGGCTCGCTGCGCCCGATCTTGTTGAAGGAGTACATGCGGATGCTGTAGACCGAGGCCGGGTGCAGGTCCACGATGTTCGCCTGGTTGATGGTCGGGGAGATGTTGCGCGTGGACTGCTTAAAGTCCCAGGAATCTGGCAAAAGCAGTGGGGCGAGAAAGGAGGGTCAGGACCCGACAGGGACGTCCTCGCCCCGGCACGGCCACGCCGCAGCCCTGACCGTAGCCCGCACGCTGGCTCGGCCCAGGAAGGACCGGGCAGTCCATGCACAGAGCTCGCGGCGTCCACGCGACAGGGCGACCGAGGGGGCTGCGTGGGCGCCCTGCCAGGCGGCCGGCGGGCGAATCCCCCCAGCGCCTTCCTCTCGCGGAGGGGCTCCCCGCCTTGCCGCACGTGACGCCCCGCGCAGAGGGGCATCTTCCCCCGGCTGGCTTCTGCGCAGCTCCGAGTTGGGCTTTTCGCAAATATTGTCTCTTTTAATATTCCCTTTCAAATGCTCCCATCTAACATAAATTAACGTATTTCATTAATGCTGCTCTCTCTTTTCTTCATCAAAGGGACCGGGATCCAGAATATTCCCTTTAAAAGCCACGCAGCAAGGCGCAGCCGGCTTCGCACCGCGCCGCGAGACGGCGCGAGGCAGGACCCCAGCACCTTCCCCCCGGAGGACGGTGAAGGGGGCTGGGGGGCCGGGACCGTCGCCCGGGGGGAAGGTGCTGGGGAGGGAAAGAGCCGGAGGTCAGTCGTCACCCACCGGACTTGTTCTTGTACTCGATATCGAACCCAGTGATGATGCTGTTGCCGTCGAAGCGCTGGGTCCATCGCAGGTTCATGCTCCGGGCTTTCACCTCGCGGATCTCCAGCTCCGGCGGGTCGGGGGGCTCTGCGGCGGGGGGGGCAGGGCAGGTAAGGAGACGTGCTCCGGACCCGGACCGCTGCCTGCGGGTCCCTCTCCCATGGGGACCGGCCACCCAGCGCCGCCTGACTGCCAGCGCGCGCAGGGAGCGCTACCTTGCACCGTGAGCTGGATCAAGCCTCGGTCCTCGCCGTACGAGTTGATCGCGTGGCAGGAAAAGAAGACGGAGTCCCCRCGGTCGGCTGGCTTCAGCTATGAATATTTCGGGGAGAGAAAAGGAGCCGCTTCAGGTTTAGCTACCGCTGCGAGGGTGGAAACTTTCCTACTGCAAACCTCAGCAGCAGCTGCCCTGACCCCCACGGGCCGTGGCACGAGCCCCCGGCTCCTGCCACGCCGAAATTTGAAGCAGGGCTTCTCGCCTGAGCCCACGGCAGCGCTTTTACACTGCTGGTCGTCAGCGATGCTTCGAGGTTCACCCTAGCCGCACAGCCACCCCGCGGCACCAGGATACGCGATCCCTGCTGCAGACTTTTCCTCCTATGGGCTTTTTAACGCCCTTCGGAGCTGGTCTTCAGGCGACTAGCTTGAGAGCCCAGYGCGTTTTTAACCCCCATGCTGTCTGGGGGCTCAGAGCATTTGCTCCAGCCTGGGCCAAGCCGCGGCTCCTTACGCCCCTCCGCAGGGGCCACCGCCGCCCCTCGGCTCTGCCCCTCACCTTGAGCGTGGAGATGACCTCGTCGCCGTTGTCCTTGGTGGCGATGGCGTAGCGCATGTTGCGGTCGGGGTCGATGACGGTGTCGCCCTTCTCCCAGCGGATGATGATGGGCCGCTCGCCCCGGGCGGTGCAGTTGAGCTCCTTCATCTGCCCCTTGATGGCGATGGTGGTGTTGGGGTGGGAGGTGATCATGGCCGGGACTGCGGGCAGGGAGAGAGGGGCTCAGCGCCCGCCCGCCTGCGCCGGGGACGTGGCGGAGGCAGCCCGTCAGCTGCACGTCGCGCCACGAGGCCACGCAGCCCGAAGCAGAGTCTTTTTGCTGCATTATACAGCTCAGGATCATAAAATAATGAAGCAGATAAATTTTATAATGCATAGCATTACACCAGGATAGACAATAAAACGTGAAAGACAAATAACCAAGCGCACACTATAATGAAGAGAAAGCCTCCAGTCTGAGACGTGCGAGTATGAATTATTGACTAAGGTTTTACACTCCCGAGGATGAGAGGAAGAATGTTTTCCATCACAGATTTGCATAATTCACTCGTATAAACCTGGGCAGAATATAGAGCGTGATTTCACATCAGCATGGCAGCCTTTGCACTGCAGTTGCTGGAGAGGTTTTTTTTAATATTCGCCCAAACACTCAAGCGAGGAGACCGGGAAGGCCCTGCATCCGGGGCCGGAGCCCGCACAGGCTGCAGCACCCGGCCGGGTGCTCCGCGCCGCCTGCCCCGCGGCACGGCGAGCCCCGCACTCGCCGGGGACCAGGCACATGGCAGAGCCAGCCCCGGCCGCCGCCTCCCGCTGCAGCGGCGTCCGCTGAAGCGCCGCTCCGTGCCGTGGGCAYCTCTGCGATACATGCTGCTAGCCGGCCTCGCGGAGCAGCTCTGCTGCGCTCTCCCGAGCAGGAGGCGCGGGCGCACTCGGAAAGCCAGCCCGGCACGCGGTGCCAGGAGGAGTTTGGCTTCGAGCAGAGCACCGCCACCTCTGCGGCGGGGGCGCGGGGCGGCACCCGCGCGGGTCCCCAGCACGCTCTGCACCA
Source organism: Apteryx rowi (assembly GCF_003343035.1). Taxonomy (NCBI): domain Eukaryota; kingdom Metazoa; phylum Chordata; class Aves; order Apterygiformes; family Apterygidae; genus Apteryx; species Apteryx rowi. Next base: position 291,265 of record NW_020447653.1, on the reverse strand, counting down.
TGCAGCAAATGCGGGGGCAGCCCGGCGAAGCAGAAAAAAATGTAATGCATAAACAAACAGCRCTGCCGAGTCCCGCAGTAATATATGATAATGACGATCCGCAAAGGCAACACACACTGTTATAATGGGACACAAGAGGCTCTAATGAGCTATGACTTCTCRGCTTTCTGTGGCAATGTAATTCAATTAAGAGCTAAGGAAACCTTTCCTCTCCGGCTGCGGGGGCTGGCGGGGCGCAGGGCAGGCGCCCGTGCGGCTGGGACAGCGCTGGCAGCCCCGGGGACGCCTCCGCCCTGCGGCGGGTCTCCGAGAGCCCCGTGCGAATCCTGCCTCCGGGCAGCCCCCAGGAAAGCGCGGCCACCCRCAGCTTGACCCGCGAGCGGCGCGAGCCCGCGGGGAGGCTCTGGCRGCAAAGGGGAAGAGGGTGCACGGAGCCGCGTGGCGCTGGGCAGGGCATTTGGGCTCTTGCTTTGCCCGGGTTCGGTGGCGAGGGCACACCGCAGGGCAGGACAGGGCTGGGCAGCGGCGCAGGGCTGCCGCGGCCACCGAGGACCCGGCTTGTTTCCCTGGGAGCGACAGCCCCAGGAGAGGAGCTCCGCTTCCAACCGCGCCTCGCCAAAACGCACTTATTGATGTTTGATTAAAAGCAGCTCCTTGCATGCAAACATAGCAGCTTCCCTCAATTGCCGGCGTCCCGGGAGAGCGGCAYGTAGCCCAGAGCAGAGGAAGCAGCAATGCAAAGCGAAAGAAAACCCCCGCTCTCGCGCTGATATCTGCTCTCGCCTGCCTGCACTGCTGTGACCGGTCGCCCGGGCTCCAGCACCTGGCCGTGGAGCCGCTGCTCGGCACCAGCCCTCCCCGCACGACAGCACCGCCTTGCTTCCCCCTCTGCATCCCTGTGCCGTGCTAACACGGCCCGGACGAGGGCTGGTCCCGCTTGCCGGGCAGAGATAAGGCTGCTCCCAGGGGACTTGTCGCCACCTGGCACACCGTGCCGTGCCATGCTGTGCTAGCCTGAGCGCGAGGCGATGGCTCAAGGGGAGCCGCGACAAAGGCGCCCGCCTGCCCCCCGCGCCCCCCTTCCTTGTTTAGAGCTGCCTCTGTGATGTTAATTTGATTGCACCCATTTCGGCTTCCTTTCTACACTGATTAGCTGAGTTTCACCTGAAGCACGAGATTAATTCAAATTGCATAGAAGCAATCAGTTATGCTCCCGGAGTACGACAGCGAGCTCCCGACCGGCTCCGGCTGCTCCGCAGCACCAGCCCAGCCTGCAGTGCACCCCCCAGGGACGTGACCCTCTCCGTCCCCCGCTCCCTCCATCGATGCCCAGGCAGCCGTGTGCTAAATCGCGTTTATCACACGTGCACGATCCCCCCACCTGCACGCGGGCCCGCGAGCCGCCCCCCCGGGTACCCTCGCGGCGGCTTCCTCCGCTCGCCTCCTCCCGCTCCACAGGACACTTGACCTGATGCTAACACGCTCCTTCCCGAAGCAGGGAAGGACGCAGCAGGGCGGCAAGGCACCGAGGCGTCCCCTGATCCAGGCAGGCAGCAGGGCCGAGGGCAGGGACGCTCAGCAGACCGACTTCGCCTTTGCGTTTTGAGATGGGGAAGGCGCAGCCCCGCTCCGCGGCGCGAGCCGAGGGCTGAGCCCCAAGGCAGCCTGGCAGGACCCGACGCACGGACCCCCGTGCTCCCCTCTGCCGCGGCCAAGCGAGGGATCGCGCTGCCGTGGCTAAAGGCTGCCCCTGGCCAGGGCCAAAGGGTTAAATTCCTGAGCTGGTTTCAGCAAAGCTCTGCGTTTTCACTCGCCGCCTGACAAAAGCAGCAGCTAACTCCTCCTGGCACCGGTGGGCTCGCAGGCCCGCAGCCGGGGCTGTGCACGCTAGCCTGATTTATTACCTGTCCGACTCGGTTATTCCCGGCGAGCCCATCACCGAGGTATCTGGGAACCTGGTGCGCGGGTGCGGAGCACGTTTGCAGGGCGCTGTGGCCCCTCTCAGCAGCACCGCTCCCCTCGCCCCGCTGTCCACAAGCGCGCTCTCCTCGGACTCTGATTAACTTTCATTTAACTCTGTCCGCAGCGGCCTGACTTTAGACGACAGCCTGCACTGATCTCGCTTTAATTGGCCTGACATTTCCGCAAACAAACAAAAATCAAAAAATGAAACAAAACAAAGAGCCCCACATAATGCTTAATTGGCTGTGGCGCTTCGTCTACCTATTCATTCAAACCTTTTCAAAGGCTGCCGAGGTCTCCAGGAAATGTAAAAGCACATGTATAATAAGGTTATGTGCTATTCAAGTCAGCGAGCAACCTGTCCTGGGATGCAATTATACAAGATAGCAGGGACGAGGCAACAGTTCAGGCTCCGAGACTTCTGCACGCTCGCCCGGGATTAATCGCCTCGACTTTGTACCTGCGCCGCATTGAAGTATGTTGTTTGAAGTCGCTCCTTTCAACTCATCAGTCAGCGGGATAAATTAAGCAGCTGCCAGGGAGGGGCAGAGGCTCCCCCGCAGCCCTCCCCGCAAGCGAGAGCGAGCGAGCGAGCAGGGAAATTAGCCGCTTGACGGGGAGGGGAGGGAGGAGCCCCGGGCGAAAGGTTGGCTGATGCCAGAAAACCCAGCGCTGCGCTGGGGAGGGGAGCGGAGGCAGCAAAGGGCTGCCGCAGCCCGGGCCGGCCGCTCCTTCCTTTCCCCGGGAGGCTCCGGGCACAGGCCGGCGGCTGGCGGGTGCCCCGCAGCCCCCTTCTGCTGCTGCTTCAGCCTCGTTCCTCCCCCTCCGCTTTAGGGGCACGTAAAGCCACCGGCAGCAGCCCCAGAGCTTTGCCGGCCCTGAGCACGGCTCCAAGGAGCATCCCGCCAGGAAGCCCGGGCGAAGGCGCGGTAGGAGAGGAGCCGCGTCCCCCTGTGGCTGGGCTTCGCTCCCGCCCGTAGGGAGCTGCCGCCGGAGCCGCAAAAACAGGACCCAGCAAAGCTTCAAACGCGGCGCCTCGGGTGTTTCACAGGCAGACGCTTCAGGGCGCGCGGGAGCCCTGGCGACGCGGCATCGCAGCCCGGACCCCGCGAAGGACCCCGGCACGGTCCCCGCTCCGGCGGCACCAGCAAGCCGCCGCAGAAGCGCACGTGGCGGGGCTAGTCCTTCCCCCCTCTATTTTGAGGTTCGAACTCTTCTGGCAGCAGCAACCAAAATAAAGAGAGAGGAGCTGGAGATTATGTATTCTGCTGACGGCAACGGGAGAGGAATCCAATAATAAGCATAGTTCAAACAAGGTGTCTAGCAACACTTCCCGGCCCATCCCTGTCAAATTAGCCAAGCTATTTCCTTGCCTCCTGTATGATGTAGATTGATTGCCTGGTTTTATTAAGGACAAAGCGTTTTAAATAGCGTAAGGGAAGCAGGTCCCAGGAGGAGGGGAGTCGATCCCCYGCTGCCTGCGCATCGATTGCTGGGTGCACACAGTGCTGAGCGCGGGGCAGCCGCGCGATGCCGACCCTCCRGACGGACGGCGGGAGCTGTCGGACAACACGGGCTGAGCCGGCTCGGGCGCTTTGCCCCGGTGACAAGCACCCGGCTCACAGCCGCGGCATAAGCCGACAGCCCTTCCCCTACCAGCTGCGAAGGCCCAAGAATGAAAACACCACTTAAACGGTCAGTACTACCAAGGCATCCGAGAGCTTTTCCCCAACCCCGAGCACACGCAGCCACGATTCAGCGTCAGCTCAACGCAGGCGCATCAAGCTGCAAAGGAGGATGGCACGTGCACCCAAACACCAGCGCGAGGGTGGTGCTCGAGCACCCTGGGGCGCCGAAGCTCTCCCTTATACACCAGCACGAAAACTATGCACCCAGGCTTTGCTCCCCGCTGCCGGCGTTTCAGCCGTGCCACGGGCAGGTCCCCGGCCCTTCGCCACCGCAGACGCGGCTACTTACTCTTCACAGTGAGAAACATGGACTTGCTGATGTCCGTCCCCACGCCGTTGCTGGCCTGGCAAAGGTAGTAGCCGATGTCCTCCTCCAGCACGTGGCGAATGAGCAGGGAGCTGTTGGGAAGGATCTGGATGCGGCCCGTGAGGGGTATGGGGTGGTACTGCTGCGGGTTCCCGCTCCCTGGGGGGAGAGGCAAAGAAACAGAGCTACGAGAGCACAGCCACGGCGGAGAAGCACTCGCGACGCCAACGGCACCGTCCCCGGCCAGGGCCCCGAGGTCCCCACAGCACCAGCTACGCTGGGGTGCCCAGGAGAGGGGACGGCCCTTCGCTGGCTTCAGAGGGACACCGGGGCTGAGGAAGAGCCTCTCCAGCTCCCCAGCATCCAAGGACACCGTAACGGGGCCGTCGAGGCTGGCCCTGGCGGAGCCGCGCAGTGGCAGGGCTCAGCGCGCTCTCGACACTCGCAGGGATGTGGTGCCTCTCCAGCACGGGGCTGAAGCGCTGCGAGACCCGAACCAGAGCAAGCACCCAGCTGTCCTGCAAGGAGACTCTCAGCTCAAAGGGGAAAGCCCCATGCGTACCTTTTGCATGTTTCCACATGACTTTCGGAGGGGGGTACCCGTCAACGGAGCAGTTCAGCACCCCAGCTTTGCCATAGATGCCATCCTGGTTGTTGGGTTGAACCACAAAACGAGGAGGCACTRAACAATTCGAGAGAAAAGATGGTCACTACAGCACAAACCCCATCAGCTTCTTGCACCTGATCTCCGCCTGCATGTGGCTTTCCCGGCTCTCCCCCCTCTCGCTGTCTGCGCTGCTCGCTGTCGCGGGCTGCACCGCTCCGGCGAGCCCTCGGCTGGAGACGAGCGTTATCTGCCTTCAGCCTCTCAACTTATCTCTGTTCCCTGCCGCGTTACGCCTCCATCACTGTCTACCCTCGCACATCGAGCGCGGTCGCAGGCAGCGGCAGCAACCAGCCATGGAGCGCGGCCGGCCACCCTGCAGGCGCTCACCTCGCACGATGAGCTGCCGCTCGCGGCTGACCGTGGCAGCGTCATTGCTGGCGATGCACGTGTAGTTGCCGTTGTGCTTGAGGGAGACGCTGGAGATCTGCAGGGAGCTCATGAACTCTTTGCTCTCAATGGTGACCCCAGAGCCGGAGAGGATGACGTGCCCGTCCTTCCTCCAGGTGATGTGGATGGGCATGTCCCCGGAGGAGACCACGCAGGGGATGTAGAGGAGCTGCCCGATGGAGGCTGGTGGGAACTCGAAGGGCTGGATCAGAGGAGGGACTGTCAAGGGGAGAGGCAGAGCATGCTGTAACGGTCGGCTGCGGAAAGCCTTCCTCCGGGGCAGAGTTGGGGCTTGGGGGAAACGGTGCTGGTCCCCTACTCCCTGCAGGTGTTCACAGTGCCACCGTGCCACCCGCTGCCCAGGGCTGAGCCAGTGAGCAAGGGGGTCCGCCGGCTCCGTTCCTCAGAGCACCACGTCACACCAGGGCATGTAACAGCCCGCGGCCTTGCAGGAGGAGCGATGCTGTTTTCCATACAGATAACGGTTCAGAAATCTACTGCCCTATCACCCAAAGGACCTTCTCCGCCTGGAAACTGCTGTGGCCCTTATTTCAGCCATCAGTACGTGCAGCAGAGCGGGGAAGATGCCACTGAGCGGGTGACAGCAGCAAGACGTTACCCACCTGAAAGAAGCGCTAAACTACGAGCACGACAGGGCAACGCTGAGCCCTCGCGCAGAGCGGGCCTGGCCCTGCAGGAAAGCCGGGGCTGAGCCCCTCTGCACGCACCAGCTGAAATCCCACCTCAGCATTTAGCTGCTCACAGAAAAGCAATTATTAGATTGATGCTTTTCTTAAAGGCACTGGATTCAGAACCAGCCATTATCTTTCTGATAACTTAATTAGGCAACCGCAGCATCTCTGGCAAAGTGGGAGGGGGAACAAAGTGGAGAGAGGGAGACAATTAGCTTAACAAGGCTCAGCACCTGGTAGATGAGATCCTCTTTCTGCAGTCTCCATAATTAAATTAGCAGGCTGCCAATTGTCCCCTCGGCAGAAATAAGATGCCCTCTTGCATAGACGCGGGAGCCCCTAGCAGAGAACTGCTCAGCACAACGCGGTGCCGTCTCCGGGTTCCCGCACGCCGTCTCCCTCCTCCGGCCCTGCGTCCAGCCCAGCAAAGGTCTCCGCGCGCGGGCAAGGCTGCCCAGGCGGCCGAGACGGGGCGGCCACCCGTGCGCAGGGCTGGCCCAGAGCCTCGCTGGGCGGCTCCGGGGAGCCGGGAGCTGCTCCCGGGGGCTCCTGCAGCGCCGGGCTGCCCCTCGGCCGGCTGCAGGGACAGGGCTCGAGACGCCGGAGCCACGGAGCCAGCAGTGCCCGTTTTCCATAATTAATGAATAATTAATTGGGAATGCGCTGCAGTCTGCTGCAGAGTGGGGAAGAGCTCCTGGCTGCGTGGCTCCCCAAACGCAGCCCAGCGGCCCCTTCCCAAGAGCCAGAGAAAGGGCAGACCCCCTCCCCTGGAGAGGAGGGCTTCCCCTCTCYCAGCTCCCCTGACGCAGAGCTGACGACGCTCCTCTCCGACCCAGTGCATCTCCTGCTGCAAATTCTCCCTTCTTCAGCACTTCCCAGGCTCTTGAATGCACCAAGACAACTGCGGCACGAGCCAGCTGTGCAGCCCGGCACGCTCGCAGCCGCGTGAGGCCCACCGCTGCACCCCGGGCACGCGTCTCCGAGCCCGCCGAGCCCAGCGCCGCGCCGCCCGCCTCCCTCCAGGCAGAGCTGCCCGGTCCGGAAGGGAGTGAGCCGTGTCCCTGCAGCGCTAAGCCTGGATTCACAGGCTYCGCTTTCCCTAGGGGTAAAGCAAAGCCTCGTCCAGCCACAACGGGAGCAGGTCGGGGCGGGAGGGCTCCCGTGGTGCCATGCCACGGTGCTGTGCCTGCCGCGGGCACCACTGCACGGCACCGCACGCCCGAGGCGGCGAGAGGAGGCGCGCTTCAAAACGGGCCGCAGATAAAAAGATCAAATTAAAGAGCACGAACAGGCGAGGCGCTGCTGTGAGGGGGGCTGTAAAGCTTTTACTACCGCTTGCTTGGAAAGACCTGCATAACTCACTCGTGGCACTTAATGTGGTCGCCAGGCACTTGTGGCAATAAAAGCTTTACGGTGCTCCATGCCATCCCGGGCTCTCTCTATATACGCTTGTATTTATTTACTCTGCTCCTTGGAGCTCACTCCGATTGTATTCCAGGGCGTTTTCAATTCTTTTCCATGGGCCTTTTATCTGATGGCCAAAACAAATAAATAAACAGCTAAGCAGGTGTGGGTGTAAATCCCGAGCAGCACGCTGCAGGTGGAATAAACATGTCTTGCGCCCGTCAGAGCGGCCCTGCCATCCAGCCTGYGCAACATTTCAATCAGCCCAACTTCCTCGAACCATCACCAGCTCCCAAGCAAGGCAGTAAATCCAGGCTCAGGTAGCTTCCCAGGATATATGGATCTTTGGCTGAACCTCAACATCCCGCGTTCTCTGCTGGCACCTTCTAGTGGCTGAGAAAAAGCGAATTACATTATCCAGCTTTACGCGCACACATCCGTACAGACCCTCTCCGGGAGAGGGAGGGAGCTCCACGTCTGTCTCGTCCACCCCAGGAGCAGGCCAGCATTTACGCCAACTCTGGCTTCTTTCAAGCATTTCAAAATGTCTTCCAAGTGTTTCTTTCTTTTTTTTTCTTAAACAGAAAGCAGCAAGGTTTCCGTTCCAACGAGCCGTAACTTTTGGACGAGATGCATGCTGACCACCTTAGGGAACCAGACGGCTCCAGCGCCGGGGGCACCCCAGGGATGGCCGGCGCCCCGGCCACAGGGGAGAGCTCTGAGCGGTTCAGCACAGCTCTCGCACCCAGGCTACRTCCCGCAGCTGCGCAGGGAGCGTCCAAGTCCCCGCCTGGGGGAGGAAACGGCCAGCTGCTAATGCTAGCATTGCCAGGTCACCCTGGGAAGCGGAGGCATCCCTTCCCCACGCCTCAGAGCAGCCCGGAGAGGCAGTCGTGTCTTGGCTGCGAGTTGCTCTCTCAGAGGTACGCGGGGCACGTCTCGGGGCCCCCATGCACACGAGGATTTTGGTGCAAGGTGAGGAGAACCAAGGCCAGCCATGCCCCACACCGGACACCTGGGAGGAGATAAGTCCTCTTTGCACTGCCCGTACACCAGTTATCTGCAGCCTGCACTTCCGTTTGCAAAGCCTTGGAGGAGAGCATTAGCTAATCAAGTGCTAGCATCTATAATCAGCTTGATGCACTCTCTTGCTAACCTGATTCCTAATATGAAAATGGTGGATAGGAGGGGAGGGAGGGGGATCAGAACGAAATCCAGTCCATAAATACCCTGCTCAGAGAGACAGAGTGAAAGACAATTGGCCAGCTCCGTCCCCAGCGTGGCTGTGTTTGTCTAAATGATTTACTGCAAACACCGAGCCGGCGACAGGCAAAGACGACCCGACAACTCTGAGGATGGCAGATAGGATAGCACGGCATACTCATAACACAATCTCAGCAAGTCACTGGAATGGAATGCATCGACTCAATTCATTAGGACTGATAGCTCYCTCAATGGGGCTGAATAATTGATGGCCTGCAGAAGCTTTTAAGATGTTCTGTGCGCTTGGAAGACTGAGAGTATTATTTTTTTAAAAGCTAACACACACAGAAAAACATCAGCGAAGGTGATCMGAGCAAAGGTTAGATGTTTTAATACGTTATGTTTACACTGTAAATTTTTGCTCCGTTGCTTGTAGCAGGAAATGGATATGGTATGGCTTAGGGCAGCAGCAAACGCACAGGCAGGTCCAGGTAGCTAATTCAGCGGGAACTGAACTCACTCGCTAGGGCTGCCGCAAGCCTCCCCGTGCGATGGGAACCGGGCTCACGCCAGTGCAGCACTGGCAAAGCCAGGCCGTGGCCTGGCTGCGGGGTCCCTGCTGCGGCACCGGCCGTCCCCAACACTGCTCGAACGCCCCTGCCAGCCAGCCAGGCCCCCAAATGAGCAGCTTCTAGCAAAGCAGCCGYTCTCTCGAGGCCCTAGGAACGCACTTGCACATCACCTGGCTCCGGATGGGGAAAGGGGCTCGCTCTTCCCACTTACGGGTCCCTAGAGCTGCAAATGGGCAACAGCTTCTGCCAAAAGCAGGCAGCTTCCTGGGTGGGAAGGGAATCTCCCRGGGACTGCCTCTGCCCCTGCTTACCTTTCACTGTGACGTGGACACTCTGGCTGATGGAGAGCTGGGGCTGGATCAGCACACTGCAGACATACTCTCCTTCATCCATGCCTTTCTGGACATCCATCAGCTTAAGAGTCCCGTTCTCAAAGACCACTTGGCGGTGGTTATCGGGCAGCAGCAAAGAGTCCTTGTACCACTTGATGGAGTAATATGGGTACCCAATCACCCTGCAGTTGATGAAAGTGTCCCTACCCGCGACTGCCGTTATGTTCTTCATCGCTCGGATGCTCGGGGGACCTACATATTTGGGAGGAAGGAAGAGGCAGGCTAGGTTAACTCCGAAGGGCGGTTTGTTTGCATACAGATCTGTTGCAATTTCAGAGCRAGCTTCACAGGAAAACGAGGTAACAGGAATACTTAGGATCCAGCCTTTTTTTGGGTGATGAGCAGGCACTGGCTCCTTTCTGAGTGTGCATAGGGAAAGCCACTCACTGGGGCTCACCTTCCTCTAGAGCTACTCACGCWCCTACAAAAGCGTAGGTATGAAACAGGGGGGCTATGGTCCTCAGTCACTGCCAAACTGCAGCAAATTCCACCCAAATTTTGCAGGTGCARCTTAAACGCTAGGAAAGTTCAGCCCATAAATACCACCACTGCTCCTCAGAGAGGCATTAGACGCTCTCTGGGAGCACAGTATACTTCTGCAGCAGGAACTGTGGCCAGCCAGCCCATGTCCGGCCACGGCTCCTCCAGCAGCGCTCGTGGCCACGGAAATTAGAAGGTAATTTGGGGGCCRCTCGCTGGCACAGTCACGGCTGCTCTCCCCGCTCCCCTTCAGAAGGAAGCTGCCTGCATTTTGCTGAGTGCCCTTGACAGGAGAACTGCATACAGGCACCTGACTGCCATTTACAAATTTATTTTACTTCCACTAAAATACCAACCATTTGGAGCTGCCCACTGGCAACCTGAATATCGCTGCAAGGAGGGACATTCCAGCATTGCAGGATTTTCCCCAGGTTCTGGCTGGCTTAAGGGCTTGGAGGGTCCCGCAGGTGAGCATGTGCTGCACTATCGAAAGGCTTTGAATGAAAAACGGCTCACAAGGGCTCACCTAAGTCTTTTCTGGCATAAGAGACCTCACAAGACTGGAATGCTTTCATAGACCTTCAGTGTCCCTAAAACAGCTGTTTCTGCTGCTGGGGCTGGAAATGTTTGGCTGACGAAGGTGGCCCAAGCCTGCTCGGGCCTCGCGGAGGGGGAAGGCACGCCGGGCAGCTCAGCAGCAGAGCTGTCGTGCTGGGGAGCTCGCAGCACGGCGTGGGATACGCCTCAAAAAGGAGCAGGAAAAAAAATTAAGTTCTCGCTCCGTAATGTTTCTTGGGCCCGTCTGAGGAATTTGCTTGATTCCAGGGCAAAAAAAGCCTGAATCTTATCTACTGATAGGCAGTCAAGAACTGTAAGAGGGGGGAAAAAAGGACAGCGAAACATCCTCATTGAAAACATCACTGTTGCTTCCRTGCCAGGGAGATGAACTTGCTCCAAATTTAGCAGTAAATGGCAGCAAAACTCAGACTCTCCTGGGATCCCAGCCAAAAAGCCACTAGATCCATTGCAAACCTGAGACACAGGCAAACACAGCCCTTCAAACCTCTTTCTCAGTAGATAAATTCATGCTACCTTGACTGTGTCTAGCTCCCACTTACAAAACTGGAAGCTTTAATTGGTGATTATTAATGGGCAGGGGCTAATACCGGCCCTTGCGCCTTAGATTTTTGCCCGGCAGAATTCCCTGTAACGCGCAGAACAACATGCTCTCGCCGTAATAACACTGTGATTAACGTGGCCATGGCTTTTAGCAGACAAAGAAAGTACAGACATGACAAATCAAAGCTCATTTTCCACAATTTCACGTACTGGCTCATCATCATTTGTAATGTGCATTCCTGGGCCTGCAGGCGCATTTGCTGCCATGGAGAGGGGATAGAGCGAGGAACTGGGGGCAGGCCAGGGAATACGGGGGACCCGGGACACTTCCCAGCTATAAAAAGCAAAGCAAGCGGCATTTAGCCGCGACAGGACAGTGCAGCACCTTCGGGGAGGCGCTGCTGGCCCTGCACGGGCTCTGGGGCAGGGGGCTCGGCAGGGTGAGAGTGGGTCTCGAGGGAGAGAGCATGGCCCTTTTTCCTCCGGAAAGCCCCCTTCCGGCTCTCCGAGGCTTACAGGACCAATCTGCGCTTAGTTAAGTGGCCCACTGCAATCCATGGGGAAGCTTCGTGCTCCAGGCAGCACAAGCCCCCGGTGCACGGGCAGATCGGGGGCAGTTTGGAGCACAGGGGACAAGAGAGCAGCACGACTGGGAAAAGGCGACGGGGGGACGAGGAGGAAACGTTCTACCGGGGAACAGAACAAAACCAAAAGCCCAGTAAAAGTCCTATTCTGATATTTAAAAGTAGACAGGCACCTCTTACGTTTATTCGCGCTTGGTATTCGGCGCTGCCCACCGAGTTCCGCGCGGTGCACCGGTACACGCCGCCGTCCTTGATCTGCGGGCTCGTCACGTTCATGTGGCTCACCGTGGTGCCGTCCGACATGGTGTACTGGTTGGTGCGGTGCCCGTTGTCCCTCTGGATGGGCTCGTCGTCCAGGGCCCAGGTGACGGTCGGCGGGGGAGCGCCCTTGGCGGCGCACATCAGGGAGAACTGCTCCCCGGGGTTGACCACCTTCTCGCTGAAGGAGGAGACGATGCGGGGGGTCCCATCTGGGGGGCACCCAGCGGGAGCGGGGTTAGGGCGCAGCAGCCACACGTGGCCACAGTCACCAGCTCCAGGGAGGGTTTCGGACCCTCGCCGAGGATGGGAGCGCTTCGGGCACGGTGCCTTTGTACCGCACCCAGCACCCGGCTCGCGGGCGAGACGGGAGTCCCTGGCGCAGCCGCGCACAAGCCCTCGTCGATAATATATACAGCAGGCACGAGCATGCTGAGCCCTGCTCTCCATCACGGACCCTAGCAGCAGAGAGGTGCCGGGACGGGGGCAACAGCGGATGCTGGTTGAGGTGGACATTGGCTCGACGTGGGCTCAGCGGCGCCCGTTCCTTGCCCAAGCATCCAGGGATCGGCCTCCGCGACTGCTCACGAGGCAGGGGGAGGAGATGCCTCGTGCAGGGCAGCGCCTCGGCCCAGGGGCAGGGCACGGGGGCGTAATTCGGGGCAGGCCCCTTGCTTCAGCCCCTGCCCACTGGCCCCAGCTGTGCTGCGTTACTGAGCAGAGCCGGCTCCCCACCTGTGCAGGCGGGAGGTGCCGAGGGCTTCCCGGCACAGCCTGGGATGCAGCAGCCCGGAGGGACGCGGAGGAAAGCCCCGGCGGCCCCCGCCCCGAGGAAGCCAGCTCACCCTCCAGCATGATGATGGAGAAGTCCTGCGCCGTCTGGGACTTGCGGGTGGCGAAGCACTGGTAGGCCCCCGAGTGGCTCTTCTGCGCCGCCGTGATGAGGAGGGTCTCGTTGCTGATCCCGCGGATGGAGATGTAGTCGTCCACCACCACGAGGTCCGTGTTGCGGTACCAGCGGATGACGTACTCCGGGGACCCGCTGAGGGTGCAGGAGAGGATGACGGTGCTGCCGATGCCCGTTTTGAGCTTCTTTGGTGTGAGGGTCACACGCAGAGGGTCTGTGCAAGAAAGGGCGAGAGCAAAGCGAGCGCCGGCTGAGGAACGKGGCGGTGGAGCTGCCGAGGCCGGCTGCCAGCCCCGCGGGAGGCCGCGGAGCCGAGGGCGGCGTGGGGAGGACACAGCCCCAGCCGAGGCCAGCCCGAAGCCCACGGCCGGCGGAGCAAGCACCGGCAGGGTGGGAACAACCCGGTGGGCAGGACGGGGCCCCGCTGCGAGCTCAGCGCCGGTGGCGCGGGGCGCTGGCAGAGCCCCTGCCTGCGCGGAAGCTGCGGGGAGGGTGCGGGTGGCTGGAAGAAGACATCACGGGGGGACAGGTCCCCTCTGGAGCCGTTTGCCGAGCCAGGGCAGCTCTGGCACGTGGTGCTGCTCTGTGCACGGCGGCCACGGCACATYCCAGCCTGCAAGCTCGGGTACCGCRAGGATCCTGGTGACAGGAGGAACCCGCAGGAGCAAAGCAGGCAATAAATATTTGGCCTGCCCAGCTGGTATTTACTGTTTGGCTGGAGCGTCTTTTATGTAAATCAACAAAACAAAGCACAGAGGCACCTAACATAAAACTAACACTGCAATGGAGCAATTTACATCCCACGGCACTGCTCTGAATTTTCCAGAGATCCCTTTCTTTTCGCCGATTAAAGTGGTAAATCAGGGGATGCCTGAAGATATTTTGCTGCAGCATTATAAACTTCTTTTAAGTGCTCCGAGCGCCACGTTGGGCACGCTGTGCAGCAGCACGGTGGCTTCCAGCGCGTGGCACACCACGCGTTTTACGAAATATAAGGCTTGCGATTTATGGGGCTTTGCAAAACAGTCAGAGCCAAGGTGGGACTCGTCTGGAGTAGGAACCAGAGCACACGTTGGTGCACTGGGGAGGTGCTCGGCAGCTCCCAAGTGCAGTGGCTGCTCCAGGTGCCAGCAGCTCCATCTCGGCTCCGGCGGCAGGACACAGGCTGCCCCCTCCCGCGCCCCTGCTGGGAAAAGCCTCCCCCTGCCTGCTCTTACCTATGACCGTGAGGGTCCCCGTGACCTCTGCAGACCCAAAGGTGTTGGTAACCTCGCAGATGTAGGTCCCGCTGTCCTCCACGCGCAGCTCGCTGATCGTCAGGCCCGTGATGTGCTTGGTCCAGCGGCTGTCGGCAGGCAGCGGGCGCCCGTCCTTGATCCAGCGGACGGCGGGGTTGGGGTAGCCCGAGGCGATGCAGGGCAGCTCCACCAGCCGGCCCGCCCTCGCYTCCCGCGACTGGAAGCCGTCTAGCACGGTGGGGATGGACTCCGCYGGGTCTGCGAGCGGGGAGCAAACAGGCTCACGTGGCGGAGAGGGCGAGGGAGGCTTGGCCCGGCTCAGCGGCAGGAGCTGGCCGCCAACCGGCAGGACCCCACGGGCTTGCCCGAGTCGGGGCGGCAGCAAAGCCCGCGCACGGCCCCCCCAGGCTGGGAGAGAGGGGGCTTTCCCGCGCCTCGCGAAGCCGCTCGCATCCTCCGGGCACGAGAGCGGGTGCTCGGAGGTGCCCGGCGCGACCCTCCAGGCAGCCGTGCTGCGGCAGGGGAGGGACACGGGGCGGTGCAGCGGGAGCAGGGTTCCAGCCCTGGCCGGGGTGCCGGGCTCCTCGCTGCCCTGTCTGCGCGGGGAGGCAGCACAGAGGCGCCTCTTAGTAGCTGGTGGGATGAATAAACACAGCACTGGAGGAATTACTCAAGGTGACACCTAATTGGTGCAAAATACACAAATTCTGTGGCACATTTCAAAATTTACAAGCGAAGGGGCCCATCAGGCAGCTAGGAAAGGAGAAAATTAATCACCAAGTCTCAGGCGTGAAATTAAATTCCAGGGGAAAGAAGCCTCTCTCATTACTCCCGGGCAGAAGCAAAACRCCACGATGTGCAAATAGCAGCAGCGACCAGCGAGGGACCGCGTGGGACCCAACACCCCGGRGGGACAGGACAAGGCGCCACACCGGGAGCGCCACGGGAGCGAGGCCGCCCAGCCCCTGCAAGCCGATGGGGAACGGAGGCCCCAGGGCGTTGCAGGTCTGGCCAAAATCAGGTCAGCCTGGGCACCTCGGTCCCCACCCGCCAAGCTGAGAACGCGTGGCCATCGAGGGGTTAATGCGGGCACCCAAATTCACGCGCACCGGGCCAGGAAAGCCGTACGGCTGATCGGCAGCGTGAGCACGGCAAACTCCCTCCCGACCGGAGCAATYTGGGCAGCCAGCGAAGCCGGGAGTGCCCCGAGACACCCAGCGCAGCGGACGGCACGGCCGCCGCTGCAGTATCGCTTGCACGCTCGTCGCATCGCGTCAGGCTGCCCGCGCAGTGGGCTGTCACATCACATCACATCACATCGCATCACGCGAGGGGTGCTGAGCCGCGGCGCGCTGCCTCCCTCAGCCCCGCGACAGCCCCGCGCTCACCTGACACCGAGAGCCTGGCTCCGTTACTCTGGCGCGTCTCTCCGCTGTACTTGTGCTTGGTGATACACCGGTAGGTGGACAAGGCATCTTCCTTCTGCACGTCCGATATGTACAAACCTCCATAAGAAGTAATAAAAAACCTATTTTCTGGAGAGACAAACAGGAGAGGGAGGAGAAAGGTGAGCGAGGCGGTTGTGCGAGCACCCCGGGACGCGGACGCGGGCACTCGGGGCTGCAGTTGCGGGGGATTTAGCCGCGGGAGCCTGCCCGCAGCCCTCTCCGCACCCGCCTCTAACCGCGCTCCAGCTCCCAGGTGCAAAATGCCGCCTCCTCCCCACCGYGCGGCTCCTCCGGAGGCGCAGGACGCATGCCCGGCGCCCTGGCTTGCCGGCGGAGCCGCGGGTGCTGAGCACAGGGAGAACGGGCAGCGCGCGGCTCTGCCACGCAGCCACGGCTCCGCACGCTGCGGAGCAACACCACAATTAAAAGTGAATCCGTCCCACTGAGTTAATAATTAGCTTAACTTACTCAGGAGCATGTGAAAACAAACAAGGGCTCGAGGTGATATGTGAGCACCGGGGGAAGGATCGCAAAGGATGCCAGGTCCCGGGCAGCGCCAGCCGCTGCGCAGCGGCTCCCACCGGACCGGCGCTGCGGCCGGCAGGTTTCCAGCCTGGCGTAAGCCCGTGGGCAGCAGGACAAGGAGTTTTTAACTCTCCTTCGAAGCCAGTCTCCCTGCCAAGCCTGACCCCTCTAATTCACGATGGATTTTAATAGGAGTTAACAGGAAGGCCTGCACTACGGCACAACTCAGCTGCGATACCTGCTCAGCTACGCCACGTTGCCGGCCACACGACCCACTGCTGCAACACCGCAAACGCAGTAAGCRGCGAGTAATTAAGGGAGCTAAACGTTTAGGGTTTAAACCTTTAAGCCTAGGCTTGAAATCAGCAATGGCCACAACGGTCAGAACTTCAGTGTTACATCTCAGCCCCAAAACGGCCCTCTCAAATCCTGCTTGGTACGTCAGATCCAGGYGATGGGCACAACCAGCTGTTTCTCCAGCATCTTTTGGAAGCACCTGGATGTGCTGGATTAGGGTGAGGGAAAGCACCATGTTCCCACCCCCAGTGGCAGCAGAGACGTCAGTGGAATAAGGGCATGAAAGGCAAGCGTCTCCCTTGGGAGCGGGGCCGCAGCCCCCCGGGAGGCTACGGATCGGCGGCACAGAGGGCTCTTCACCTAGAAAACTGGAGCGCAGCCACTGCCAAGGCCGAGCTCTGCTGGCACTGCCCTGCTCCAGCTGCAGCTTAGCGAGATGGATATGTCTGACTCTAATTGCTCCATGCGAGACCGTCAGGGCCCCCAAACAGAGAAAAAACAGCAACTTTAATAAAACGCTAACCAAGCTGCAGTTACCCGCACGCAGAGGTAAACATCGGGGTTGGAAACCCCGTGCAAAACCTCTCTGGACGAGGCAGGAGCGCAGTCCAGCAGCTCTGCGTCCTGCCACACACGCCGGGGCGGCTTGCAGACAGCCGAGCGCCGCATGCTCACGCGGCTCCACGGGCAAGGTGGAGGCTGCTCCCCGGCTCCAGCTCCCCACGAGGGCCAGGGGCTCCATCGCCGCAGCCTGCACGCGCGGTGGCAGCGCAGAGGCGATGCAGCGGTGCACGAGTGCGTCACCGTTACGTAACAGGGACCCCGTGCAGAGGACACGAGTTGCACGGTCCAGGGCACCCAGGCACTAGCACCAACTGCTGCAAAAGGCACAGCAGGGAGCAGTCCCGCGAGTGCTGCTGAAATAGCACGCAAAGCAAACGCAAATTGTTCCTCTCCCATCAAACCAGTAAGCAGAGGATATTGGTGCACTGGAATTCAGGAAGGGGGGAGCCGGTTCCTATGGTAACAGCTGCTGCATTTTGCAAAGTGCTGCTCCGCCGCCCCGCCGTTCCTCCCCCATCCCCGCACGCACACTTCTGTGCATGTTTGACTGCAGCGATGCTCCCAGCAGCGCTGCGCCATTCCTCTGGAAACAAAGACTTGCACGAGCCGGAGCGACGTGCAAGGCGACAGCAGAAGAGCAGGAATCAGCGGCACGATGTGCCCCCCTCTCCTGCCACATCCACGCCACGGGTTTGACGAGTGCCGAGCTCCAGCGCGTGGCAAGGAGCAGGGCAGAGGAGCCCGGAGCTTGTGCTGGGACAGCACGGAGACACCCGGCAAGGCCGACGCGTGGCCACCGGCCATGAGCAGGGATAAAGCCCTGCCTGGACCCGCTGCCCTTGGCCCTACGCTCGCACGGGCGCTCTGGGCTGCGGGGCTCAAGCTGGACTATTGGCATGAGCCTGGCACCCCGGAGATGCTCCCTGCGGCTGGKGCTGGGCTCGGTGGCCGCAAGACGGAGAAACCCCAGCGTGGACGCAAGCACCTCCGCAGGCTCCAGCGGCTCCCGTCCCGCGTGGGAAGGGCCGGCTCTGCGGCTGCTCGCCAACCCGCCGCTAACGCTGGGAGAGGCTTTACGTGCCGAAGCCTTCCAGACGTGCAGGAACCCCAGTTTCAATATCAGCACCTCTTCCCTGCAGCAACAAGAGGCATCTTCCCCCTTGCAAGTCACGGTTTTGAAGACACCGCTACATTGAACGTAAGGGCTAYGCAACCTGACAGCACAGCTTCAATTTTTTTTAAAAAGGGGACAAATAACTTTGTCGAGGAGCATTACTCCAGTTCAAGGGAAAGATGCAGGGCAATAATTGATGTAAACGGCTCTGACGGAGACCTCACCGAAGTGACTTATCGCTGAGTCTGCCAGCGAGATTAACGTCGAAGGTCGCAGAATAAAATCRGATCTTTCTGCCTGCCAGGAGGTGGAAAAGCTTTACGGGAAGCCGAGGATTAAGTACGTGGCCCGACCGGAGCRATGCGGCTTTAATAACTCTTTGAGGCAGACTCGAGCTGCTGCCTTTGGAAACGCCACTCCAAAAGCGCCCGCCAGCCCGGGCGCTCGCCTCTCCCGCTGCTGCTCCCAGTCCTTGCAAAACAGGGAACAAATAACGAGCAGAAACCAAAGCAGGGGCGCGAGCTGGCCGTTTCGGGGCTGGGGGAGGCGCGGGGCGGTGGAGCCCGGCCAGACCTCCCACGCAGTACACCAGCGGCCTAGGAGGAGCAGGCACCTGCTCCTGGCCGACGTCCCGGGAACGCCCCGCGCTCCTCCCGCTGCCGACGAGCGAGCGAGGCRGCAGAGCGACGGGGCTGCTGGGGTCCCCCTCTCCGCATCGCAAAGCTCAGCAAGGCAGCCGCAATACCCTCAGCGCAGGGGACCCCCGTGCCAGCGGGAAAGCAGGAGGGCGAGGGGGGCTCTCCTGCACGGCGCATGTGAGGAGAGTCTCTCCTGGTGCACACACGTGTGTGCGCGCACCCACRCATGCACACGTGTGCGCTCTGCCACTGCAGTCCCTCTCCACATCCAGCCACCGGTAGGGGCCACGAACGTGCAGCATCAGTCCCAAGGGCCTTCCAATTTCAGGAGAAAAATTACAGTCAATATAGGTTACCAGTTACTGCTCTATCCAATATAGATTTATAAAAACAATGGGGTCAGGGCTTCAGGAGAGAGCACATTTTAGAGTTCATAAGACTAATGAGATAACTTTCCCTTGGTACTCCGGGGCCAATATTTCCTTACGCAGTCTATTTTAACTGCTAGGGAATCGATAGGTGCCAGCATTTATGAATTAGCCATACTTTGAGCATATGCATCCCAAGGCATCCTGGACAAATTCAATAAGTGCTCGGTGCTATTTCTGGCCACGTCTGAAGTGACAAACGCTTCCCCAGGGGAAAGGCACAGCAAGGGAAGCCCCAAAAAACAAAGCCAGCGATTTTCGGCGGCTGCCATAAGGATGCTTTTTTGCAACGGCTGCAAATAAGCCACTTGCCGAACACGGAACTCGCCGCGGGTCAGGGCACCTGCACCGTAGCCTCGCCACCGCGCTGCGCTCGGCCTCCCTGCAGCAGGAACCTTTCGGCTGCCCAAGYAAATTGCAGACGCCTCTCCCGGCTCTGCGAGCGCCGCGATGCAGAGCCCGGCTGCGGCACCAGGCGCTGCGGAGGCGAGGGCGAGCCGGCCCGCGACGGCTGCGCGCAACGGGCCCCTTTCACCAGGGCGCTTCGTTTAGAAGGCTGACCCAAGCTTCAGCGCCACGGGAGACTGCCAAAGCGGAGAGCGCCTGGACTAGGCTCCTAGATTAGACATCCCTCCATCCACCCCGGAGATGTTAAATAGGAACCACAACTCGAGCCCAATGCAAATTTAATAAGTGCCGCACAGTATCTGACAGATTTATTTACATGTTTCCCTGCACACCGAGTCCCAGGGGACGTGTAAGGCAGTCACAGGCTCCCTATGCCTTTCAAAGGCAACACATTTCTCCTACGCAGCTGTGCAAAGCTGAGCAGCGGAGAGCAGCCAAGCACCCAGCAGAACGGCTCCACCTTGAAGTTTCGCGGGCATCTGTAAAATCAGCGACTCCAGCCGAGTAAGTGGGTCACGCTTTGCTCCAAAGGGCTCCTCGGCGCCTCTCTCCTCCTCCCCAAGCCGGGAGGAAGAGGGCTCAGCCTGAGAGCGAGTAACGTGCCCTAGAAACGTCGCCTCAAGGAAGCTGCAGGAGCCGCTGCCGCAGCCGCTCTGGAGACACCGCATCCTGGGGAGAGCGCAGCACCGCTGCCCGTGTCCCCGTGCCTGGCCGCATCCCCGGGACAGCTCTGCCGGCAGCCTACACTCCGCACAGCGCTCGGTGCCCCCGGAGCCGGGCCACCGGCCGGCTGCAGGCGCACGAGCCCGGGAGCGGAGGGGAGCGCGCTACGGGGCAGCGGCGCCCGCCTTCTTCCGCAGAGCCCGGAAAAAGCCCGCTCCGGCAGCCTTGTTTACAGAGCCGCCTCCGCCAGCCGAAACGCGAAGCAGCCGAGGCTCGGCGAGCCCCCTCCCCCTGCAGACCTAAATATAGCCCCTTCCCACGCAGCCTCGCAGCRCTGTCCTCCCGGTGACTGCGCGCGGGGAGGAGAAACGCTGAATCACGAAAGCGCTCGCGGGCCGCGGGAGGAAACGACGCTGCGGGAGCTGCCGCAGCCCCAACACGAGCCCTTCCCCGGCTCCGGCGGCTTGGCTCCCGGCGCTGGCATCCCGCGGGCCGGGCTTTCCGAGAAGCGAGCTGGCTGCACGGCCTGCCTGCTGCTGTAGGCTGCCAAGCCGGGAAGCAGAAAAGGAGGGATGAAAGYTGGGGAGTCACAACAGCCTTTCCGCCTTCCTTCCCTAATCTCCTTTAGAAGCACGGCTCTATCTCCTCCCGTTACAGGATTAACACCCATCTCTCATTCTCCTCTTGCAACAAGATTTTATTTCTAATTATGCTGTAATAAAACCGGGCGCGCTCCCAGGGCTTCTTCCAAATGACTTGTAGACACTCCGCAAGATTGGCTCCTGCTTGGGCCCATTGCCGGCGCGCCTGCCTGACATTCATTAGACATGCATGAAGGAGAGGCTTTAAGAACGGAATTGCATTTAAATGGGTTTGCTGAGAGCAAGAGATGAAACAAAAAGAGAGAGAGCGGGAGAGAAGAAAAGAGGAGGAAAGGTTTGAAAGCGGGATGCAGTCGTTGCGTTGCCGCGCTGCTGCCCGCCCGCTCACCTGCCAGCCCCGCGAGACCCAGCTGCCAGCCGGGCACCGTGCTCGGCATCCGATAGGCGACAGCGGCCGCCCCGGGTTTGCAGAGGGCCCTTGCYGGCCACGGTCCCACCAGCGCCGCGGCACGCGGCCCCGCACCACRCATGGGAGTGCAGTTGGCCAACAGGTAATTTTCCAGCAAATCAAATTAACGGTTTGCAGAATTACCTGCACAACCCCCGTCTATTGGGGAAAAACGGATAAATAAAAATGGCAAATGCAGGGGGKTTTTCTGAGCTTTGAGCTTGGTTCTGACCAGCAGATTTACAGCCCAGGGAGAGCTGGAGGAGCTGTGGCGTACAAACGCCCTCTACAAACACTGGGAAAGAAGCGTTCAGCGAAGATGAAGATCGCAAGCGAGCTGGGCAACTTCCATGACCCAAGTGTTGAAATGTGCAAGAGTCAGTGTTTGCTCACGTGCCGTAAAAAYGGGCCCTCGCCTGCCGCCTCTCCCTGGGCGCGGATTTGCCATGGATTGGTGGCCAACTTTACGCGCAGAAGCAGCCTCCAAAAGCATGGATTTTTCAGGCAGAGCTTTGAAAAACAGGCATTAAAGGAAATATCGAGTCTGTAAAATCAAACATTCACATCAGAAATCCTATTCCAAGGGCGGCCTCCACATAGCCTGGGAAACAGCAACCCCGCGCAACCTGCCCGTCAGCCGGAGCCGAGCACCGCTGAGCAAACCCACCATTTCCCCACCAAATGCCATCGCCAGCCGCCCGCCAAACAGCTTCACGTGCAGCAGAGAGAGTTAATGTGCTCGTGGACACCCAAAACGATGGGGGCGAAAGTCGATGACTAAATTATTCACAGCCCAAGGAACCTGCCCAGCGAGAACCTCACCAGCACAACGGCCCCGGGCTCCCTGGCCAAAATGACATGCTCTGGCTTGAAATCTTACGGCCCAAATACCAACTAGCCTCTACGTCTTTTTATTATGAGTGCAATGCATTTACTTGCTGCATTTGTCTCTCTTCAGGCGACAAACGCATACCAGAAGTTTCTGTTTTGTGCGTGAGAATTTTTTTTTTTAATGAAAAAAGCAAAGGGCTGCTTTTGGGAGCTGCGGGTACGTGCCGAAGGAAATCACCTTTGCAAACGCTCATTTCACCTAACACAAAAAAATGGGAAATGTTGCCATTGTTTTAATATTTTATATTTCTATTTGGTACCAATCTCAAACACAGACACTTTGGTCCGAGCCTCATCTCAGTGCTCTCTGAGCGGTTCCTGCAGACATTTTCCTCCTGCAGCTCCTTCACGGGCAGCCGCCAGCGGCTGTGGGTCTGAGCCGGTGTCTGGACGTGGCTTCCCAGACACGGACTTCCGAGTCAGCAAACTCGGGAAAACAGATGTTACGAAGGAGCTCTTTCCATTAACCCCCTTGGAAGCAACAGATCCTGCAGGGCGAGCAGGAGTTGTTAAATCAAGAGTAATTATTTACCGAAGGGCCAATGCTGAACTCATTTTCAGGGGCAGCAGATCCAGAATCGTGCTACCTACCAAAGCGGGTTTACACGGTACCAAGGAGAGCGGAATTTGCCTCTGCAGGTTTGCATACATCTGTGAGTCACTGGAGCTTTTCGGGGAAGAACGACTGCTAAAATAAGAGCAGGACGCTTCCCGGGAAGCCGAGCGAGTATTTTGGGGCGGTTTGATTTGTACATGCATGTTACTTGGAAAACGATGCCGTTTTCACTAAAAACAAACAAGCAAACAGGAATCCCCCTGGTGCGGAGAAGGCGTCTCCCATTTCCCGGCGGCTGGCGGCGATGGGAAGGCAGCAGCTCTCCAGCGAGGGGCGCAGGGACCCCTGGCCGCGCGGAGAGAGCTGGCGGGGGGTCACGCAACGCGCCCCGGCCCCACCAGCCCCAGCGCTCGTGCCGGCGCGGGCGAGCGAATCTCCCGGGGTGGCCCTGAGACGCCCGAAACCAGCAGAAAATTATGGAACAGGATGAAGAGCRTTACAAAACGGAGAGGAGGGGACGAGAGATTTCCATGGCTAATCCTGTTAACGAGACAATTTCCTTATCAAACTCATTACGTGCCGCCCAGGGGAGGGCAGGGAGGGGCCGGGAGGGGGGAGGCAGCCGGCGGCCCCCCTGCCCCAGCACACCGCGAGCGCGCCCGCGTCGCTGAATCGCGCGTGTTACTGCAACGAAAATTGTATTTTCATTTCCAARGACAGTTAAATATTACTCAAATGACATCTACCGCAAAATAGCGCCGTCTGCTTCAGATATATGACGAGCCCTCGCCCAGCGCGGAGCTGCGGCGGGTACAGATTACAGCAGGCACGAAAAAAAAAAAGAAAAATACATTTTAAAATGATTTTTCTACTGTAATTTTTTTTAACCTTCTATCATGATGAGCCTCATTTTCCAGGAGGAAGCAAAACGCGAGGCTGCAAGGCAGCGGCGTGCTCGGCGCCGGGGCCCGGGGAGGCAGCGGCGGTGCTGCTGCAGGTGGGGGCCCCTCGACGCCCCCCCGGCCCCGGCGCGATGCCCCCACGGACCCGCCGGCCTCACGGGTCTCGTCCCCGCGTGGCTCTGCAAGAGCTCAGCAGCCCAGGCCGTGGCACGCTGCCGCCGCTCGGCTCTTCCCGCGGAGTCGCAGCCTCCCCGGAGCCCTCCCTCCAAATTCGGCCCCGACGGCTGGCGCGGGCTGGGCTGCAGCTCTGCGCGCGGAGCGCTGAGACGGCTGCTGCTGCTTTTTCTCCCCCCCCCCGCCAAAGTCGCTATTTAAAAAACCGCGGAACTAGTCAGATTTCATGCTAATGAGAAGGGAATCTGGATCGAGGACTGTGCAAAAATTTGCATCTCAAAGACGAAAACAGGAAGTCACTGAGAAAGGAAAATCCACCGCCGAGGCACCGAGGCACCGTTCGCGGCCGTAATTAGGCTAACGCTGCCTTGTTCTGTCAGCTCGTTTTCATCAGCCCCGGGCGAGGGGACGCGAGCCTCCCCCTCCGCAGCGCGGGGATGCACCCAGCCCGCCGCCCCACGCTCCCGCCGCRCGCACCGGCGCCCCTTCTCCCAGGGGCTCCGGAATAAATAAAGCCAGGAAGGAAATCTCGCAGAGACCCTCGCGCTAGTGCTAACCCTGCGCTGCACCCGCTAACGCAGCGCCGGCCCCCGCGGCCTCCGTCCCACCCGGCGCAGCTTCGCCCAACAGACGGAAAGCCCCGACRCGGAAAAAGTGGCAATTTCCCCCCCCCCCCGTCTTCAAGGCTTAAGATGGACTCGTTTGCAGCTTTTCATCAAATTTCCYGTGTTTTTTTAATTGGGTTTTGTTGCTGCTGTAGTCGTTACTGTACCAACAGTTTTGAATAGCTCCAACCAAGGTATTTGCTCATAAAAATCCAAGGCTAGTACAGAGAATGACAGAAATGGAAAAAGCCTAATGAAAACAATTGGAAAAATGATAGGTACTTCAGCCCTTTGCAGTCCGTCAACAACCTCAGGTTATTAAAAATACAGGAGGGAAAAAATCTCAACGTTAGCAATCACTTCTTGAGAAATCTTGAGAAGACAAATACCTGCATAGGAGGAAATTCTTCCCCCCACTGAAATCTGCGGGAGTTTTACCATAATTATAATAAGAGTACGGCTGCTGGATAACATGAGAGTTATTTTCCCCACTTACATTGTCAAATGATCGTTTTGCCCTGCAGTGAAATCTCAATAATTACAATGCCGAACCATGAAAGAACAAAGAAGAATTAAAAAAAAAGCTGTTTTCTTCCTAGGGAGCGGGAAGCAGGGGRGATCGCTGCAATCACAGGACCGGAAGCGCGGTTTTTCTCTAATTATCCTCCTCGGGGCCGCGCATCCCTCGTCCAAGCRGCAGCAAGCTCCGGAGGCCGGTCCCCGGCGCGGGGCTGGCGCGGAGCCGTCGAGCTGGCGGCTCACCGCGGCGGAGCGCGTCCCCGCTCCGAGGCACGGAGGTTGGATGTCGTGCGCGGACTTGCAGCGTGCCGCCATGCCGGCAGCCACCCAGCCGAGCCCCGCCGGCGCCCGCGGAATACCCGCCCTGCCATCGCAGGGGAAGTTTTGCCGAGGAAAGCGGGACTGCGGCAAAGGGAAGGGTTTGGCTGCCGGGATGCACGGAAGGAAGGCGAGCTGCAAAACGAGCAATCCTAAGCGGTGGCTGTGAACACCAACCACCTCCCAAAAGGGGGAAAACAAGGGGAAATAAAAGAGAACGGGGACAGAAAAGGGTGGGGGGATAAAGAACGGGAGCAAGGAAAACAAGACGACAGAATGCTTGCTCCGCAGCCCTCGGCTAAATTGCAAACCAGTTTACTGAGGTGGAAAGCTGCAGTGAGCTGAGGAGGAATATGTGGAAACCATCTGCAGATTTAAAAATAATCTATTTTACGATCACCCTCGAACATATTCTTTTGCAGAAACCAAATAGGATTTGTTGTTGTTGTTTTGCGCAAACTGTTAGGGAAAAATTACTAGAAACATGCAGGGGGTTTTGCCTTCTTGAGTACTGAGAGTCTAAATATGCCCTTCCTTATGTTTAGAATAGTAACAGTCATCTTAAAATTAACTTGGTCTGCATCAGAGCTTACAAACAGTTGCAATTCAGAGCCTGCAAAAAGCAGGACAAACCTGCACTGGGATATCTAGCRTTTCTAGCTGACAGATGTCTTCCTACATACAGTAAATATAGGTCGTCTTTTCCTACCCAGAGAACTGTATATCTTAATTAACCAGGCCACTAGCAGCATATGTAATGATTTCTGCAGCTTGCTAAGTAAATCTTTCCCCGATTAGGCACAGGGAAAAGAAAAGGCGTGCGCAAACGGGACCGTCTCCTCCGGACCCAACTCCCCGGCTCCGGCCGCAGCGGCTCGCGCACACCTCGCGCTGCAGCTCCGCGCGTTGCTTCGCGCTGCAAAACGGGTCTGGCGAGGCGAAGGGGTGCGGAACGATGCGTCCTCCCGCAGCGCGAGGCGCAGCCGCCCGCCGGCCGCAACCCCGGCTCGCCCGACCTACCCCAGCCTCGGCGCTGCCAGTCGCAGCCGAGGGGTTTAATTAAGCTTTGCAGACTTAAAACCGCGCTCCTCATTGCAAGCCGCTTCCGGATTAATTTATCCCCCGGCCTCTCCCGAGAGGAAAGGGGAGTGCGGCGGCCTCGGCGGCTGCTCGTCGCTCAGCTCCGCTCCAGCCCGCAGGCAGCTGCATCGCGGTGCGGGCGCCGCTGAAAGCGCGCATATGCTCGCGCCGATTCACAGCGCGATTCACGGCAGCCCCGAGGGGAAGAGGTGTCGGGACGCGCCGCGGCGAGCACACCGGGAAGGCGCGAGCACCGCGCGGGCGCCTCTCCCCCCCGGAGGGCAGCGGCTGCTCCGAACGAGAGCGAGGGGAACCGAGCGCGGGGCCCGGCTCCTCGCGCAGCTTGCGCTTGGCGCGGGGAGAAACACGCTGAACGGTGCCAGAACGACAGCAGCGCCAGAAAGCCACCGCCACGAAAACGGAAACCTCCAGAAGCGAAAGTCGTCGCCTTGCACGAAGCTTGAACAGATTTGCTAAAGCCGAGATCGTGTTTTGGTCTGATGAGGAAAACCAAAAGCCTCCCCAAAGCGACTCCTGTCGCCTCGAACCCAGGAGCGAAGCCGAGTGATCCTGCGCTGTTGTTGCCGCCACGCTCCCACGTGTGCCCGCACCCCTGCTCATGTGCCTGCACCGTGCATCCCCTCCTTCCCTCCCTACCTCTTACTGGGGGCGAACAGAAGCAAATACAACCAACTCCTGGCTCATTAGCACTAGAAAAGCAAAAAGCAAAAAAAAAAAAAACCCCAGGACGTAGCCTTGTCTTTGACCCTGAAGCCTGAACGGCTTGGAGAGGGCGGTTACACCTCTTCTTTGCATTTCGCCTTGCACAAAGAGCTGGCGCGCATAGCTCTTATTAAGAAGGTACGTGCCCCGAGTATACCAAGCCCGTGTCTGCACAGGCATCCCCAAAACACCTAACGCGTGGTGGATCTGCAAGAAGCTGCCCTTGAGCAGACAAATTGCCGCACATGAAGGCGTGCATGCCCTGCCGYGGGCAGGAGCACCCCCATGGCTGCCGTCAGCCGCAACGGCCTCTGCAAACAGGGTGCTCCCGCCGTCTGGGGTCCCGCGGTTCAGGAGCTGGGACCCCTCGGCCGGGCATACTTGCACGGAGTCTTCGCTCCTAGCTCCCACGGCCAACAAAGTGAGCAGCACCCGAACGCCCTGGGGGCAGGGAACGTGATCCCACGGGAACGCGCTGCAGTCCTTGCAGCAGCTACGCGCAGGCCTGGGAAGCGAGCCGCCGTGCACGGCTGACCCCAGGGAAGGGCTCTGCACGCGTCACCGGGTGAGCGCGTTGCCAGAGGAGTCGGTGAAAATTTCGGTACCTCGGGAGATGAGGTGCTCCGGCAAGACAGCAGCAAGCCTTGCTTGGAGGGCGAGAGAAGCGTTCGTTGTGCACCGCATGGGGGACACTGCCGTGCTAACGACGCCTGGCCACGAGCAGCGCCCTCCCGGCAGAGCCGCGGTCCCTCCACCGCGCTCTGAGCCATCGCAGCCGCTACCGAGGGAGAGCACACGGGCTCCCTGCAGCCCGTCCCCCCTGGGGCACCCGGGCTGTGACAGGGGACACCCCCGCCCAGGCGTTTCAGCAGCTGCTTATGGATTCGCCGTTCACAGATTGATCCGATCAATCCCTTCCAAAGCCGGCGATGCTATCTGCTCCCACATCCTTCTGCAGCAACGAATTACAGGAGTTTGCTACCCGCTGCACGTGCAGATACCTTCCGCTAAAGCAATCTCCTCCTAGCTTCAGCGCGTCCCCGTAGCTGCAGCATTGTGGGATTTGCTGAGTAACAATTTATGCTTCAAAGATGATGGGGAAATACTATGGATCATTCAAAACAGGATCACAGAGATGATTCAGGGCTGGAAGAATTAGTCGGATATCGGAGGGCTCAAAGAGCACAATCTCGCGAGTTCATCTTGGTCGCTGTGCACAAGCCTGCAGACCCGGAGAAGAGAGATCCAATATCTTCCTAACAAAGACATAACGGTATCCTGTGCCTGGGAGCTGAAGTTAGACAAATCTAACCTTGAAATAAGATGCAATTTCCTAGCAACAAGTAATGAAATGCTGGGACAGCTTATCAGCAGAGCTGGTGGACTCCACATGGCTCAAAGTCTTTAAATGAGATTAGATTTTTTTTATGATATGCTTTAACCTACCTGGGGATGGGCTTTCTGAAGCGCGCGGGTTGCAAGCGGGCTGGCTGGGTGCCGTCATGCCTCTGCCGGCCGGGTCCCTGCCGACCGCGCGGCCGGCGGAGCTGGAGGAGCACCGCGAGAGGGCCTGGGCGCCCCTGGTCCTTCTGCGCCCAGAGCCAATTTGGGTCTCCGGCTATTTCAAGAAAGCAGGCTCCCTCCGGGAAGCGGAAGGACGCTCGTTATCGCAATAGCACAGGAACACGCGCCGACACCCCCGCGCTTGCACCGCGCTGCTCGCAGCTCGAGGGTGCTGTGGTTCCTGCAAGCTAGGACCCAAGAACTTGCTGATGACTCAGAAAGCGTGACCTGCAGCATCTTGCTCACCCGCCGCGCGCGTCCGCACAGGGCTTGGCGAGAGACCCGAGCCCGTTCTGTCCCAGTCTTGCCCCAGATTTGCCTCCTTGCAAGTGACGTTCAGGATGTCTCTGCTCCTCTCAAGAGATGCTCTCGGGAGATGCCTTGTTCCCCGCCTGCGCCAGGTTGGAGCACCGCCCCAGCCGAGGGACGTGAGGATGGTGTGGACGCCATCACCCCCACCGGCCCCACACCAGCCCCTGCAGGAGCGCAGCCAGCTCTAGCTTCTACAGAGCCTTTCAAAACCGATGGCAGGCAAACTGCTTGCTTCCGACGCGCAGCCTCGCTGGCCGCCCTTCCGCAGCTGCAGCCGCGCGGACGGGCCCCCGACGCTCCCTGGGAAGGGCGGGCAAAGGGTGACACCGGGATTGTTTTGCTTTGGGCGCAGCGGAGCGAGCCCAGGGTCAATATATAGCCATGCGAGGAGGCTCCTAATCCAAAAGCAGCGAGGAACGCACCGTGACCATGCTTTGCACGAAGAGCAGAGCGGGGACCCGTGACGGTATCGGGTGGGATGAGCATGCTTTTGCTGCAAAAAGCTGTGTTCGCCGCTCGGATTAGCTCTGCGAGGGAAGGGCTGAATGACGTGGGATCGCGATGCTCCTAGCCGAGGCGTTATAGCGAGAGCAGGGGCTAAACCAGCAGGGCCAACACCCAGCCAATTCACAAATCCTTTATTCATAAAAACACTGCAAGGTTCATGCGCGTTCACTAATTACTCAGCCCGCTCCTCTATCAGGTGAATAACGAGGGGAAAAATAACCAGCAGCTCGTTCAGAACTGCGCTGAGAAATTCACTGAGCGGGCAGGGCGGCACTCTGCTCGGCATAGCGCGACCCGCAGCAGACGTGTCCTGCGCAGACAGGCTGCCGCCGCGCGTCGCAAAACCACCAGGCACATGCCGAGGCGCCCAGAAGAGCAGCCCGCGTTTAGCTCGCGCCCGCCGTCAGGCAGCGTGAGGCGCGTGCCCGTCCCCGTCCCCATCCCCGGGTGTGCTCTGCCGGGGAGACCCCGCTCCCAGACACAGGCCAACCCCGCGGCCGGGGGCTTCTTCCACCGCAGCGGCACGTGCAAAGCCCTGAAGTCGCAGCGGAGGAAAGCCCGCATAGGGCACCGCGCGTTAAAGCCCGCCCGGCTAGCGCTCGCTCTCTGCAGCGCCGCTAATCGCCCCGGCGCTTGCAGCAGGCAGCGGTAATTAAAGCACCTACCCGCCCCCCAGGGAGCGCGAGCAGGCGCCCGCACAGCCGGGGAACCGGGAGGGGGTTTCCCGGCTTCCCCCCTTTGCTACCCGCACGCTGCCAGAGCGGCGAGGAGCCTCGCCGAGGCACGGCGCTGTCACCGCACAGGACAGGGGCCGGAGAGAAAAGAGCTGCAGCAGGAGCCTCGCACTGAAACCCCTGATGGCTTCTGGTTTTTGGAGAGGCGCTGAGAAGCGGACAGGTCCGCCAGCTCCCGCGCCGGTGCAAACGCGAGGCGGCGCCTCCTGCGCACGGCCCCGCGGGAGCGCCTGCCTGCCGGAGCGCAACCTCCTGCGCGCGGCATCAGCGCATCGGGGCGAGGTGCGGCTGGAAACAAAAGCCAGCAATAAATCACTTCCCTGCTGCTATCCACGGAGATATAATTAAGTTTCCGCCTAGAGTRGCTTTGCTGACAGGAGCTTTGCAGCGAGATAAACATAACGCGCGAGGTTAGACGGCAATAAGGCGAGCGCGGGTTGGCAGGCGAGGCGTTTGCTTAGCAATGCTCCCAATTAGCTAGCTGCAATTTCCAGCCGCGAGCTGCAGGGGAGAGAGCCGGCGGCTTTCCCGAGAGCCACGCGTCCGAAGGCGCGGAGCAGCGGCGGGCGTTCAAGCGGGGGCCGTGCTGCCGCCTTGACGTCTTCACTAGGTGCTGCAGCCGGCAGAGCGGGCAGCAGAGCTCGGGAGCCGCCGGCACCGCTCCCCGCTCCGGTGGGGCCGCCCTGCRCCCCGTGGGGCGCGCAGCCGCCTTGCGGGGGGGCCAGCAGTCCCTCCTGGCCGCCGAAACCGGGACAAACAAATGAATTCGGTTTACATGCAAATTTTGCACRTGGGACCAGCTGAGAAGCTGGGATGAGGAGGGGATTCAGGCTGTCAGGGTACAGAAAAGCAGGGATTACCTGTGTGTTAACAGAAGGTTAATATTTATTTTTCTATCCCGTGGGGGAAACTTCAATTGCCACAGCCCTAGGTGGGTCCAGGCGAACGAACAGCGTCCCCCCTTGCACGCTCATCCCCTGTGCGGGCTTGCGCCTCGCTGCCGAAGCTGCCACTGAGGTGCCCCGCACGGCGCCCGGACCGCGGGGATGGAGGCGGCGGCCCAGCTCCCGCGCGGGACTGAGCGCTCC
This sequence comes from Apteryx rowi, assembly GCF_003343035.1. Taxonomy (NCBI): domain Eukaryota; kingdom Metazoa; phylum Chordata; class Aves; order Apterygiformes; family Apterygidae; genus Apteryx; species Apteryx rowi. Next base: position 260,298 of record NW_020447653.1, on the reverse strand, counting down.
GGCCCAAATCCCGCCAGCCCTTAAGCACRGGCTTAACTTTAAGCACACGAAATGTCCACTGATCTCCCGAGGATTATTCGTAGGGTGAGCTGCAAGCGCGGGTGGCTTTGCTGCCCCGCAGCAGGGATGCTCAGCATCCCCCCCAGGGGTAAAACACAACCRTACAGCCCGCAAACCGGGGCGGTAATCAAAATGGAAGAGTGCACCCCATCCCGAGCCTGGTCCATGCCCGCACCTTCTCCAAGGCTGGAAATCAAGCTGGTCAAAACCTCCTTAAAAWGGCCAAGAACACCCTGACTAGTGCCAGTGCAAAAACAGCCCTGYGTTAACTTTCAGGCATTGATACAAAAAAACTGTTATTTTTTGCAGCAAACGATAATCAAAGGCAATCCCAACACGGGAGCAATTTTCAAAGCAGTCTACTATTAAAACATTCCCCAGAATTTCCTATTTTGAAGTATGGGTAGAAGCCTTATTCTCCCTTTCCTCCCCGGTGTTTAGAAGTCTGCAGACTCAGCGTTTTGATGCAGGCGTTGCTGCAGAAAGTCAGGCAGCTCGGCTGGTACCATCGCGCGCTCCGGCCCCAGGCACCGCTCCGCCTGGCAGTCAAGTCGCGCCCTCTGCAATCGAGGCAGGCGGAAAACACCCGCAAGCCGGCAGGAGCCCGGGACACGCCGAGGCAGGAGCACGCGCGCGCTGCGGGTGACGCGCTSTTCGACGCCAGGGCTTCTTCGCCGCCTCCCTCCGGGGCTGCCCAGCGCCGCCACGCGCAGCGCCGGCCCTGCTCCCTCCCTGCCCTCGAGGAGCCTGGCAAAGCGCGTGCTCCGGCCCCGCGACGACGAGCGCGCCCAGCTGCCATCTGGACGGAAAACAGGATTTTTTGCATGCATATATGGAAGAGGGGGTGGGGGAAGGCTGAGGAGAAACAAGGCTGCAAAATGAATTCAGCATCAATTATTCTAAAATATGCGTGTTAATATGGGAAGGGCGCCGTAGCCGAATCCATCTCCACTTCTGCTAATTTCAAGCATCAAAATGTGACCTGGGAAGATGACAGCATCTCGCATCCCGGTTACACAAACACGAGCCTGGCAAAAGGGGATATTAAAAAGGGAGACAATGCTGCATATTAAAATGCCACAGATGGAGCTTTCTGCGGCCTTTGCAGTCTGCTTCAGAGATTATTGCCGGGCCGTATTGTATTAAAAATGGGGGGTGGGTGTGTTATTTATTTAATTTTTAAACAAATCCCATCTCCTACCCATGCTGGATGGATAAAGTGAGCTCTTGAGCTGCAGCCAGCTTTTCCAGCAAACCCACATGAAAAATGCATTTTCATTAATACAAACTGTTTGCAGTACGTAAATTAATTCTGGAAATGGTTTTCATACACGGCAAATTATACGTTCAGTGAAAACGCTAGATGCCATCGTGCAGTCGCAATAAAAGCCCCGTGTTTCCTTTAACGAACCAGGGTCGCCAGGTGAAAGCAGCTAGCTTGCACAATTAAATGAGCAGATACGCGAGCAAAAGGGCAATAGTTTTTGCAGCTCTTGGAGACCTGTGCATCTGCTTCTGCTTTCCCGAAGGCGCCCGGCAAACGCCACGGGCGCGAGGACGGGCAGGCTCGGGAGCTGGGCATCGCTGCTTCTGCGCGACTGGCCCTGGCTTCCAGCGCCGAGCTGCAGACGCGGTGGCAATGACCAAATGCACTCTCCCAGACCAAAACCAAATGCAAGCGCTGCGCGCTCTGCCTGCAGCTTTCTCTCTTGCTCTCAAATCTTTGCATCTCCTTTAACAGCAGCCCCACTCATGGGCGCCTGCTCATGGAGGGGGGAGCGATATATAATTGCTGAAAGCACAACACGATGGAGCCTCCGAACCGCGCTCTGCTAGGGGACATCTGTCCAGCGCGTGGGGCTCGCTCCGGTGCTGCCACACCGCGTTTCCCGCAGCGCCGTGCCACACCGTGCCACGCAGCCCGACGGCGTATGCGAATGCCAGGCCAGCCCCAATCTGCGGCAGTGCACGTCGCGGGGAGCCCAAAGCACCGGCAGTTGTTCAAGATATTCACGCCTCTCTACTGCAACCGTCCTGCTCTGCATTTCAGCCCCATTTCCATATGTTTCCCTCAGCTTCCTGACTGCTTCCATGCAAACTTCCCTTTCTGCCTCAGCTGCCACAGCACGGGGGCCCGGGTAGCCCCATCCGTCGGCGGCCAGACCCCCCCGCTCCACCGAGCTGATCGCTTCCACCCCGCGATCGGCCGCGACGCCTTCGAGGGGCGCTGGCACCCTCAGCAGTGCGACCTCGCACGCAGGGCGCAGTCTCGCTTGCACCGCTCGCCCGCCAAGCAGGACTGCCTCCTCCCGAACGGCTGGGCTTTTAAAAGCAAGGGCCGAATGCAAGGCAGGTGTGAAGCCTGGCAAAGCACGGGAACCCTCTTGGTGCAATTCAAAAAGCAGAGCAAACATCAATCCCTGCGTTTATAAGGTGGGGGATTTTGTGACAGCCGCGGAAGGAGGGGACAGCATTTCATAACACAGCCTGATGCATTAGGAAACAAAGAATGATAAAGAATCTTTTAGTCACCTCCTAATTACATATTCCGGGTACATTAAGAAAGGAGAAACGCATCTGAGGTCACTGCCTGTCACCATGACAAAAGACTGCGATGAGTTCTGTATTCAAAATATTTGCACTAATTATCGGCGCAGTTCCCCCCCGCAAGCGCCGGGAGGGAAGAACGGCATTTCACCCGCGGGATTCAGCTCCGAGGCTGCACCACCGACACGTGCTCGTGCGTATTACACCAGCGTGCCTGCACACGTATCCATGGAGAAATCCCGTAAATGCATAACGGGCATCTCGTGGGGCAGGAGAGCAAGGAACAGGGAGGGCGCGGGGCTGGAAATCAGGGATCCCCGCTGCCCGGCACGCGCTTGCCGTCCAGCTTGGGGCGCGCTGCCAGGTGTTATTCTCACGGGCCTCTGCGTTATTTCCCTATTTGTTGCTAGCCAATAACCCGTGTAGCTCTTCTCCATGCAGTAAATCTAACCAGTGCATACGCTACCGAGCAACCCCTTTTCCTCAGCAAGCATTTAATCTGACTGGACAGGAGCAAAACCGTGTAGATATAAATGGGGCAAGAAGAAAATAGCATGCTTCGGGTTCCTCGGGAAAGCATATGGGAACAGGAGACTTATTAATAAATTCTTCTTTGTTCTGTATTGTCTGTGATAAATAGCTGCACTCAGCATCAATAACTGCAAACATCCTTGGGAAAGAGAGAGGCACAGAAACCCATCACACCGCTGAAAGCAGAGAATGGGATTCAATTTCAGTTTTGAAGGCAAATTTCACAGTCCTAAACAAAATTATGTGAGGGGGCTGCTGTGGCCACACGCGCAATAAATGTAAGGTTATGGCTGCTAAACCGGGAGAACGTCTCCCAAGAGTTGTAATCTCTTAAGCTAAAGGACAAGAACGAATAGCCCCATTCAGGATGATGCCTTTGGAAAAATAACATTTATGCTTCCAAATAAAAAATRTTTTTATTAAGGGAAGACGATACTTCTGGAATGTTATAGCCTGAGAGATTTCTCAGACTCCCACCCTCCTTTGCTGGCATCCAAAAGTAAATTTCCATGAGGTTTAAACACTGCTGAGACCTCAATAATTTGGGGGTAGGAGGCAAAGAGAGAGCAGTAGCAAGAGACATCCCTAATGGCAAAGACATGAAAAACACTGCTTTATTTTTTGATGATTGCATTAGATTTTTTTATCACAGCCATGAAAAATGAGCAGCTACCACCTCCTAATTCGCTGCCTGGGAACTGGATTCCTCTTGGCTTCTGCATGGCGAGCGGCACCGAGAGCAACGCCGTGCGGGAGCCAGCGCTGGCTAAGAGCAGCCCGCGCCGTTGCGAGAAGGGAGCAAGCTGGTGTAACGCACGCGCGGGCCTAAGGCAGGAGAAATGCCGCCGCTCGCGAGGAACGACGCAAGCCCGGCACCTGCCTGCGGGTACCGTTTATTGCAAAGCCCGAGGTGCTACGACGCAGAAAGGAGCAGCGCGGAGGGGGGCTGCCCCGGCGGCACGGGCGTCCCGGGCTGGCGGGTCCGCTCCGCTCCCCAGCGGTGCCGGGCTGCCTCCCTCCACTACCGCCGGGCGCTCAGGTCGCTCCAAGCAGGTGCTTTGGGGTGCGTGTGCGGGGGGCAATACGTGGCAGAAGCAACTTGTGTAATTCACGCCCAAGGCAGTAGAGAAGCTTTCTGTGCTCCGGGGGCTCTGAATGTCTCCAGGCRGGACAGGAAAGTGGGAGTTCAGCTTCTCCTCTCTTCTTCCCTGCAAAACCCCTTCAGCTCCCCACACACTTTTCCTCCTGCAGAAGGACTGACCCCCCAGGAAGCTCCTGGGATTAGGAAATGCCATCCATGATGGTCAGAAGTTTAAGAGCTTTCTGAAGAAGCTGTACAACCACCCCACACGGGCACCACGGATGTGAGGAGATACGACCAGTGTATTTCATTTTCCTGAACAGTTTCTCCCCTGAGATACCACCTGGATACAAGCTAAAGGCCACGGATGGCCACTGGCCCCAGGCAGGTTTGGCAGCGCCAGGTACAAAAGAGCTGCCTGCTGCCACGTGGCTGCGGGCAGGATTAGTTTGCGCGTGCACCTGTGATCATTGGCCAAATCTGACCAAAGCAGCTCTTTCCCAGCCACATTAAAAGCCCTGTGAATGCTCTCTTCAGGAGACTCGAGCAAATCTCAGACCTTTCCCGCTAAAGCGAGCATGTCTTGCTGGAGTTCAGCCTGACTAAAAGGCACGAGTGCCAGAGGACGCTATCTGCCCAGCAGCCTTGCAAGAGGGCATCCCCCCTCTTCTTTCTTGCTAATCCTCTGCTCTGTAACCACTTTTTCTCATGCTTTAACTTGCAGCACCATGAGTCTAAAAGGATAAATTGCATTAAGAGTTTTAATACTGAGAAAGATATCAGCCCAACATTTTAATAACACTAATGCTCTGGAATTTGCAGAATTATCACTGTAATGCGTGTCTCAGCACCAGGCTCTTCCCTGAGATTAGTACAAGCTCTACACCGCATCAGACACCGCAGGCTTTCCCACTGCTCCGGGCGGAAGAATAGGCCCCTTCCGCGGTGCCCGCGACAGGCGCCGATTTTCCAGTGCCGTGTGCAGAGACGTCCTGGGGATTATCGCCTTCTCCCCACCAGCTCACACAAGACTCCTCCTCACCCTCTCCTGAAGCTAAACACTGTAGATGTGAAGACCTCAGCTGCAGTGACAAATAACGTAGTGGTGCTTAAAAAAAAAAAAAAAAGAGGCTGCTTCAAATATGCTCCTTTTCATCGCTGCACAAAACGCAGCACTGCTAAATGCTCCTGTTTTCTATTCTGCATCTTGCAGAATTGTTCCCAAATCATCGCTTACGTGTCCCACCCTTCAATTTACTGTTACTCAGACTACTTGGTCCCAATACCTGTGTCAAGCCTGAAACTCATCCCAGGCCAGTGTATGTAAATCAGCGAGGACAGGATGCAGTTTAGATGACGCAGCGAGGGGCAGGCGAATAGCAGGGTTCCTTCCAAAACCAGAGAGGACCATTTTTGTCCATGGAAACAGGGTAGAAAGAGCTGTCAGCAAGCTCCGCCGCGCCGGCACGCACGGCCGCCCCTCTAGCTGCGAGCCCCGCTGCCGGGGCGGCCGGCTGCGGGAGAGCGGGGAGCTGCCCCAGCTCGGCGCGAGGCCGTGGTTTAGGGGAGCCCCACGCAGCCCGGTGAAACAAAGGCCAAGGTTCAACAGCAAAAAACACCCCCACCTGCAGCTACTGGCTTCTCCGATCCCAAACTGCAGCAACGCTCCGTCTGCAAAACACCCGATAAAGCCCCAGGCTCCGTTTCTGCAGAGGAAACCTCCAAGTCCTTGCGCTTTCCAGCCCCCTTTCTCTTCCGAGTCAAATACAATCCTCAAGGTGCTAAGAGCATTAACTAACCCACACACTGTGCCTGGGCATAACGAGCAAGACTCGGAAAGCAAAGCCAGGCAGAGGCTAAAAATGAGCCCGAGTTTCACACGCAGTCAAATACAAAAGTTAAATAAGTGGCGGAAAGACTGAAGAGTAAACAAGACTGTTGCATTGCGTTTCTAACGAGCGGCGCTAGGTTGCCCTGGCAAACTGCTCCTCGCCCAGAGATGGGACCGCGGAGTTGCTGATGAACGAACAAGAGCTCTTCCTTGCAGCCCCCTTCATCAGCCCACGCTGCAGTGAATGGCTAGAGCACGTTTTTCTAGTGGTGCTGGAAATTGTCACAATCATTTTCTCTGTCTAGTTCCAGCAGCGATACTGGTTCCTTTCCCGATATAATGCTAAGGCAAACGCTCGGGTGATGTGAGCTGGAGAAGCTCCGCAAGGGTCAGCTAAAACCAGCTGCGTGCTCTCACCCTTGGCTTCTCCAAAACATGCTCCTAACTGAAAATAATCAACACATGCAAGATAGGGAGACTGTGTGTTTGCCTATGATGCTAATGGGCAATGTTAAAGGCACTAAAGTAGACGAGATAGAGAGATACTTGAATGCAGGAGAACAAGCTGGTCGTGGGTGATGTTCAGCCAGAATTATGTGAAATTCTGCAGCGCTCCCCAAGCGTTTCACCGAAAAGCGGAGGTGAGCGTGCGATCGGTACCGAAAGCGCCGTCGCTACCGGCGTCGGCGGATCTGCCGCCTTCTCCGGGACGCAGGGATGCAGCAGGCCGGGCTCCGCAGACGCTCCCGACGGCCCAGGCAGCAAGAGTGCCCGGGTCACGTGGGGAAGCCTCACGGCTGAGCTGCGAAGCGTAAAAGGATTTACAGATGTAAAGCCACATCTCGATAACGCTTGGAACAAATCCCTGACATTCTTCACACAGCTCTGCACTAACAGGTTGGGCTCTAGCAGAGTGGAAACGGCAGCTCCCCGCTATCTCGACATTTCCATTGGCATTAACCATTTAAAGGCCCGGCCCCTCCGAAGCGGCGCGGGGAGCGGGGTCCTCGGAGGCAGGGTGCCGAGTGCTGACAATTATTCCCCATTCAAGACTAGCCATTTGCATGCAGTTCATTTGCGATGCAGAAAAGCTTGAACCTGTCATTACTGCTTGGCATCAGTACAGCGCTGTGAAAAGACACTGCTCAGAACATGCGCACAGCGCTGCACCCTATGTTCTTTAATCTAGGCTAAAATGACAACGAGAGAAAGCAAGGAGGAGAGAGAGCAAGAGGGAAACGGGGAAAGCATCTTCTCCAAGAACAAGAGCCTAATTCCCTAATGAGCAAGGTGCAAGTCATCTGCTCTGCACTCCAAAGGCTTTTCCATGGAGGATCATGAGGGGGTGCAGGGGGAAAACGAAGGGTTGGTGCAGAGCGCCTAGGCAATGCGTGCAAATGAAATTGGTCTGGTCCCCTCTGCGCAGCTGGAATTTGCTCAATGAAATCACCCCCTGCAAAGAGCCCTACAAGCCTCCCCTTTGCCGTGCTCGCACAAAGCCTGGCCAGGCAGCGGATGCCCAGAGGTGCTTCCCGACACACGCACCTCCTCCCTCGCCTCTTCTCYGAGCCCCCCAAGCGCCCGGAGATGGGGATGGCAGTAAAGTCACAGGAGCAGATGGAAAGCCAAAGGCCCGTGAAAGCTCCACTCCCCGTGGCTATTTTCTGTTTCCTCACAACAAGCAGGAATCACAAGTCTCCCTTCGACCAGGGCTGGGCGGATGCAACGGGCAGAGAGGCGCCGCTGCCCTCCCTTCGCCGAGGTCTCGCTGAAATCGGTGCCTGTTGACACGCTTCGAAAGCGGGATTGGGGCCCAGCTCCAGCTCTTCCAACATCTCACCTCTAACCACATCCAGTGCCCAACGGTAGGAAGAGAAATACAAGAAATCCCCGACGGGCAGATGTGGGCTAACCAGAACAGTTAAAGATCAGCTTAAGCCCTGCCTGCAGCAAGAGGTTTAACAGCTCTATCAAGACATATGTGTCATTAACCACTTTAACTCCGCAGGGTCTCCCTATCGTGCCAGCGGCCAATTGCTTTTTGCTAATAGCTTGACCTCGGTGCCTTCTTGTGGCAAGCTACTGCCGATCCCGAAGAGGATCCGTGAGGAAACGGACCTCTGTGGGAACCCTGCCGTCCAGGCTCCCCGTCCGGCCCCGCCGCGGGAGGCAGGGAGCCGGGCACCGGCTGGGCAGCACGGCTCAGCTCAGCCCAGCCGCCTCCAGCGCGGGGGCACCGTGACGCTGGAGCCAGCTCGGAGCTCAGCTCCCATCACGAGCTGTTGCCAGCAGGGAACCCGGCTCCCTCGTTACCTTTCAGATGAGCGGAGCCGCACATGAATATTAAACACCACCTCGCTCCAGTCCCAGGAAAAAAACGGCTTTGAGAAGCCCTCATTAGGATGCGCTGGACGCGCTGCACAGGGAGCCCGAGAGCCAATTAAGCAGGACTGGCACGCTCCTAAAACGGAGCCGCACGCATCGCTCGCATCCGCGACGCTGGCGGAGCCGAGGCGGCGCCTCCGTCGCCACCGCGCAGGAGCCCCGCAGCCCCCTCGCCACCGTGCCCGTCCGCAGCACGTGTTCCTCGCATTGCCACCGCCGCCGGCTCGGCCGGGAGAGGAGCTGCCTGCACGGAGCCGCATGGTGTTTCTGGGACATAAGCATTTCCCACCCCAAACCCGGCTGTTGCCAGAGCCAAGAGGTTAGGAGGAATCCTCCTAATTTCTGAGCAGGAGAGTCAGGGCAGGGGAAAAAAGGTGACACTTAGACATGCTGGAACTGCAAAGCTTTTGGCCTGCGGATGTTATTCCAAAGCAGGACAACCGGGAGGGGATGCTGAGGGCAGCTCAGCCTGCGGGGAGGCCGAAGGCTCGCTCTCCCCCTCCCTCCCGGCTCCCTGCCATCCCCCCCTCCGCGCCCAGAGATCGGCTGCTCCCAGGGGGATACRGAAAGGACCATCAGCAAAGTTTATCTGCTGGCTTTCCAACACCAGTACTTCCGCGCTGGACCGCAGGTAACGCTATCAGACAAGCCCGACGTTTCTCCTGACTTTGGAAGGACTCTATTTCCCTCCTGCAACTCGGCCTCGTCCCGCCAGGCTCCGATCCACCCCCCCCGCTTCAAAATCAATTCCTATATCTCAGATACAAAGGTTGTTTTGCTTGAAAAATGAAGCTGCCCTTCACCGAGGTAATGAAGAGATCAATACTAGTTACATCAAGTTTCCTAGTAAAAACGGGCAAGCGGATGTATTTTTATTATCTTGATGCAGCTGAAGGGGCTGTGCCGGCTGCCCGGACTCGGGGAGAGCAGGGCTGTGGGAACCCCGGCCCTTCCCCGGAGCGGGGGGCCGTGCTCCGGAGGGGCCCCTCTCCCTGGAAGCGAAAGGAGGGGCCGATGGGAAGTGGAAGAGAAGACTGTGGATGTAATTTATAACGCCTCATTAATCTGACAAATGCGGCTTTGTGCATGCTCTCTGTCAGCCCGTCACTGTCCCCGAAGCCGCTATATCATCAGCTACCTCAAATGGAAAATCTACCTGCAAAACCCTGCTGCTTAAATGATGGATTAATTGCTAGCGCTTCCCGAGCCCTGCCGGCCGGTCGCACGCATCTGCCGGATGCTGCCCCTCTCCGCGGCTCGGTGCGCTCCCGGGCTGGGCCCTGCCGCCCACGCAGGGAGGCGGCGGCGTTTCGGCTCTGCCAGCCTCCCCGTCCGTCACCTGGGGCTGCTGCAGGGAGAAGGAGTCCCCGAGAGGGCTGCAAACAGGCAGAGGAGGCAGATACCACAGGCAGCTTCCGCAGAGAGCGTTTGACCAGCTGTAACAGCTTCTTACCAAGGCTTTTGTACAAAAATCAGTCCCTTGGGAAATACTTTTTCGCCAAAATGAAGCTTTTATGGAAATCTTTCATTTTGGTCACGAACTGAATTCCATTTTGTCTTCAACTGAGAGAAAGTTTCCTTTCTCCCCCTCTCTTCTCCCTCCTACAAACCATTCGTTTCTCTACCTGCTTTTTCTGGAAAAGCAGTGGGATGGAAAGAGAAAGGAGAAGGGAAAGGACACCTTACAACAAGTTTCCAAAGGAGCYGCGAATGGGTAGGTTCTGCCTGGCACAACCCTTCGCCTCCCTTTCTTCCCTGAAATCACACAGTTAGCTCTTACCCGAGTGATATTTCGGAAGGAGCAAGTAATAAAAAGCAGACCACGGAGTTAATAGGTGCTCGCTGCTGCTGCTGGTTACTGACAGCGCAACTTCAGCACACCGTGCCCGCTGCCGGGACGTCAGGTCCGAAAGGGCAGGGGGGGTCTCTCCCTGCTACCCAGCGTCACCCGCACAGGAGCCGGGCAAAATCCACAGCGACGCCTTGCCCTTCCCGCGCCAGCGGAGCCGGCAGAGGGAGCGGGCAGAGGCGTGCACGGCAGGCCACGACGCCCCCGGCCACCACCGCCCCTCGGGAGAACCGGCTCTCCCTTCCCGGCCTCCGCGGCTCGCTCCCTGGCAGGACCCCCGTCCCCAGAGGGGGCTGCGCCACGCGGCCCAGCTGCTTTTGTGCACGCTCCGATTGGCATCCAGGATTGCAGCCCCATAAGGGAAACGGCGGCAGCAGGTTGCAGAAGACGTGCACGCATACTGCAGCTCTGCTCCCAACACATTAAATAACTCTTGCAGGGCATGACTTAAATTGCAGGACAGAACAAGCAGAGGACAATAAATCCTGGCTATAAATTCTGGCACTAGACTGTAAGATTATAAGGATCATTCCTAGCTGGCTGCAACCTTCAACCTAGCCCACGAAAAGGGAGCAATTCCAGATGAGCCCGGGAGAGAGGAATTTACACCCGGGCCCAGCCCCTGCCAAGACAACGGTCTCTGACCATTTTCCCCAAAATTTCTGTGCATTTTGCATCCTGCTCCATGAAATCCTAACATCCTACGTCCTTTGCGGGGCCAGCCTCAGCACAAGCAGAGAGCGATGCTGCGGCTTGCGGTCCATGGCAAAGCCCTGGAGACCACTTCCCAACCCGCAGAGCATCTTCCAGCCATGCCCACACACTGGGCTGAGGTGTCAGTGCACAGGAAAACCAAGTCCCAGGTGGGAGCAATGTTCTCATGAGTTCAGGAGACAAATTTCCAAAGCATTTTAAGGAGAAGGGAGAAGAAAGGGATGAATAAAAGGTATCATTGATTCACCTCGTTACATATTAGCTCTGCCTGCTTGTGCTGTTATTTCCTGCAAATATATTGCACTGTGGGATGCCTGCAATATTTTATAAAGTTAATAACTTTTTTTTAATTGGATGAGTTTACAGAATCGTGTGAGCAATTAACAATAATTACGTTTAAGACACTTAAATTCCAGGATGCGCCACAAACACTGGAATATTAAGCTATAAAAACCCTCAATTGTACATTCAAATTACATTAAGGGTCTGTTGGAAGGAAGGCGCTGTCGGTTTCGAGAGCTCAACGCTGTTCTGTTGGTACAATACAGTTACAGCAGCCGCGAAGGTGCTTTGGCAGCAGCCCCCTCCCTCCCCGCGGCCCGGAGCGGCTCGGTGCGCGGGCACTGCCCAGCTGCCGGTCCAGGCGGCACGCGCGGCCGGCGGCGCCAGCGTAGCGGGACAAGGCGCCGTTGCTTTCCCCTGAAGGCAGCAGCGCGAGCGGCTGGCAGCCCTGATGCACGAGCACGCTGCAAACGGCTGCAACGGGAGGGAGCCCGCACACCACCGCGGGGCTAAGCGAGCTGTGCAGCCCTTGCTTTTGCCCCAATTTCTGGCATTTTAAGCATCTTTTCCAATTCAATCACTAACGTAACACAAATTACATATAAAACCCCATATTCCGGCCATTTTAAGGGCTCCTGGTTTAAGAAATGGGCTCAGCTATTCCAGTTTGGACCCAGGCAGGTGCTTTTGCTCGAGGCAGCGAGAGCGCACGGAGGCTCCTCGACAGCGCCGGCAGGCCGACCCCGACGCAAAGGCAGCGCCCGCCGCCACAGCGCTGACGCGAGTCTCTGCAAGCGAACGGGGCCAGTGCTTATTTCATTTTAATCACCAGGTGCCAAACTAAATTATTGATGTAGGTTCTCAGTGACAGGTAAGGCATTTTATCGCTGCTGCTTTAATAATGCAGGAGTCATGATACTTCACACTAAAATGTCAAGTAATTCTCAGGTTACCCACGCCAAACGAGACCTTTTTCCCTGTCCTGCCATTTACAGGGGGTGCCGCGGGCTCCGTGCAGACGGCGCTGCCAGGGCAGGCAGCGTCGCAGCATCACAAACCCCCAGACAGCGATGCCGCGTCTCCCGGGGTCGTTCAGCACAGACTCCAGAGAAACCTGGACATTTCCCACTTGCATGCACTACGTGGCCATTCACTTGCATCCCAGAGCTGCACGTGGACATCCCTCCGTACCCTCTGCAGTATGAAGGTCCAGCTTGCAGCATCTGAACCAGCTGGCAGACACACGGCTACGGAGCAGAAACGCCTCCTGCAAAGGCTCCTGTGCCTGCGGCTGCCAGGAGTTGTGTGCTGCGCTCCGTTCCCCGTGCAGCGTGCTGGAAACACACTGCTTGGACCAGTTTAGTACGTCCTGGTGACACAGAGGGACAGTTTCAGAGCCATGAAGATTTCGGGGCAGGGAAACAATAGCAGACTAACGTCTCCGTAGGGAGCTGTGCACTCGCAGCTGCCTTGGGCCTCAGGGAAGGAAAGGGCCATTCCAGACCCGGGCTGCATGCGAGGAGCCCTAGGGAAATCAGGCCTTGCTAGCTCAGAGCAAAGGGAAGACCTGGACATCTCCAGGACTCAAGAAGCACACAGGCACTATTCGGCAGGAGCAGCTCAGAAGCGGCTTCCAGCAAGCCCATGGTAGCTAGAGGAGAAAACCTACCTGAGAAACAGCTTCTAACGTCTGCTTGGCGGGGACCCTCTTCCCTTGCACCCGCCTCGCCTCTCCCACGAGGCCTGGAGGAGCAGATCCAGTGGAGATCAGCTCCGTCCCCCTTGCACGGTCTGCTTGGTGGGTGCTGGGGCCAGACACCACGCAGGCAGCGCCGGCGATGCAAACCAAGCTGCCGGCCTACGATATGCTCCCGTCCGGGTGTCAAGGCCCGTTCACACAGGTGCGATGCTCCCACCGTGCCAGCCCGAGGTGTCCCCGCGAGCGAGGGGAGAGCGGAGGAGCCGGCCCTGCCTGCCGACCCTCGCTGCGCCCGCACCGGGGCCCTAGCCCCAGCCTTTATATTCCGGCAGCACAGCGTGACATTTATAGGGGGAAGTTTTATTCCCGCTGTAAATAACCTCTAATAGTGTAGGTCATTACACTAATTACAGAAGATAATTAATTTTCTAATTCTTGTTAGACCACTGCATATTCCAAGCAGAGCGCGGTTCATTATTCCTCCTGCAATTATGACCTCCCTTCTCCTTCCCCGCCAGCCCCGCCTGCAGCATTTCAGCACTCGCTCAAGTTGGCTGTCACGCAGCCACCGAGCTGTTGCGAGGACAAGGAGGCGCGCGGGCTCCTCGCGGCCTCCCACCCCATCCAGGCTGGGATAAAGCAATGCCACTGCACCGGGGGATGCCTCGGAGCGCAGTCCAGTCGGCGTTGCGGCCGGGCCGTGCTCATCCTCAGCTCTCCTCCTCTCGCCATTCCCATGGCCAGCAGGATAATCCGCCCCTTCCTTAGGGCTCTGGCCACGTGCTGGTTGCAAGAGATGTGCCGAGAAGAATTACTCCCATGACACATCCGGCACAGGGAGCACCGCTTCCCCCATCTTCCCAGAAACCTCTGGAGCTAGCACACATCTCCCAGAGCCGTGCGGGATTTTCCAGTGGCGGAGAACAGCACATCACCATCGACAGCAAAGCCCTCCATTCAGTTGCACAAAAAATGTCCCCTCCAAGAGCCCAAACCGCTGGTGGCTATTAATGTGCAGCAGATTGATGACGGTTCTCCCAACGCAGCAATCGCTACAAAACCCGGCCTGCGAGCTGGAACATCTGCAGGATCTTATCGCTCCGCGGGGCCGAGCACACAGGCATCTATAACCCTCGCGCGCAGATGGCAGAATAAAGGCAACCTGGCACCCGGCAGCTCTCACGACGCCGTTGTCTTCACCCGGTCCAGGCCCATAAACCACCGCGGCACCACACCGGGTGCTGCCCGCCCCAGGAGCTGGTGCCGCCGCGGGAAAGGCGGGGAGGAGGAGGACCGGCAGAGCAGCGCTCCCCGCCAGCACGGGGCCACCGTGCCGCACCAAACGCGCTGCCCCTTCCAGCCCCAGGGGAGCCCAGAGCTGCAGCCCTTCTCGGCTGCCACCCGCGTGCCCCGTGCTGGTCTCCCTTCTAAATCAGCGCGGCACGCGAAGGACGACCAGGGAAGCGGCGCAGTGAAGTTTCCATCAAGCCCCCGTCCCTCGGGCTTGCTGCGTATCCCTGCCCGCAGCCCGGCCGCCCAGCGCGATGCTGGTGCTGCTCGGAAACGCAGAACTGCGGCACCGGCACAGCTGGGGCTGAACTGGGAGGCAGGGGACAATTCCCGAGTCATTTCTTGCCGCTTACAAAAGGGCAAAGCATTTACCTTTTCTTCTTGGCCAAATGCCTATGGAAACACTGCTCCGGCTGAGAGCGTGCCAGACCCTGGCTGCTCAGAGCTGAGACAGCCTGGCTCTCCAGCCACACCGTAAATCCGGGTATCAGACAGGTTTTAGCGGTAATCAACTGTAATAACGAGCATGTATCCCTTGACCTGATAAGTGGAATATTCTGTTTTAAGTCCAGCTGCAATTAGCAGAGGCAGATGGATGGGGGCTAAGGCAGCAGCAAGCGGACACGTTGTGCCACCCCACAAGGCAGCGCCRGGTGCCCACAACCGCCTTCGCGCCGGCCCGCAGAGGCACGCGTCCTCCGCTGCCGCTTCCCCACGCGGGGGCACGTCTCGGCCCTGCCGCTCGAGGCTCCCGCTCGCCTCTCCCGGGACCGCTCCCTGCAGCTCCTTGGGCGCAGCTGCCTCGAAAGCACACGCAAGACGCGGTCTAGCTCGCCCCGACCCCGTACTGGGGAACGGCCCCTTAAACCGACAAAAAAGGGGGGCTACTTCTGTCCAACGCCTAAGCGACCCGTGGAACTCACTGCAACGTGGTTTTGCAAGAGCTTAGCTGTGATTCGGAAAGGACTGGGTATCTCCGTGGATAATACACCCACCCACTGTTATACTGGAGAGAACGGATTTTTAAATGGCATATAAACCCCTGATGCTTCAGGGCATCAGCTGAGCGCTGAGGAGGATTAGGAGGAAATATCTCCTGCGGAAAGCTTATTCCACATGAATTCCACTGAAGGGATCCTTTCATCTCCCCCGGAGCATCTCTTCCCTGGCCTGATGCGCCTTGGCACTCGCCGTGCTCTTGTAACGCGCTCGCAGAGGGCCCGCCGCCCGCAGAGGTGACAGCTGTCTCCGCTACGCTGAGTGACGGGGAGGTGATGGGCGGCGTGCGGCAGTGCTGCCGGCAGGGCAGCTGCCCTCGGGGACCACCGCGCGGCTCCGCCGAGCCCGGGGCGGCGGGATGCGGCAGCGCGGCGAGACGCAGAAGCTGGAAGAGGGAAGCAGGGCAGTGCCCAGCGGGCACGTGGTGTCCGGGTGCCAGGAGCAGCCCGTTCTCCCGTGCGCCAGCGTTTTATGGCCTGACCAGAGGCAGGCTGACCAGCCCCACGGCATCCCCCTTGCTGCCGGCATCGGCCAGGCGGAGAGGGCAGCGCCTCTCGGAGCGCGCGGCTGCTTGCAGGGGCTGCTGCTTGCAAAGGGGCTTCCCATCAGCGTGTGGAAACATCAGCCCGCACGTGGGCCAGAGGAAGAGGAAGGGTTAAAACAAAAGCCATCTCCCCTCTGCCTTGGATCTGAAAGGAGAGGCACTGAATGCWTTAAAAACTGGGTTAAAAATGGCTCTGCTCTACCTATCTTATCTTCTTTGTACTAAAAGCCCTCAAAGAGCGCCAGGTTTTCATGCAGAATTTTCCCACCTAATCCCCTTTTGTTAGCTCTGATACCGGCATTGCAATACAAACCTCGTCCGTGCGATTTAGGAGGGATTACACGCCCTCAATCCTACAGCATGTGGGACAAAAATGTTTCCTCAAATCAAATTTTACACAGACCAGTATTTGAAAACAATCAGAGCACAAATCCCCACGGCGGGCATTTCTGGAGGGGAGCGAGCGGGGGGGCAGGAGGCCACAGGAGCCACCACGCCACCCCCAGCCCAGCCCCACGCGCAAATGCGATACCAAAGCAAACTCCAACCACACCGAACCAAATCCACGCTGCAGCTGAGCGCTGCTGGTGGCCCTGGCTCTCCAGAAGCTGACGAGAAGGTACAGCTACTCTTGTAAGCCTGCAGATGCCATCTGCTCGGGCTTTTCCACCTCCAGGGCCACCGGTTCCATAAAGAGCTCGAGAGGTAGACAACGGGATCGGCGCTACCGTGCAAGGCAAACCCTGCTCGCACCTTGCCCAGGGCCCACGCGCGGCTCTCCTCGCACCGCCGCTTGCCGGAGCGAGCAAGGCAGACACTGTCCCTGCTCCGAGGAGCACATCAAGAGCGATGACAAGCACTGCATTTAAAGCAGGAAGCCAAAGTGCTGCTATGAAACCAATGAGGCACAAGAGACCTCCCAGGCAAGATCCTGGAGAAGAAGCCTTCGCAGGGACAGTGCCGGCTGCCAGCAGGGCAGATGCCAGACGGACACCGATCCAAACGCAGGAAAGGAAAAGGCACGTCCCGGGGAAGAGCTGGAACAGCACGGAGCGGATGCCAGAGGATGCAGGAGGCACTGTTCAGCAGGGAACCCGTCCAAGACACAGCGATAATGCTG
The DNA here is from genome assembly GCF_003343035.1 of Apteryx rowi. NCBI lineage: Eukaryota > Metazoa > Chordata > Aves > Apterygiformes > Apterygidae > Apteryx > Apteryx rowi. The sequence continues at coordinate 243,366 of NW_020447653.1, read as the reverse complement.
CTAATGAAGAGCGAGGCTGGGGGGGGCCTGCTCCGCACACCCTTCCCRGGCTGCGCAGATTTGCAGCTGCACCTTGGGGAACCTCGTCGCCCTCTCCCAGCGGTGCCCACCCCTCCTTCCGAGCAGCAAAACGCCCTTGCAGGGGCTGCAGGAGGCTTCGCGGCGGGAGCGAATGCTGGCCAAATGCGATGCCTTCTCCGGCTACGCTAGATACAGACACCGTGGGAGATGCTCCCCTCCCCAGATCAGATGACTGTGGGTGCTGTTCAAGCCCTTCCTAAACAGCCTCGTGCTTTTCTCTTTTTTCTGAGCAACTTTATATTAGAAACACTGGGTTAGATACAGACTGACAACTGTCCTTTGCATAGGCTGGCTTGCAAGTCAATAAGATATAACAATATAATAAGATATGGAAAACCAGTGTCACTAACTCCAGAAAATAACTCCATCTTTTACATGGCTAAATGTGCACTCTACGGTGCTCTGTGTGCGAGTATTTGGCTCTGCTTTCCTGATGAAATATTGCTGGTGCCGCTCCTGTAATATATATGTCACAGATGCAACCTCACTTTATTGATCTCTCATAGCTGCTGGGATATCCATAGTGGAATTAATGCGTCTGCATCTCTGTCTTTAAAAAAAAGAGAAAAAAAGGTAAAGCCCATCTGACAGTTTCAATTAGGGAAGCGTGAAAAGCGATTTGCGTAAGAGACTCCGGTTTCGTGGGAGAGAGGAGGGCAGCCCGAAGGCAGCACGTCTGTACACTCACATCTGGGTAAGCGAAGTGATGTTCTACAGGAAGCGATGGAGGCCAGAGCGGAGCCTCGGCTGCCGCTGTCTTGGGCTGACGAACCCCTCAGCCTGCCTCTCTCCGAGCGCCCAGCGCGGCGACAAGCACGCGAGCTGACAGGCAGGGTAAGCTCGCTGCCTCCTGCTCGCTGTGCCCCGCTGCGGGGCAACGAGGCGGCAAAGCCGACCGGAGTGCAAGAGCGGCGCAGGGTCAGAGCCAAGGAGCTGGGACCATCCAGGACGGCTGCTAAGAGGGTTAACAGCCAAAAAAGTGGCGGCAGAGAGGGAAGCACATTTCCCTGCAAAGCTCCCCAAGCTCCCAGCAGGARTTTGCAGCGGGGGCATCCTGTGCTGCCAAACTCCTTCCCTCTGCTGCACGGAGGCTTCCGAACAGCCTGAGCAAACAGCAGCGCGCAGCCCCTCCGCCAGGGCCGGGAGCAGAGCCCGGCCCCGCGCCGGCGCAGCTTTAGCACAGGTGTTTCGCAGGCATTGCCCATGGGAGCAGCCCTCCGCGGTGCCGGTGCAAGGCATTTCTGCACCCTCTGTCAGTCAGGCCCTTCCCAGAGTTGGTGCAAATGAATTCGCTCTGCATTTAGGGGAGCGGGCAGCRCAGGGTGGCACCGGCCTGGGGGTGAGCCCCACTGCAGGGCTCGGCTCTGCTAGCAGCCAGYGCTCCTCACCAACTCCACCAGGCTGCGAGCAATGCAAGCGAGGTCCTCTCCGCACAGGCTGGAAGGTGCCAAGACCTCAACATGCAGGGGAAGCAAAGCCCATTGCTAGAAAGAGCGGTGGCTCTCAGCACTGCTTGCCATGCTGGTAGCCAGGACAGGCCACCAGCACTAAGCTGTGCACATGTCCCAATTCCTGCTGGGAAAGGTACCCAAGGGCTCTTCTACCCCTGCAGGGCAGGGGGAGATGTCTCTGCTCTGGGCTTAAATGCCCCGCGACTCCCCAGGACAGGATGCTCCAGCACGCTCAGCAGCGGTAGAGGGGCCTGGAGGAATACAAGCGGAGAAGCTGACACATTCAGTCACTTACTGACGGGACACCTGAGGTCAGTTCTCTGCCCCACCAACACCACCTAGCAAAAACAGAAATGCCTCGCGCCCATTATTAGAAAGAATACCTGTTCCTAAAACGCATCCAAAGGCAACGTTTCTATTGCTCACAACGTTCCTGCACATCCTTCTGGAAAAGCCCTGTCGAATTTGGCAGGGAAGAAACCAAGACAGTTTTGTAAAGATCACCGCATGAACTACAAAACCTAGCAGAAAACAAGAACCACACTGGAAGAGGAAAACAAAGACACAGCAGTAGAGCTCTCTGCCAGGGACAAACTACCTCCCAGCCRATTCTCTGGGCCTTTTCCATGGGGAAGGTGCAGCCAGGCTCCCTCGGAGCACAGAGAAGGCCCAGCCAGGCAGGGATTTGAGGGACTCCACGTCATGCACAGACCTGTCTGAGCCTGGATCCTCTCTGGCCATAATGCAGAGAGGCTGGAGTGCCTGGGGAGACACTCAGCTCCACCATAAAGTTAACAGTCACGTGTCCAGATAAATCAATTAAGATCTTGTTTGCAACAACACCTACACGTAAATCCAACCCAATCCAGGGTCTGACCAGCTGTCTGAACATTTGGCTTATTCTCAGCAGGATGCACAACACCACACGAATGCTTAAAAGCACCAGTCTATGAGAGAAGTAAAGCCCCTTCCTAATCCACTCGCCCATTTAACACGGGGCTGCTTCACTTCCAACACCCCCACTAACTCCCCAGCAGAGCTGAGGGCAGCCAAGCTCCCTGCTGCACGTCTCCCGGGGGGGAGGAGGAAGAGGAAGAGCAGGAGCTGCCGGAGGCTCCTGCTGGCAGACGGAGAGCCTTGGAGAGCCGGGGTCCTCCCCGCTGGTCAACACGTCCCTCACCTCCAACCGGCGGCGGCCACCTCCTGCCTTGGCAGCAGCGCTTAACCTTTCCGACAGGCCAAACTCTGCTTAACGCATCAGAAAGGGCCAAACTGGTCGGCTCCAGATAGCGCGACATATCATCCGAGCGGGTGCAAAAGGCAGGCGCCGCCCAGCACGCGATCGAGTCTCACTATTCGAGACTGTTCATTGCCGCTGGAAGACAAGGAGAATTAACAGTCCAGGTGGGCATAGCTGGCTCTCGCCAGGCTCGGCAAATAGAGTTTCCCCGCGCTTCTGCAAGCCCGAGATGGACTGCTGCATTTACCAGTAACCTCAGCTTCACGCGCTCGCTCTCAATTATCTTGCATTCACAGCACATGCACACACAAGCCAGTGCTTACACACAGCTGGGTTTTCTGGCTCTAACAACATAATATTACCAGTCACAATTACACAATATTTTTTTCTTGGGGGTAATTACTTTTAAGTATGTATATTCCAGGCACACTAAAAGGCCCTACACAGGACAGGAAGCCAATCGTGTCAGGCATCATCGCCATCTCCCACACCATCTCAGTCCTGCCCCAAATTCCTCGCGCTCCCAGCAGGAAGCGAAACAGGGAGCTACAGATCAGCACACAAACACACCTGTGCGGGCACAATAGACACACTATTTTATACACATCTTGCAGTTTGGATTTGGGAGCTGTAAATTCAGGTGTGTAAATGCCAGCTCTTCCATCTGTCTTCCCCAGCATCGTTGCCATGGAAGGATAGAGAGCTCCAAGCACGCGGATGCGTGTTGCTCCCCCATCCCCAAGCAGACGGCAGGGCACGCACCTCGCTTCCGCGAGCCGTCCTCGCCGGCTCGACTGCATTAGCACCTCTGCGCTGCTGGAGACCACTAGAAGCGCTCAGCTCCCAGTGCTCGAGCCCGGATCAGGACGAGGGGGAGGCCTCTCTCTCTCGAGATGAAGCCAATGCTCCAGGCCACGCGTGCGGTGACCAGCCAAAATAGTTGCGGAAAGCAGAGCCCCAGAACAATTACAACCAGAGCAACGGCATGAAAACTAGCGCTCGCTCCAGCTACCTTCGGAGCAGCACCAAACCCTCACAGGCCCCATCCGACATCGAGCACGCACCTCGTGCTTGCCACCCTCTGCCGAGGCGCTGCATGCACGCTCGCACCCCCAGCCCCTCCGAGGGGGCGAGACAGCAGCGCTCTCCGCTCCGGTCCACGGTAAAAGGGCCCCCGGGTCTGTAAAGGGATGCTTCTGTCCATGCAGAAGCACCGGGGCTGATTTCACAGCACTGCAAAGTACACCGATAGGAATTGATTTACTTAGTTTCAACAGTTTAATCTTCTCCTTCCCTGGCAGCAGAGCTGCCTTCCCTCAGGTCCCCAGTGTGAAGCTTTCTGTGTTGGACTGGAAAAAAAAGGGGGAAAAAGGTAAAGCACAAGCTCAGAAAACACAACACAACAAAACAAAAAACCCCAACAACAAACTACATACCTTCTGGCAAAACCCAGAGCACCACTTACACAACATCTTTACTCGCTCCATTATTTATAGCGCAACTGAAACATTTATTCCTACACTGCGCTACCCAGAGCAGCGGCGTTTTGGTGAGCCGTAACAAGGCCGGCGAGCCTCCAGCAGGAACTGCGTCCTGACCCGGCACCACCACGCAGCGGGGCGGACGCAGCTCCCCGGGGCTGCCGGCTGCCGGGACGCGTCGGTCTCCGGGAGGGGTGGCTGCAGCAAGGAGCCCTCGGGAGCAAACCACACGGGCTCTCTGCAGCCGCACGGCCGGAGCCCGGGAGCACCCGGGGAACCTCCACGGGACACGCGGTTCCTGCCTTTCCCTGCCTGTGTCCCTGCTGAATGAGGTCTCTCGTGCTGGCACCAGGGGAGCAGCTCGGCCGCTTGCCTCCCTAACAGAGGATGCATTTCAGTGGCGAGGTCCTGTGCATGCATCTCAATTTTTGGAGGCATTTCCAAGCTCTCTCTGGCTGGAGCTGGAGCTGCTCGGCGCCGCTGGCTGTAGCAGCCCCAGCGTGCTGCAGGAGCAGGAGGGGTGCACACCAACACGGCACGGCCGTGTGTGGCTCACCATCACCTGCAGCAGGGGCAGCTGCTTGCTACATTTGGGTAGCGCATGTGCATCTGCAACATGACTATTCCCACAGCCGAACCGGGCCTGTTTTTTAGCACAAGTATGCAAAATAACACCGTGAATGTAGCAGTCGAAACCATCCTGGAAGACTTCGCTCTATAACGAATCAATAAAAGCAGGGTAGAGAAATTGATATTAATTATGCTCCCAGGGATCTCTGTCCCACCCCTGCACTGCCTCTTTCTTCAATCAAGTAGAAAAAATGTCAGCTCCATATAACAGCTCCGCTGGCACCGGGATGGAGTTACAGCTTCGCAGCGTACGGGATCAGGTGCCAGAAGCTCACGTCCGAGAACAGCCGGTCCCTGAGCCTCCATGCCCGCGCCACCCCGAACCGGAGGATGTTCACCCCCAGAAAGCAAGGCCAGGCTCCATGCCAGCAGCTCCATCCCAGTTCCACCCACCGCGCAGCCCCCGACGCCCCTCGGCCTCGCCACCCCGCCAGTCCAAAGAGCCGCCGAACGAGGGCAGCAGCCCAACCGGGAACCGTTTTTCTCCAGCCTCTCTCGCTCCCCCCGCACCAGCTACTTTTACGAGCATATAAATAACTTCAGAGTAAGCAGAAAGAGCCGGCAGCAGCTCCTCAGGAAAGAGTCGAGGGGCGCTGCCGTGATTTCATAAATAAAAACAGCTAGTTGCACCCCTACACACATACACGTCTTTTAATAGAAACTGAGCTCACGGCAGGATGAAGTAATTACTGCTAGATTATGTGCAGACTGTAGCCTGGCTGTCTCAGAGTCACATAAGGCTAATCAATAACAGTTAATCAATAGCCTGATCGATCACCTCTGCTAGTAATTACATTTCAAGGAGGTCCAAATCCCATTGCACATATCTTTAGTCAAAACCCAGCACTGGGTCTCCAAACACACAGCCGGATTAAGAGCAGCATAATCCGCTATTCAGAGCGCACAAAACACAAGCCTTTTGCCAAAGCCTGCAGCTGGGTCTGCCCTGCACGTGAGGAGGGAGAGCTGAGAAATGAAATTAAATTAATGGAGGCTGCAAGCCAGCTCAGCGCTGGGCTTGGGGCGGGCGCAAACACGGACCTCTAAGAGACGGCGGCTTTAGCACTAAAGGACACGGAGGCTTTGCCAGCGGGCCAGGCAGAAACGGAGCCGCGTGCCCTTGCGGAAGAATTATTGCTCTGCTCTGGGACAAGCGACAGAGGGATGCTCCCGTCCGCGAGCCATGGGGCCAGCACGGCCAGTACCCCGGCTAGCCAGGCCTGGGGGGGGGGATGACCTGCTGGAGGTCTTCCCTCCTTTAATCGGATCTGTTGTCTGGAGTCTAATTTGATTGGGTGAAACTAATGAAAACAGGCCCCGGTCTGCGGCGCAGATTAGCCCAGTCAGCCCAGAGTGGCTACTTTATTGTTCAGCTCGCTGGCACCAGCTGTGCGTGTGTGCAATCAGCCCCGAGAGCCGGCACCCTCCATCCGCCCCAGCTGCCCGCCCAAGCAGCGATTCATTTGCAAACCTTCTCCACCGCCCTGCCGATCTGGGGGAGAGGGGGCTTCTACACTCGCATGCGAATCAGACTCAAGGCAAGCAGACACATTGCACAAGTACCGCAGTCTACGCTACTACTGCGACCTGTTTTCATTAGCTTAACGGGACATCTCCAGGTTAAAAAGAAAACATTACTTAGGAGAATAGCACGCCTAGTTCTGTGACCATCTGCACCATTAAGGCCTTTTGGTACTGATGGAGCAGCTACTGGCACAACAAGAATCTTTTGTCCCTTTCAGGACCTGCGTTTGGTTCTCGCCCTGATCCTGGAGCATCCCCCCGGGCCCCGCAGGGATGGGGAGCAGCGCTGGGCAGACCCTGCGGCACAGGACACCTCTGCCCCGAGAAGGCTCCACAGAGCTGAATGTGCAAACGGCAAAGCTCAAGCCCAGGGAAAGTCTAGTGCATCTGCATTACAGGGAGCAGCATTTTCCTTTTTCCAAATCCCCACAAACTATTTTGCTCTTAAAAAAGAAATACAAAAATCACTCCCCATATTCCACACATTGCCAGCAAAACACCCAGGAGCGACTCTTGCATGCTACCGCTGCCCTGGCRTACAGCTGCAAGCCTCTAAGCCTCGTGACAGGGACCGAGGCCCCGGGCTTTTCGGAGGGTCACAGATAACTCTCCCAAACAGCAGCAGAAGAGCAGGCTGGAGCACCCCACCGAAGCAGAGCTCGGTGCAGGGGGCAAAGCAGTGTTATCAGCATGCAGCTTCACACAGCGCTATACGGAGGGGTTGGGGATTGAAGACAACAGGAGAGCAGAAGAAAAACCTGAGAAAAACAGCCCATGGGAGTCTGCACCGAGCCTTGAGTGTGCCGTGGGATCCCCCCGCCACCCCAGCATTGAACCCGTAAGTGTGGCTCTTCCCGTGGAGGGGCCCTGCCAGGCGCGCAGGTAGCATGCGGCCCCCGGTCAGCCTGGCAGGCAGGGAATCAGAAAGCAGCTGAATATGATTGGTAAATACCTATATCAAAAGGGATTATCTCTTCCTGCCTGCAAATATTTGCTAACCRGAGCAGATACAGCAGATGCGAGTCAGGCATTCGGCGTTACACACGCACTCACGTGCACTTGGGCAGCTTCATAAATCGCACAGCGACCAAAGGTTGCATGATCTGTTTATGGCTTAATCACGCAGGCTCGTCAATCAAACGGGGCTTTGCATGGCGGGGGGGGGGGGTCAGGACCGCAAGTCCCAGCCCTATTTTACACACCGAGGGTGGAGCAGGAGGGACCGATGATGGAAACAGCGGTGGCACTGCAGGCGTTTCCCCAGGGCCAAGGGCTCCAGCTGCCGCGACAGTGTATGGCAACCCCAGCACTGCCAAGCACGGTGATCTCCAAGATCGCCAGCGCTGGGAGGGGGGCAGCAAGCCCTTGCTCCGGGCCGCGAGGGCAAAGCGTGCCCGTGACCCACGCTTGCTGAACCGAGGACGCGGGCTGGGCAGGCCCCACAGCACCGGCTGACGGTGCCCACCTGGGTTTCACACGCTCTGCCCAGGCACCTTATCCATCCTGCGCCCACTGGCGAGACAMAAACAGGACAACAAGGGGTGGGAGGAAGAGCTGGGGGTTTAAGTGACATGGGGAAACCTCARAGCAAGAAGTACTGGCAAAGAGCTGTGAAGCTTTAGGAATTACAGCACTAAGCCACCTGGGAAGTGTGCGTATTGACTTAGACCCAAGCCTTTAATAAGGCTGCTAACAGCATTGCTTTTACATTCATCCCTGTTACAAGCTGAACATGCCCAGGACAAGTTAATGTTCCAGCTACAGCACTCGCCCGGCTCAGCGGGGGGATTACCCAGCCTCCTAGCTGCAGCACACGCGCGCCTCTTCCTTCCCTTTTTTGTTCCTTCCTTGGTGTCAGGTCTAAGCAGCTCTTCCCTCTCCGCGTTTGGTTTGTGCTTTGCTCGCAGATCCCAAGTACCACGGGTCCCTCCTTCGCTCCGGACTCACCGGAGCCGAGCTGCCTCCTGCCCTCTCCCTTCGCAGCTGCCGAGGAAGCGCAGCGCGAGAGCAGGGCCGCRTGCCGGAGCAATACCCCTTGCAAGTCATCTTTAAGGATCCAGCTCAATGACTTGTCCCCGGCAGATGGGTCCACAGAGCTCAAGAGGAGCTCCCAGGGACAACCCGGGGTTTTGTCAGGCCAAGTTTCCCAGAAAGATCCCACTTCTGCCTCCCAGCCTGCCCCACGTAACCAGGAACCATCCACACCTGCTGGATTTCAGTGCAGCAGATGGTGGTGTGGGATGGAGGAGACACAAGCAAGAGCACACGGCAGCGCCAGCAAGCTGAAGCGGGGTTCGGAGGCCAATGTTGGCGCTCGGCCACGTGCTCAGAGGGCTGCAGAGAGCAGCACGTCCCAGAGGATTCGCTGTGGTACTAAAGCACGAGCCCCCGGTACAGCTCAATCAGGTTTGAATTTTTCCTTGCGAGGCAAGGAAGCACACAGGCAGCTTAGCTCAGACTTCAGTTCKTTTTCTGAGAACAGGGCACTGAGAAAATCTCCTCTGCACACACTGGCACAAGCCAGATGATCATGCGGGATGCCACCCTGGGACTCGCTCTGCAAGCCCATCTGTACAGATGGCATTTTAAATGCATGTTCTAGGCTGCTGCAAATTTCATTATCATTTGGAAAATGCAAGTGCTTTCTGCTGAAATGAGAGACATTCCCTCAACTCCTCCCCAGGCCTCTGCAATTGCATGAGCTGACGGTGCAGCCCCGCACACCCCCAGGGCAGTGGTGATCTCCGGAGGCAGCATCGTAGCTCCAAGCCTCTGCTGCAGCCGGCAGCGCCTCTTGGCTGGTAACAAAGCAGACCCAGGCACTGCGAGCCAGGGGAAAATGGGTTAGAGCCTCATCCGAGATGGTCTCAGGTGAGAGGAATGTCTGACAGGACGGGCAAGGCAGCAGCACCCACATCAGGGCCATTTGCACGCAGTGGATGCAGAGAGGGCTTGTGCGCCGGATTCAGCAGCAAAGTCAGCTCGGTAATCTTGTGCGGAAAAGGCAAGGTAAGAGGAGATGAGCATGGAGACGGGAAGCCCACGAGGCATTTTCCTGGGGTCGACTAGCTGCAAACAACAGCCACCGTCTTCCTGCTTGTAAATMGTCTCTGTGATCAGCGGGTTCCCCCCAGAGCTGCCCCTCGTTAAATTGCAGGGGAGGCAGCACCACCAGCGGGTATCCAAAAGCTCCTGCATGGAGCCGAGCTGCTTGCTAGAGCCTTGCAAAGAAAAGCCCTGGCTTTAAGGCCCAGTGTTACCCGTAAATCCCACAACCCTCTCAGGCTGGATCACTGAAAGGGAGGCTCTTGCACAGCAATTTCTGCCTCTCCTCCCGGCCCACACTCACGTTGTCCAGTAATTTRCTAATGATGACGGGTCACCGCTCTGCAGACAGGACTGGGACCTCCTGCCAGCAGCCTGGGCTGAAAGGAGCTCTCCCAAATCAGCCGCCGCCAGCCTGCACCCGACGCTCTCACGCATTTCACTGCAAGCCCAGACCAGCAGATTAATGTCACAGTCACACTGCACAAGTGTCCAGCGTCAGAGAAGTGACAGCAAAGGGCAGGAGGAGGCTTACCACAGACATTAACCCAGGCTGGAGTACATTAATGCTATCGACGTGCTGTCAGTTAAGCTAAGGAGGTTTCACCATCCCCAAGCGAGGGATCCAGGACGGTTACAAACAAGGAGGCCTGATGCTGGGCTGGCACAACAGTGCGCTGTGCAAGCAGTGCGCTCGTTTTCCTTCCCGGCACGGTTACAGATACCCTCGGGCTGCACACGGCAGCTCGGGGATGCAAACCTCGACCGGAGGGCGCCCACGGCCAGCCCAGGCACGCAGCTCGCTGCGGGGATGCTGCACCGCTGGGGGAAGAGGATGCACAGCCACCCCGGGCCGCAGGATGGAGCTGCTTATGGCCAGTGCGGTTACAGACACCCCGAGGGACAGGCCCCAGGCATGCCATGTCCTCGCCCAACCAGGCCTGGGTGACCACGTCCCAGCCTGCAGACTGGTTTAACCGCAGGGCAGTGCTTCCTCAGCCAGCCACGCCAGCGCTCCCCAAAAGCCATCCGTGCACGCCARCCGTGAGGTCTCGGGAGCAAGCGGAGCAGCTCTTGTCCACGGGCAGGATGGAGTCCAGCCGGGAAATCGCTGTGCAGGCACATCTGTCCTGGCAGCAGTGACCTCCTGCGCCTGGGCACCTCTGCCTGCTGCCACCAATGTAGCTTAGACCCAATGCCCAAGGCGAGAACCGAAACCCTCAGCGAGGGGGACCGGCAGCATACGCGAAGGCAACGACTCGGGGAGCCGGGTCCGCCAGGCTGCCGCCGYGGCGCAAGCAAAGGCCAGAGGAGACGGAGGCAGTTAACGACTGCCGCGATCCATGACGGAGGGGCCGCAGGAAGGCCCTTCGGCCGCCCGCACGCTCGCCGTCAGGTCCACGCAGCCCATGACTCCGACACCCGCGTCGGTCTCCCGCAGCCTGAACCCCCGCGCGTCGGCAGCAGCGCCGGCCTGCAGGCGCTCGGCCCCACGGGGCACGGCAGCACCTCGGCCCCAGCAACACCAGCGCCAAATCCAAGTTTAAACACCCTCCTCCTCCTCGACCAGCCAGCGCCGGGCAGAGCAAGGGGCTGCGGCTGCAGTGCCTGCTTCAGGTGATGGATTCAGCCCGCAGCCTCGCCGTCCTACAGCTGCTCGGAAATGCAACGGTGGGAAGTCCCCTACTGTTCCCTATGTAGCATTTAATCTTAATAACATTTTATCTTGGATGACAAGCCTGCGTAATGTGGTTTAAAAGCCACGGCTATGCTGACACCGTAATGGGGGGAAAAAAAAAAAAAGCTCTTTTCTCCCATCTGATATATTTGCTAAGGTCGCAACTTTAAAACCTCTTGCTGGCTCTCGCTCACCAAGCAGGGAGGCTGCTTTGTAGAGCAGCTCGAAGGGAGCAGCGGGAAGCGCTGATCCTGCTCCTCCCTCCCGTTCAGGGCCTGTGCAGCAGAGGCACCAGCCCTCCCTTCCCCTTTTCGGTTTTCCCTGCTTCCCGCAGCAAGGGCTGGGGGCTTTGCAGAGGGACCTGCAAGGYCTGGATGCGCCCCGGGGCTCCGAGCCCTGCTGAGCGGCCGCCCACCCCGAAGGAGCCCAGGGCCGGCAGCAGCGCAGGGTGAGACCTGACACCTTGCGCAGGGACCGATTTTTAGGGCACCCCTGGAAAAACGCCGGAGGAGGGAATTTTGAGGGTATTTTCATAAGCATCCCGGAACAGAGGGATTTGGCAGCGTTTTAGGCCTCCGTGGGACCTGCCTGAAGACCATCATTTCAGACAAGGCAGGGCCACGTCAGAAGGGGAAATCCTCCAGCAGCACCCGCCTGGGAGCAGAGGCTTGGCGCGGACGCACGCGGGAGCCCGTCACCCGCCCTCGAGCCAGCCCTGCCCTCCAGCGCAGGGGCTCGAGGGTCAAGCCAAGCAGGTGCTCCCCCCCATAATCACATTTTCATAAATAATAATGCAATCAGTTAGGCTGAGGCATTCGTGCCACACGCTGGAAAGCGCGCTGGCAGATTACAAGCTATGTAAATATCTTATGYAAATGTTTTCAGAGGAAAAGGAAACACTGTCGGTGTATTTGAGCAACAAAACCTCGCTTAACCCCGGACACGCTTCCTTTCCCGCACCTCCCACCCTCGTCCCATCGCTACTCATGCAGCCGCCCGCCCGCGCGCCCTGGCGAYGCCGCGAGCCTCGCGCAGCGCCGCGATGCCCCGCTCGAAGCGAACGACAACGAGCGGCCCCAGCCCTGCCCTGCCGCCGGGGCAGCACACGGAGCCCAGCTTGGCCCCGCGCCCCCGGCCCCATCGGGGCACCGGCACGGACTGCAACTCCCGCARCACCCACCCCTCTCGGGGAACGCACGCCTGTCACCGAAAGCGTTTCAGTGATATTGCACGGTACGTCATCATTAGGGACGCGGGTGTTCTGGCCTAATTGTAGCRTTTCAAAGCAAGCATGGCAGCCTCTGCCGGCCGGGAACAGGACAGAACCYGTGCTTTCACCTGCAAGACAAAAGGCACCCAAAAGGAGGAGAAAGATATAGAAAAACAAAAGAGGAAAAAAAAAAAGCACACTCACGTTGGCTTGGGAAGGGAGGAGACTTTGACCCAGGAAGAGAGCAATGGGGGTTAAGCTCTTGATGCGAGAGAGAATTTAAGGTCAGGCAAATCCTGCTGACGGATTATTTTTCACCTAAAACGTCGAGTCTAGCGGCTTTGTCACCGCAGCCTAGCAGGACAACAGAAAGTACCTGGYGGCAGTCGCTGCCCCCATTGCACATGGGCCCAGCAACACGGCTGCCCTGCCCCAGACCACACTGGACAGACGGACGGACGCCTGCTCGAGGCCAGGAGTGAGGTCCCCAGCATGCCACCGGGAGCCGACAGCAGCCCCGGAGCCCTTGCGAAGAGGCAGGCGAGAGCCCGCTGCGTGCATGCCCTTTTCGACGGCGTCCCCCAGGAGGGGCAGGAATCTCCTCCAGCCCAGCCGGTCTCTCAGCCACCTCTGCTTCGCTCTGACAGACAGACAGGCCCCAACTCACAGGCCCGATCAATTATTTAYGTGCACCATATCTGAATATTGATGTTGAAAGCAAATTCCTGCCTTGCCCCTCGCTTGCAATTCAAATGAGACTCGCACRCCCCGGGGAACCCCGCRCCGCTAGCGCCTGCCCCGGCCYGGAGCCTCCCGTTGGGCATGCCGCYGCGTCCRAGCAGGGAGRCAGYGGAGGAAGGAYGGACGTCCGTTTAGAAGCAGGTCTACTAAGACTAGGTCTAGGGYGTCCACTGAGCAAAAGGTTATTTCTGGCTAATGGTGCAAAATGGTGATTCTTCCTTCACCCCAGCCTGACCTGCTTCTGCAGCGTCCGTGCACGCAAGGCCAGTTGTTACCGAAACCCTCACCCCTTCCTCCAGCGAGGGGCCGTTAACCTGAGACGAACTGCGCAGCCCCGGGACGGCGCACCTCCAACCCCCAGCAGCAGCCGCCGCAGGAGCAGAGGGCAGCACCCGGGCACCACGGCGAGGGACAAACCCCGCGCGGGCCCCCGCTTTCCCCTCCAGCCGGGCCGCAAGCCGCACCGAGCGCCAGATGTGCACGCGCCACGGATGAACCGGACGCCTCCGCGCCAAGGGCTGCTCCCRAGACAGCTCAGCCTCATCAGGTCCATGATGCCTCCCGCGGTGCAGCCCTAACGCACGCTGCCGAGCGGCTTCCACTTCTTAACCTTTAACGCTCCTCTCGGCGATTCCAGCTGGCGCAACACGAGCAAACCCCCCCTCGTTCGGGCAGCGGGGCCGGGCTCCGTCCCTCGCATCCCTGCTCGGGCACCGCTCCCTGCCCCAGCGCAAGCAGGGATCCTATCCCGCAGCATGGAAGAAGGGGCTTGCCACACGCATGCCGAGCTGCCTTTTTCCCCTTCTCGCAGGCTGTCAGCAGGCAGAAAAGCTCACAAAAAGAAAGGATTTGTCCAACTGAGACAAAAAGAGCTTGTTTCCCCCCCTCCTTATTTTTTTTTTAAGAAAATATTTGTAAATAAGTGTTTCCTGCTTCTGTTTATACGCCTTTAAAAGACTTTAAATGGAAGCCTGCTCCCCACACTGTATCATTACCCTTCATTATTGCAATTTTCCAGAGTTTAGGTGGCTGAAGAAGGAAAACAGAGGATTATATACCATTCTGAAAGCGACACAAGGGGAAAAACACCACAAGCCTAATTTTAAGCTTTCTGACCAAAGCAGCTCGATGACCTCAACATCTTGTCACCTCCACTCAGCTTCCCAGACCCTGGGGCTGGCTGGACTCCCRTGGAAGGACGGTGCTGTTTGCATTGCCCACCCCTCCGCCAGGCTTTTGCACCCAGTCCCCGGAACGAGTCAGCCGTGAGGACCGGAGCAGGAGCTGCGTGCGCCAATGGATGCATTAAACCTCCGGAGCTGACGGGAGGGCGGCTGCCAGCACCAGTAAGGGGACCGAGCCCCACGAGCGGCTCTTTGCACAACAACCCCCCAGCACAGGAGCTGCACAGCTCCACACAGCCACGTGGCAAGGGGCCACCGAGCCCAGCTGTGCCGTCCATCACGGGCCCCACGCGGGTGACACCGGGCACGTGGCGGGTGCTCGCTCCGCAGCCCACCACCCACGCAGTAATTAGGGTCCRCGCTCACAAACAAACAAGGTAGATGTCAGCACATTTCTAATGCGCTCACTCCTGCCGCTGGGCAAATTAAGCCATTTCCAGCTCGGTCAACCTTCTCGGAGGTCTGTTCAGCGCAGGGAGCCCCATAAACCCGACAGAAATCACTGCAGGCTGAGACTCAGCTGAGCCCCGTGCATGCACGTGTGGTTTTACAGCAGCGGGCAGCCACGGGTGTGTGCTCAATGAGCTGGACCCACCTCCGCGTTTCTGGGAGCAGATCTACATCAGCAGTTTAGCTCCAACGAGGAGCCTGCAGTAACCCTGAAATATGTATAACAGGGCCCCTGTCCTCCGTGCTCCAGACCCAGCTCCCTCGTGCAGACGCGGCACCTTCGCAGTGAGCCGCTGCCAAGGGGGACCAGAAAGGGGGCTATTTGCTGAATGGCATTTCTAGCTTGGACTACTCTCCTCTGTCCCTCGGTCCCTCTGCATCAGGTGAGGCACAGCACCTTGGTGGTGCTTGCTGACCTTGCACCGCACTCTGCTAACCACAGCTGGCCCAGGCCAAGGCTTAGCTGTGCCTCTGCCTGGGCAGCTCGCAGCAGACATGCAGCTGCTTGCGCAGACCTGCAAGAAGGCCGGTGTTGTCCATTAGCTCAGGGACAACTAAAATCAGCCAACTTGTACTAGGGATAACATCATTCACCTGCATGCCCCCAGACCGAGGTCACGTGCTCCGCTTCTTTAGGAAGTGAGGCTTGCTCCCAAATCCGCTTAGCTCCAGGAAAGCAGACCAACCCAGCAGCACACATGCCCACAGGGTCATTTGCTCTGCTGGGGACCCAGAGGTCAGCCAGGAAAGGTAAATGAGATTACAAGCAGGCTGGCTGTGACAAAAACCAAAATGAGAACTTTTTATTTTAGTAAGCAGCCAGGTCCAAGGTTTCAAGTCTGCCGTGGCCCAGCCTGCCTCACTCAACACATCTCTCCTTCCTTTAGCCTAACAGCCTTTGATGGTGGATGGAGTATCAAATCACACACTGACAGCTAAGGGTTTGTTTACTCACTTTTCATCATTATTAGATGCTAAAGCAAAAAACAGTTCTGCTATCATCACTGCAGAGCTAACAAATTGTTAACAAAGACAGCTATTGTATTAGCCTAGATATCACAGTGATGAGCAGTTGACAAATGCCCACAGGTAGGGACAGCTCTTGCTGGAACAGGGAAAAGCTCCAAAATGAGATCTCATTTATAGATCATTGCTTTGATGTCTTGGGCATTTTTTTTATTTTGCATTTCTGTTTTATATGGCCTTGTTTATTGCACTGATATTTCATCCTGCAGATTCATSTTGGATCATCGTTAAGGTTCCTTCCCAGCTTGCAGAGATGCCCCTGCTTATCATAAAAATCTATGCTGAAATTTCAGATTAATTAAAAGCTGTAAATTGCAAAGCCAGATGCTATAACTCACATCTTCACCCCTCCAAAAAAAGGAAGGGGACAAGAGCATGAAGGCATCTCATTTTTATAGCATGGCCTGTTCCTTCAAGATGTCGCATTCGGCCTGGAGCCACATCACTTTATCCTCCCTGTGATCCAGGCAGCGAGCACAGGCTGAACATCTCTGCTTTCCCCAGAGCCCCAAGAGAAAGCTCACATGTTCCAGGGAGTTATGCTAAAAAACCCAAAGCATTTTTCTCCTTTCCAAGTAACACTGACTTGGTATCACAGTGAGGCTGTTTGGTGCTCCTGCCACCTCTTCAGCTACTTGGAAAAGAGGACGCCTGCTTGCTGGCAGGTCTGTGCTCGTAAAGGGCACGCTACGCTTCCCCGGTCCCTGCGCTCTTCCACCGGTCAGCATGTTCCTCCACCCCAGCACGTGCAGATTGTCAGAGGCAGCAATGCAAAAGGGCTGCTGGTGTATGGCCAGGGCTGGGTATCACAGGAAAGGGAGAAGCTTGGGAGAAACCTGAGCAATAAAATTAAACCCAGCTATCATAGGAACGAAGTCAAACATGCAGGGAGAGACTATGCTGTGGAGGGCACATGGCCAAAGGCAGCCCTCTCCCCAGGGAAGAGGAGCCTCCGAGCAGCCCAAGTCCATCTAATCAAGCTCTGGTTTCACTGAGACCTGGGTCAAGGCAATCAGCAATGGATCCCATCCTGCCACCCCAGGCAGCTGCGGCAGGCTAAGCTTCGAAAGGGGACAGACATGCCCCATCCCCCAGGGCCGGGGAGATTGCTTTTTGTGCCCAAGGACGTTCAAGTAACCGTGACCGCCATCTGCTCACTGACAAAGCACAGCCCAGCTCAGGTTCCCAACTGCTCGGGAAACAGGCTCGTGCTCCAGTGCAACCACACCGCCTCAACCTAATATCGGGTTCGGGGTCATGCATCACTCCCTGTCCTTCCAAAGGCCCATTCCGAAGGGGGAGTGAGATTCTCGGACACCATTTAAGCCACTTAAGATGACCCTGTTTAAAAGGCAGAGGTGTTACTCAGCTCCTCCAATGCATTTCAGTTAGCAGCTCCACTTCCTACAGCCCTCCCGCAGGCGATACCTATCTTGACTTGTGCTTCCTCCCATCACTTGTGCCCTCTTCCCATCACTTCGTGGACAGATTAACAGCAGAGGAGCAGGCACCAGCATCGCTTGGTTCTTTAGCTCCTACTTGCTGCAGATCTCTTAATGCATTTCTTGGCCAAGGGTTATGAGATTAAACGCTCCATATGAGGCGAGCTGACACAAACTGACAGACCTGAATTTTCTTCACATGCATAAGTGCCRGTCCTCATCACAAGGATGACTATTTGCCAACCTCATACCTATCACTTTGGCTGGGAGTCAATCTAAATAAAGTAAATTTGCTTGTTCTGATGGGGAGAGGGAGTCACCAGGCTGTCACAAGGTTGAATTCAGCCTGCATCACTTTAAACCGGAAGGTGTTGTAGAAACGCAAAGCAAAGTACCTCCAGCCTCCTAGCAGGAAAAAGAAGGAACTTCTTGCTTTGCCCGACTGTTAGGACACAGCTACCAGCACAAAGCAATGCCTGCAAGGAGTGGGGCTGGTAACTGCGGTAGCCCTTCTTCTCCTCTTAAGGAGGGAAGAGATCACAAGTTCTGCACCACAGATCATCCTTCAACAGCGAGGACCAGAGGCGACTACAGCCTTGCACTTCTCCTCACCGAGACCCAGCTGTTCCCAGCCCAGCCCATCTGCACACCAGAGCTGAGAAAGGAACACTATTTCATACTTGGTTTGACTCTCTCCTCCTACCCATCTAAACAATTTCCCTCCTAGGATCGTTTAATTTCACAGCACTACCTTGCTCAGCTCCCAAACAAAGCCCAGCCTCCCCTCCCCTTCTCCTGCCCTCCCACCCCCCCAACAGTTGGCTGCAAGGATTAAGTCTCATTTCAAATGAAGTTTTCATTATTTTCTGCTCTCCTTCTTCATTCCCAAACTCATTTGCATTACAAAAAAATTAAACAAAAGCTGCTTTTTGAATCTCCACTCATTACTCCCATTACATTTGTTAACATCGTTATCTTCAGCCGAAGATGGCAACTATTATCAAATGTTGCAGAGCTTTTGTAGACCTCTTGCTATATTACTCTGGAAAATTGCTTTAATGCTTATGCTTTTAGTGGTTTTAAAAAACCATCCACAGCATTATAAGCCATAAAGAAGATAAAAAAGTGCATCATTTGATAATATGTGCATTTTTTCCCCTTTACACTGCAATATAAGTACATGTTGGTAATGCAGGATGCAAAAGCTTTTCTTGGACTACAACGATCCACCATGGATCCACTTTTTGACCCTTGGATTGACCAGTCTCTTCCCTCTACAGTTCCCTCTCCTTCGCTAAAACACCCCTCTTCAGAAGTATTGCAGTAAAAGCTTGGATTAAAAGGAACACCTCCCCAACACCGCCTGGTTTGCTTTTTCCAGATTTCAGCAAAATCAATTTTGTTCTTGTTCRTACCAATGAGAAAGCAGATACGTGGCTAACAAGCAGTAGCTGCTGAATCTGTATCTTTAGGAAGAAAAAAAAATGCAGACCGATACAAGTATTCAGGGAATAGCACTGTCTGAAAGCGCACTTGCAAAGCGAGGGGGGTGAAAACAGGTTCAGCTACTGGCTTCAAAAGCCACGCCGTGCTGCTGCCRTAGCCGAGAGCATTTGGAACAACTTGGGAGTCCCCCAGGTACTCTGGGAAAGAAGCTGCTTTAAGTGTCAGTTGTCTTTCAACAGGAGGGATCAGTACTGGAACAAGAGAGTTTTTGCCTGATTTTAAACACAGATTAAAGAATTGAAATTTTCATTATAATTAAATGCAAAAGCCTCATAACTCAGAACTCCGGCTAGAACCTCTGGGATGTATCCAGCTTTCCAAACGAGAAGCAGTAGCTTTCTGTGAGCCCTTTTAAAGCCAGAGAAAGCAGACAGCAAAAGGCCACGTTTCCACCAGTTAGCCCATGTGCAACACGGGGCACGTTTCGAGGCACGCGACCGGCCCGGGTCCGACCTGCGGGACTGGCCCCAGCACAGCACCGGGGACAGAGGGCACCGTCACCCTCGCAACGTGCGGGTGGCAGGAGCGCAGGGCACGACCTCCCCCCGTCCCATCATCCGGACCGCGTGAGGCTCATCCCGGAGCCCTCTCCCACGCACTGCCCAGCCCAGCTTAGGGGCGGCAGCGTACTTGGCGGGCAGACACGGGCGCTGCAGACGAGCACGCAGGGACCCCGAGGGGCAGCAGCCTGCGACAGCGCTGTTATCCGTATGGGTGCATCTCTCCTCCCTGCTAACAACTCAGTGGTCTGATTACAGAGCTGACCTGCTGCCTCTCGCTTTCAGCTGGAAACCAGCAAAGATAATCGTCAGAGCACTGATAACATCCCTGCTCAGCACAGCTCAGTTATCGGGAGGGACACTTTAAAAAAGAGAGCGTGCCAGACACGGGGCTGTAGAAGCAGCAGATGAAAGATTTAGCAGGGCAAAAGGGAAGCGAGGCRGGGGCTTCCAGCTCTCCTTTCCACATAAATTATGCATCTCTGATCTCCCTTAAAACAAAGGCTTCCTGCAGCAGTTGCCCGGGAGCGCACAGGACAGGTCCGCATGGCAGAGGTGAAGAACAGGGAGAGGYGCTGGGAATGCCGAGAAGGGGAGAGCAAAGGATTTCTCCGTAAAAGGTGGAAGACGGGTTATGTGCCACGGCGCAAGCGAAGAGGCTTCACGCACCTTGCTAATGTCCCCCTGCTTGCAGGGCTCTGCCCCCTCGCCCCGTGCCTGGCCCTTYGGCATTTCCCCCGAGGGGCGAAACCGTGCAGCCAAGCAGCCGGGCGCGSGTCCTGTCCACCCTCCGCCAGCCGCCCTGCGGCCGTGCAACAGGGCAGAGCTCCACAGGTCTAACAGATCCATTAAGCCGAAACACAAACATAACCAACAATTTGCAACCTGCGTCACCAGTTCAGAGGTGCCCCGAGCTCAGCTGAGGCAGCTCCAGCTCAATCCGCTCATCTCCTCTCCTAACGAGACCCCTCACACCTCCTGGGGCCGGTGGGATGCCCTGCTGGCACCAGGCACTCCAGTGGGACAGGGACCACCACCGAGCAGCTCGTGGGACCCCRGTCCCATCCCCACCACGGAGCACTGGGCACAGATTTCCCAGCCTGCGTCACAGCAGCCCCAACTGGTTTGCTCCCGTCAGGCAAGCCTACCTGCAGCATAAATAATAATAGTGAACTGCCAAGATTAAGGCAGAGCAGAGGTGCTAAACCCTGCCAGAAATGAATGAATAAAAGTACAGCTCCCCCAAAACAGGCCCAGGCAAGCCCTAAGATGGCACAGAAAGAGAGGTACCAAAATGACTTGCTTTAACCACGCATGAACATGAAAATCATACAAGCCTATGATACAAGTGCATGCTTGGTCACACAGCCCATGAAACCCATGCAAACAGATTTAAATTATCGCTTTATTTTCCATCAGGCTTTTGGTGTTGACTTAAGCTGCCCAAACAAACAATTAAGGTCTTATCTCCATCACACAGCAGCATTAGCTGCAATTCATCATTTTTAACTTCTTTGTTTCATAGATTGCATATGTGCATAGATATATAAATAAAGCGGAAATTCAGCCATTCACGTTTCTCAGGAAACTGGCACTAGAGGATGATCTTGCCAAGATGGTGGAGACGGGCATTTGGTCAAATCTGGATCTGCTACAACAAAACTATGATCTCCAGAGAACCCTTGCCTTCAGGAAAGGGAAACACGTGCTCCATCGCCTATTAAGAGAAAAGCAGTCGGGTCTGTAGCGCTCAAGAGCTCAGAACTGCTGCTCACGAAAGGGCTGGAGAGCGAGCGCCAACCACAGCCTGAAATGCACCTGGGGTGGAGCGGGGAAGCGGCCCCGCTTGGAGCTGAGCCCGCAGGCYGGGAGCCCCCTTGGCTGCGCAGGTCCCCAAGCGAGGGGAGCCCGGACGGCCGCCTGCCTGGCGGCCCCAAAACCCCTGCTGTCCAGCACGGTGCACCCCAGGCTCACCTCCGGGGAGGGCCAGCGTGAGCAGCGCCTTCCAGCTCCCTCCCGGCTTCTCCCACACGCGCTGAAGCGGGGAAGCCAGGGACGCTCGGAGGAGCTGATGACCATGCAGTGCTCTCGCATGCTCTGTGTGCGTGAAGATCTGCGATTTCACCTTGCCCCTGGGTGACTGAAAAGCTGACATGAAGATGCTACAGAGGTGTTTTTACACACCTCTGAGTCTTACACCTTGGGTCCTTCCCTAACCTTTGAGCAGGAGATCCCACACCAAATTCCAAGCAGACGTTATCCAGCTGCAGATTAGAGCCAGTGCTCTCCGGTCCCAGAGCAGAGAAGCGAAGCGCCTGCTCCCAGCTTTGCTGGGTGGCAGGGAGGACTCCTGATAGAGCCCTTGCAAAACGGAGCCTGCGAAGCCTGCCATTGATCTTACCCAGAAAGCCAGGCTGGAGGTAACTATAACTCACACGTAATCACCCGAAACAACACGACAGGTTAYGCCAGAGTTCTGCCAAGAAAGATCAGAGATGATTATGAAGTTAATTCTTGACACCATCAGGCGCATGTTGTACATATATTGTATGCAATATCCATAGCTCTTGTTTAAACGATGGGACATGCCAGGACGGCTGATCGATTATACAGCAGCAGAGCCCGGGTAACGCTAAGTGCATGGAAGCAGGCCAGGAGGCAGAGTGACTTTACCTGGAGAAGCGAGCAATAATCTCCCCGAAACAAGCCGCGAGGCTCGTGCTCCGACCGGCAGCGGTACGGGGGCCAAGCAGGGAGGAGGCTTGGGCACCGCGCCACCAGGACGCAGCCACGTCCGGGGCTGCTACCTGCATTTGCTGAGCAGCGCCGAGACCGTAAGCTCTTTGCAGCAGGGAAYGTGCCTCGCCGCTGAAGGTGGCACCTAAGTTCACAGGGCTCTGCGAGGGCGTTGCTAATTACACCTTTTAGAGAACGAGCGTGCAACAGCTTCCAAGCAACCCACAGCCTGAGAGCTGAKCCCAGGACAAGCAAGGCTACCCACAGCTCAAAGGGAAACGGCAGCCCCAGAGTCTGTCTCCCACCGAGCAGCCACCAGGGAGGGAAGTCAGGCCCGGGAGAGCACGACAAGGAGGAGACCTCCTCATTTCCCCAGGACCTTACAACACGAGACAACGATAGCATGTGCAGAGGCGCCCACCACRTCCTCAGAAGCACTGCTCGAGCGCGCAGCACGCACATGCTCTAAGCCGGTCGCCAGCTCACACCAACACTACTGCYGCTCTTCCTAAAAGGTTTTCCTACTGTGCGAGTACTTCCCCCACTTGTCTACTCTTCCTTAGGAAGCACAACGGGCAAGGGATTTGCACTGCTTGTCCGAGTTGCGGGCAGCCTCGGCTCTCCCAGGCACACGTAGCAGAAGGAGCAGTCGGCAGGCACCAACTCGCTGCAAACCACCCCCCCCCCCGCCTTTGTGTTCAGCGCGTTGCAGGCTACCATAAATTACATCAGGGAACAAACAAGAAATTTGCATGGCGATTTCATACAGCCCATGAATATATAAAAATGGCTTATGTACATTTGCATCTTTGTGCAGTTTTTGTATGGGGATACGCACAAATGTGGAAAAACAAAACACGAACGTTAACACTCCTAACTGCTCAGGAAGCATTTAAGCAGCAGCAACRTTACACAAAGCACAATTACAGGCATCCATTTAGCATATGATACCATTAAGTCCATARTATAACAACGCAAACAAAATGCAAGAGATCCAAGTCAAATGGACATTAAATGACATCCGACAAGCAATTTCCAGTGGTGTCACCGGTTTTCATTGCCTGCAGCACAACRTTCCTCCAAGATGCAAATGAGGTCTGGTCTGCAGACAGAAGCAGCTACGAGCAGTCAGCCTGGGTCTGAGCAGGGGCTGGCAAAGGCTGAGCAATAGCTAGCATGAAGCTTCTGATTTCGGCTGCAACCAAAAGCCCCCAGCGATGGGGGATGAAGATTTGCGCTTCCCCTCAACTAACACGAGAGGGGCGTCGGCATTGCCAGCCTGCCCCTGGCTCTTGGGACTCGTCTGTGCACGAGGGGTTGGTGCAAGACCCCGAGCTCAAGCAGCAAGAGGATTCAGCCGTTCTCCTCAGGACTGCTTGGCCGCCCCAAGTGGGTTTGACTCGGTTCGTGTGCAGCGAGGCCGTGACAAGCTCACAGGAAGGACGTGCCTGGCAAAAGCTGTATAACCACTCCCTGCATGGGTATTGTGCTTGCTGCACACCTGAGACAGCATGCTGGTATTTGCAATATATATATATGTCACCCGATCATCCCAGTGCCTCTGTTACCCAGAGAAAGGCTGCACGGCTGGGTGTTGCGGCATGGCACACAGCCCAAGGAGAAAAACAGCAACAGACACCCCAGGCCCTAACTGAGCCTCTTCAAGCATCTCCTGAGGTAAAGCAAAACTGAGAAGAGCTTTTCCTTAAAAAGCTTGCAATACCGATGCCAGCTTTCCCCGCTCAGTAGCCCAAGCCTCCCAGCTGGCCCTTCGATAAACAGATCATGAGGTCGCCCAGCCCCAGCACTGTGTCCTGAGGGGGCTCTAACATGCAAGTTCCCTTCTCTCCAGGGACAGTTTGCTGTCTGATACCCCAGCCTGGAACCACGGGCTTGGAAAACCCACTTACATGGCCCCTTGGCATCTTGCCCTGGCCTCCCCCCACTCATCTCCTTTTTTTATAAGGGAATTTATTCAGTGTGAAGTGGACCATTTGCCCATCACTGGCCACTCAGGCACCCTTCCAGTCCCCCCCAGCTTAGGGCTCCTGCCCTCTGCAGCCCCCTGCCCTGCAGGACGTGGCGCACAGATAGCAGAGGTCCCATCTTCCTCAGCATCAATTAGMTGAGAGTAGACCACTTTTTTTTCCATGCAAGCACCTTTTTACCTGCCTTCCCCTAGTGCAAACCCAGCACCAGGCTGGCTTGCACAGGAGGRACTTCTCCTCCGCCAGCCTGCCCGAGCAGCGCACCACCAGCGTGGCTGTCGCACACCGAGGGAGACTGCACAGTGCGGAGGGAAAGTGGGCGCAGAGGGGCCGGGGAGCAGCAGCAGCACCCAAGCCGCAGGAGAGGTGCATGTGAAATGCATCAGCTGGTTACAGCTTGCAAACAGCAGGTACAACTCAGCCAAGACAATTCATAATTTCAGAGCTGCTTTCAGTGGAAAGACCCAGAACAGGCAACTGAGGCTCCAGAAAGGAATATTAAACACTGCAGAAATAAAAGGTATTGCTCAGGAGACAACATAACAAGGCTGAAACCCAGCATGGTGCAGCCTTCAGATGAAATGGAGATGAGCAGCGAATGAATTGCTCCTTCTTAGGGGAATTCCTGGCTTTTTAAAAACATAGTGTAAAGTCATCTTTGTGGCCGCAGCTGGCAGCTGCCCGCGCTCCGGGAGCGGCGGCAGGGTGGGCGCCCGGCCGCGGTGCGGGGCCGCTCTCCCTGCCGGGCAGCGGCAGAGTGCGGGAGCCCTCTGCCTGACAGCGGCCGGACTACAGCGCCCGGCAGGTCCCCGCTGCCGCCGCCGCCGCACAAAGCGCTTCGTGCGGAACAGCGGGGCACTGCGCACCAGCGGCGCAGGGAGCAGCAGGGGAGCCAAAGCCCTCGCTTGAAGGTGATGGGAACGGTCCCCCCGCGACCGGGACCGGCCGAGGGGAGGCTCGGGGACAGGGCACGTGCGGTGCCTGCCACTCTGGGCTGCAAGGCGGATGAGTAAAGCGCCCGAGATACCTAGAAACACATGAGCCGTGAGGACGAGAAGCCTCAGCCCAGGCAGAAGCCGAAGGGAAAGCCGCAGAGCAAAGGGTCCGAGGGCCGTCCCTGCCGCCGCTCCGGCCGACACTTCAGTCGGGTCCTGCGATACCCCGGTCTCGCTACCGAGCCGTTACAAGGGAATCTCAGTTTTCGGTTAAAAATAACCCCAGTTTCTAGCCCTGGGAGGTGCAGAAAAATGTGACCTCTAAAAATTCAGAAACTGAAAGGCAAAGCAAATGAGTCCCAAATTTGTCTACTCTATAAACGTCAATTTCTTTTTGAAAGAAATGAATGTTTTTGATGAATGTTTTCTTGAATGCCTGCTTTTGGCAGTGCTGCCATCTGTGAAAAATCTATGCCACGCTTGCTATTGAGATTTCATTTCTAAGAGAAGTTGGTAGCTGTTTTAATAAACGGTTAAGAAATCGTCAGGAGTCTAAAAGGCCAGCAGCTTGTTTACCACAAGTGGCTTCTGTCACCAAGTAAAGCACCTTTGACTGATAAGCTTATAGCCATCCCGACCACATACGGCTTCCCTCTGCAGCCCGCTAACAAGCAACATTTTCAGAAGCACTTTAGCTATGTCAGGCACTTAGGAACCTAATCCCTATCGACTCTGAATGAGATTTATATAGCTGAATGGCTAGCTCACTTGTGAAAAAGGTCCCTGGGTCATTCAGAGCCTTTCAAAGATTTCACCCGACATCCCCAGCCATTTATTAGCCCTTTAATACCATTCATCAACAAAAAGCACAAAACCTCACCGCAGCAAGTCAGCCTCCACCTAAGAGCTACAGCGCAGGGGCTCAGCTCTGCACCAGCAGCACCCGACACCGGGGGTACCCAGGCAAGGGGGCGAGGATGCTCCCCAGAGCAGCAGCACGGGGTGCCCAGGCCCTGCAGACAGTCCCGAAACCCTGGGCTGGGGGCAGCACGAAGGCCATCTCCCCCATTTCCAGGCGGCAAACCACCTGGAGCACAGCCTGCGGTTTACTGAGCATCGGTGCCACAGCACCAGTGGCAAACGCCAGTGACATGGGGAGCCCACCTTCGGCATGCGAGCTCCGAGGCTTCATGGCTTATGAAATGGAGTCCTGAAATGGCTGGTGTATTTGTAGATCTTGTGCGTGACTAAATCAAGAGGAACAATAAGATCTTTTTCCAGATTCGGCAAACATCAGTATAATAAAAAAAATTAATTATATGCTTGAACACATGCACCAGAGCAATGCCCTGTATTTTCTCCTAATTGTTCTCCAAGCCTTACAGAGCCACATTTAAATAAAAATGAAGCAGTTATTTAAACCGCAATTAAAGACGGAGCAATTTATTTTTAAACCAGAAATATCGTCAGCAGTGCGGAAGAGGGGGAAGCGAAGCCGCGCGAGGACCCCAGCGGGGCAGCAAGGTGGACGCGGACCGCTGCCGAGGGCCGGGGCAGGTACGCCCAGGGGCTCCTCCAGCGCGGGTTTTTGAGCAGTGCCGCCCTCCGCGAGCCCCTCCACCACCATGCTGCTCCAGCTGGCTTGCGCAGCTCCTGGACACATGAAGTACCCGCTTTCGGGAGCTGCCCCAGTGCTGTGCAGGTTGCATTGCTCTCCCCACCCTTTCCCGGCAACATGCTCCGGAGCCGGCACCAGCCCACAGCTGCCCCAGACTGCAACTGCAGCAGCCTGCGAGCCGCGACCCGGAGAGCCCAGCTCAGCCAGGACACCAGCTCCGAGGAGCAATCGGAAGGGAGACGATGGGCTGCAGGCCCAGGCCAAGGCTTAGCCCCTTCCGTTGGGAAGTGTGCTCAGCTAGCCAGGATCAGGTCCTCCCTGAACGAACCCCCTTTCCGGGTCTGGCACAGGGAACCAGTGCTAGGCACTGAGGATGAGTTTCAGAGAGGCATCACCACCACCAGCGCTGTGCACTCTGCCCCATCCAGGTGCCTATACCCATGCCCACGAGGTCTCCCAGGCAGGACACTAGGAAATCCAGTGCTACTCACCCTGGAGGCTCACCCAGAACCCCCGGCCCTTCCCACCCCAAAGAGACCACCATTAGACAGCGAGCAACTCCAGGAAGAAGGAGCATCCTTTCAATAAAAATGCTGCTGCTGCTGCTCTGCTGGAAGGGGGCTGGGGAGGGAGGAAGAGAAGCAACCACAACAAAAACCCACCCTCTCTTTTCATAAGACAGCAGAATTTATCAGCCTGCAGCCCTTCACATCTGTCTCCTCATACAAAATGAAAGAGGCTTTGAAAAACAGAGGAGATGAAATAAAGCAGAGCCTGTGCGAGGAAGCTGGCATCTCTGCCACTGTCACCATGGCAGGAATAATGACCATGATTGTCGCTGCATCTGCGCGCGTGTGCAGGCAGGAGGGAGGGGAGCGCGCACCCACGCCGCCACAACGGCCCTCGGAGGGCGAGCGCGCCGGCCCCCACGCGCCCAACGAAGGCTGGCCACACGCTCCTCGTCCCCGCACGTATCGCCGTCTCCCCGGTGGGCAGCACAGAGACRACGGCACCAAGCAGCAACGGCTTCAGCTCTGCAAAGCGCGACGCTGGTTCCTCTCCCTCCCCATCCCAGCACATGCTCTCCCCGGTCCAACACAAGGCCCCAAGGGCTCACAAAAACATGTGGTTTGAAAGTAAGTTTTGACCTGTACGGTTTTCACATCACTGGGCTTTGCTGTAGCAATTACTGCCACGCTGCCTTGGTAGGCGCAGCTCCCTGCGGAGATCTCTGGGTGGCAGGACAGGAGCCAGCACCATCTTGACTCCATTAGATGACAATTAAAAATGAGGTATAAAAGGAAAAAGAGGGAATCAGGCAGAGTGAAGGCTCCAAACATGCCAGCAAACAGCTGGTGAAGCAAACCCTCTCCCCTCCAAACACATTTATCAGAGCTGGCGTGGGCATTTTCAAAGAGCTATTTCCGTGGTTTCCAAGCCCATCAAGCTGGTACCAGCCTTATTGGGAAGCTCTGCAGAGAGGTCCAGATGCAGGTTTGACTTGCAAGGATCCCTGAGCCAAGCCTGGGCTTGGACAGGCCTGGGCTTAAGACTGCAGTTGCCTGTTTTACCCCCTTATACCCCCCTGCCTTGCCAGCAGTCCCCCAGAGCCCCCGCAAGGGTGCAGTTACTGCACCACATATGCACAGAGATGGTCTCTGCCCACAGTGCTGCCATCACATCCTTATCCTGAGATGATCCAGTACCTTCAAGAGATTCATACCTTAAAGGATTTCAGCCCTCCTTGAGCAGGAATGTTTTTAAAAAGCACAAAAGGAAGCATTGCAACTAGGCAAACGCTTCTGAACAGAGTCAGGACCAGAGCCTGGGTCATCTAGCAGGAATCCGTGTGCCCTGAGCCCACTTGTGCAGGCAATAAGTAGCAACAAGTTCAGCAAGGTACAGACAGCACACGCGTAGCACCTGGTTTCATTATAGAGTTCAGCTCCACTGCCAGCTAGACCCTCCAACCTTCTCTCAGGGGCTGGCTCTCAGCAGAGAAATTTCTCACAAGGATCTGCAGCACACAGTCCAAGGGGCTCTGAGCTTCCGCAGGCAAACCCAGCCTAGGAAAAGGTAAAGGACAGGCAGCAGCACAAGGTTAATCAGTCACTGGCTGCACCTGCAAGCCTGCCCTGCCCAGGAGCTCCCCTTTTCCTGTGTGCCACCAGAGGGGCTGCTCCCAAAGGCTCTGCTCTTGACCCCAACTACTCCAGTCTCCTGCAAAACCAGAATTTACAATTCGGAGCATGACCAGAACAAAATCTGTACCAGCGTGCAGAGGCACCCTGGGACTCGGAGCCCATGCAACATATCTTGGTGACTGTCTGTAGCAGACTTCCTCCTTGTGTCTCTTTCTGATCTCATCCTCCCCCTGCTCTCTCCACTTAAATGCACTTTCACATGGATCACCTCATTCTCATGCCAGAATCATTGCTAAAAGTCTGCATCCAATGGATATCACTGCTGTTGTCTCTGAAAAGGCATCTTCCTCAGGTATTCCCCCTGTAAACTAACTCACGAAGCAAACAGCAGATACACTTGCCCCCCTTTGCTTTCAGGTACTTCCCAGGGTGTCTGTAGACATTCATCTCTTGCCTCTTCAGCTGCAAGGTGTGAGGGATTGCTTGTGTCCTGAATTTGCATGCCACCTACTACAGCAGGGATCCGGGTTCACATCCCAGCAAAGCCTGCCCTGCACTCGCTCCTCTCGCCTCTCTGCCACCTGGAAGCCTGACACCAATCCTAAGCCAACAGCAGCTGAGGCAGATGCAGGGCCAGCAGCACAAAACATGAAGTGCATCTCTTGCTGGGTGTGGGGTAAGGTGTCAGGCAGAGATTTACAGCCCGCCTGCCTCCCGCGTCTGCTCCAAACCCATAGCCATCCGTCCTGTGCTCTCTGCACCATTTGTCCACTCCCTRCAGCACAACTATTCCTCAGGGTGGCAAAAGATTTACGCTTACAAGTACACATAGAGATGGCTGCTCCAAGAAAGGATGCTCGTCCGTATTTCACACCCTGGAGCTTGTCACGCCATGTTTGGCTAGTGCTCCATCATCCTGCAGGGCTGGGAGCCGGGCAAGCACATTACATGGGACCGGGATGCCAAGCGCTAGATCAACAGCACCTTCCCTTCTCAGGCAACCGCGTCCTTTCTTCTCTGCCCTTCAGAAAGTAGCCAAAGACTTCCTTCCTCTGATCTCAGACCGAAGCATCTCTCCCGCAGAAGCCACAGCAGCACAGCAAAAGCAACCTATAACTTTCGTCCAGAATGGCCCAAGCTCAGGTGGTTTTGRGCAACACTTCATTGCGACACAGGGCATTTGAGACCTGCTGCACAGGAGACGAATGGTATTGGTAGTATCACCTGAGACTGCTCTGCAAAATTACACCTCTCACACTGGTCTGGCAGGTGACAACATGAGCTGGAAGGGGAAAATAACCAAAGCTGTGCCCAGAAAAGCAACCTCTAGAAATCCACAGCTCTCCCGACCTTTAATCATGAGCATTTTGTCGCACAGGACCCTAAGGGGTTTCTTGACAGCCTCGTCTGTCCAAAGAGCTGGTTTCAAGCGTCTCTAAAGCGGCATCCTGCAAACAGACTTCGCAAGGGACACTGCAGCAGACAGGCACGAGGAACATGTGGCAGCAGGGGAAGCACACCTGACACTGCTGTGGCTGCATTTGGGCCAATGCAATTATATCTCAATTAAATCCCAGCTGACCTGTGAGACTTGGGCTGTTGTTCCATGGGTGCATCTGGAAGTGACAGAGCTCTTGCTCCTTGCTATTCAYATGCATTTTATTTACTTGTTTTAGTCCCTTTTTGGTGTGTGTGCATGCGTGTGAGATTGTCTCCAACGTGACTCTGCATTATCAGGGCTATAATGAGTCCTTGTTGAAATGGATTTGATGGAATAATTATATTCCAAAAAAACTGCAGGAAGGCTCTCTCCCCTCTTAAAGGGCAGGATCATCAAACGTTCTCACCACATTATTTGCAGTCACACCTTCTGCTGCATCTGCTCCTTTTAAAATCTCTAACTCCAATCTGATCTGAATATATAAATCTGAATTATCACAGCAAAAGGAGATGTGCTCACACCTTTTTTTATCTGTTGCCATGGCGATTAGATAAAATTCACGCCAAGTCTCTGGGGAAGGATGAAATGATTTCAGACAGAATCTCACCCCACTTGGTGAGAATAACGCCTAGAGCTACTTCCCTCTGTAACAGGTCTGGGCACATGTCACAGCTAGAGAGGGTGGCAAGGGGTGGGGGAGAAGCCAGGACACCTTTAGAGCAGTAGGGACTGACACAGGGAAAGGTTTCGCAGCACCCCTAGACAGCGTAGGGTGGGACAATGCTCATTTAAATCACATCAGGCTGTTCCGTGGTGCAAGGCAGCCAGTGCCAGGGAGAAGCTACAAAACGCAACTGAAAAGGCCACTTGCTAGCCACTTTCTCCTATCAGTCACATCTTCTACCTCCAGGCTGTCTTTGCAGCTCATCCCGTGCGCACGTCCAGCTGCTGCCTGGTCGCACAGGGGTGGCGAGAGCTCCGCTCTGCAGAGGCTGGTGTGGCCAGGTCTCATCGGCTTTAGCAAGCAAAGTCCTCCAGGCTCCTATGGTCCTGAGGCTCCTGGAGCCAGGACAGAGCCGGTGGCTGTCCTGTTCCAGCTAACCATTTGACAACGCTGCATTTGGCCACCCAGGGTGGAAGACGCTTTCCAAGGACTGACAGTCTTGCCAGAGCTGGCCAGGAAGGTCAGCCGCCAGCCCCAGCAGCACCTTCCCCCAAGGGCCCCGTCCTCCTGCCCCGCACCGCCCGGGTTGTGGGCGCTCCGCACCCGCCGAGGATGGGCTCCCACAGCGCCAGCCCCAGCGGGGGCCCTTTCGCAGCCGCTGCACCATCAGCATTGGCAGCACAAGCGCTGCCCCAGGCCCYGTGGCGCCAGGTCACAGCTGGCCCCAAGCAGCCCCTTTGCGAGGGGACAGTCTCCATGCACCCACGGGCGTGCTGCAGCGGGGCCAAGCGCACCCCACGGAAGCAAAGGAGCAGTGGGGACGGCGGCACGCAAAGCCCTCCCGCCCGACTGCTCCCCCTCGCAGAGCAACYGCGATTCCCCTCCCTGCTCGCGCTGGCAAGGAGCAGAGGCAGGAGACTGCCGCAGAGCTGCCTCCTTTTGTCAYGGAGCCGCGGTGGGGCTGAGCCGGGAGCGACGTGACATGCAAAGCCACCGCGTGCGCTGCAGGTGACTGCCCAGGAGAGGCAGGCAGAACRGCTCGCTGCCCCGACATGCTCGGAGCCGCCGGCTGCCAGACAGCACAGACAAAACCAGCTGAGGGGCTTCTGCACTCAAGCAAAACTAACCATGCAAAAATACTAACAGCCAGTAAATACCCTCGGTAACTTATCCCCTGTCCCCAAACCATCCCCGTGAAGATAAACACACCAACAAGGATTGCCTTTCACCTCGCCTGGCCGTGTTTGCTCTGCCCCAGCTCCCAGCTTTTTCCCGGCACCACGAGGCTGACGCCCCGACACCAAGCCTATTGATGAAAGGACAATGCTTAATTATCCAGGTCCCGGCTATTGTGCGCCGCGGCCCCCCGGCAGGCAGCACATGCCTGGCGTTGGGGCCAGCAGTCAACACCACCTGTTTCCCCGCGGCGCCCGCGCCTCGCTGCAGCTCCGGCGCCGCGTAAAGGGACCTGCTGAGGCAACATTAGACCCATAAATACTAGTGGTGTTTTTAATTTTCAGTAGCCTCATGCTGCGTCTCTAGACTCATTACATTTTGAGACGGATTAAAATGGAAWTTGTATGTAGTTACACTTGCTTCTAATATTTTGGAGAGAAATCTTCCAAAGTACAGGAAAGGGAAGAGAAAAGCACRCGTCTTTGGGGTGAATGGGCATATTTAACCATGAGAAAGCTGGTACACTTTTACTTCCTTCATCGCTAAACAACTGCTGAGATGAGTTTAAGACTCCCAAAAACACAGACTTGGACACTGTAGGAGACAGGACAGAAAGAGTAACTAAGTCTGCACCTGAGCCACCACTAAATAGCTTAGATATTTTCTAAATTACTAAAAGGCTAAAGTAGAGTCAAGAACATGCACAGAAATGCAACTAAAATTTCTGCAGAACTAAGGATTTTTTTTTCAGTTCCATCCTTTTGACAAGCTTTAAGTTTGGTTTTCAGAGAAAGGGCTTGTGGTTAGCTGCTGACTAAACAGCAAAGTGTGCAGCCCTCAAAGGACACACATTGGGGTTGCCGAGAAAAGCGGCCCCCTGAAACACGTCTGTACCTTGCTGAGAAGTGTTGTACTTGGAGGTTCTTCCAACCCTCTCTCTCAAGTACTTAACACTAAAGCATCAAACAGCAGCTCAGACCTGGGGTTGCCAGTCTATTACCATTTATTGCCTCCAAATAGTTGTTCTTTCTGTGCTGCTTCCATAGGTCACCAGGTGCCACAAGCCAGGGAAGATGGGGAGGGGACAGCTGCTGTTCTTTGCTGCAGTTGAAGCAGTGCTGTCTTTGGCTACACCTGCAAGGATGCAGCTTCTGTTAACTTACTTGCCAACCCTGAAAACTTCAGGTCTGTGTTGCACAAAGTAACACCTACCTTCTGAGTCCCAGCCAAACACTGACCCTCTGGAAGCAACCCAGGTCCTATGCCAGTGGCACAGCTGTGCACAACCAGGGCAGAAGACACATTTGTACCAGGGCAAACCTAGCCATATTTACACCACTGACCCAGCTGAGGAATAGCTTGGGCATCAATGCGCATGCACACACGTGCTGCTTACAGTATTGCAAGTGACATTTTGCAAAACCAACTAACACGCAAATTGACATGTTTTGAGAATAGCAGGGAGCTAACTGACACAGAGGGGCCTGAATTTTTCAGAAATCCACTTTCCAGAATCTCAAGTTAGCTCCTACATCACCACTTGCTTTTGAGAAGTGTGGCCAGACGCACTCCTATAGCACCAACATACATCTGATCCACGTTAGTACAACTGCTACATGCCTAGTTCTGCAGATCCCGTGACTGCTGAAATCAAGGTACGCTCACTGCAATACCTGCAGAAAAGACAGCACACTGCCACAGAAATTTCCATTTCTGTGTCACAATAACTAGAGCACAGTGACTCCAAAGCAGCTTCAGTCACATATGCCAGCTACTTCTTCCAGCACAAATCAAAATCATGAATTTGCTTCCTAGACTCCTCACATTATCTAGCCTGGAGACTGGGTTTTAAAAAAAGCTGTTTACCATCTTGAGTTCTTAAACTGGTTTGTGGCAGGAGCTTCTCCCTCTTTCCCTACAGAAGGAGAGGGACCAGTAAGACACTGTGCTCAGCTGCAGTCCTCCTCCCCCTCCTCAAAATATTAAGATTCATCAACAACAGAGTTCAAAATCACAGCCTCGGTGTGAAGTGCAATCTTGCACACAGTCCACAGTTTTGTGACAACTGCTGGTTTCTTCTGAATAAGTACTAGCCTACATTAAATGCCAGATCCTGCGAGTGGTGCTGCATGTTTGCTACAAGGCTTGAGAACTAAAGGCAAGATTGATTTTGATGCGAGTACCAGCAAAGCAAATGGGTTTTTGAAAACCCTATAATTTCTCTGCAACCCTTGACTTCACTAAACACACATTTTTAGACTACAGCACAGTTAGGTAGGCATTAAACAAAAAAGAGCTACACTAATGATGATTTATATGCAGGATAACCTTCTATAAAGAATTTATCTTTGATTTCRGGGTAAGTTACAGCGTTGCCAAGTTAACCAAATAATGCAAGGCACTACCAAAGCCCCCTACTGCAGCAGTGCGATACGGACACAAAGCACTTTTCTGCAATTGTTTTAAGATCTCTTCTAAAACAGACCCAGGAGGTGCTCCTGAAAGGATGCACTTGTCAGGAACTAAATGGGACAAAGTCAGGCAGAGGCACCCACTGAAAGCAGCTCTCTCCTGGGCTGTTAAGAGCAGCAGTAAGAGCAGCAGCGACCTGAGCAACGTGCACATGCGCCGGGCTCCATCCACGGGCTTTGACTGAAATGATGTTGAACGAGGCAGCRAGGCAAACCTTGAACTAGGAGACTTTGCGCAGCTCTTGCCTTCAAAGCCAYGCTTCTGTACGCTGCCAGGCAGGGCTGCTTGCCCGGGGGCCACTTCTGTGAGCCCCTGTGGTGCCAGCCCAAACAAACCCCCAAGCAGTCCTTCACCCACCAGCAAACTGCAACCGAAAGAGCAACAAGGATCTGAAAAGACAAGCCTCAAAAGCAGAGCGGCGGAGGTTGGGCTGTGGGGAGGGGGCAGCTTGTAGCTCTGTAATCCCAATTAAGCATGAAAAGAACCCGAGAAAGCTCATAAAACCGCCACCCAACCCACTTACTGAGACGGAGGTCGGAGCTGGCGAGAACACAGCAGCCCCTAGAGAAACACTCGCTCCTCCTTGCAGAGGAGATTTTTTCCTCCATTTCCAAGCTACAAAATATTTTGTGTTCCAGTAGGGAGAAAAGGAGAAAAGCTTTAAGGAAAGCAAACACTTCCTGGGAAAATATTCAATTAAAGCCAGTTGTCTAACACAGAGCAGTCTGGATGAAGGTTTTTGACCAGTCCTGAGAATTAGGACCCTTTATCTCCAACACGCTGAGGCTTAGTAGGAAGACGCACAGTCCGTTCGCACAAAGTACTGGAGGAAAATTTGGGAAAAAGCAGTGAATTGGGTACACTAATGTGAGGACAAAATGCCAGGTTATACAGCCAGCTTCAAATATGGCTTGAATTTACTTCTGAAAAAGCTGTAGTGCTTCCATAGACCTTTTCTTTTTGTAGGATGACAGGAGCAGCGCTATGCAGTGCTGTATCTGTACAACCACTTGATCTTGCAATTCACAAAGCATTTTTAGACAGAAAAAGAGCTATTAGGCCTCACTACCACATCCCAGCTTTTTTCAAAATTCATGCCATTCACTCAAAACAGCAGGGAACCCCTCCTTCACTCCTTGTCTTCCTTGCCAAGTATTAGGACAGAATCAAAAGTTCACCAGAGGTCAAGAAGAGACCATGTTTYTGGCAACAGCAAAGCCAGTTTTAGCTCTAACACAAGAGCAAGTTAAAAAAATAAGCTTCAGGCAGATACTATATTTGTAATCCAACAGCAAAACATGTTTGCTTGTGTTGACTCTGCACTGTAACACAATTTATATGTTCTGTCTTTAGGGTAATTATTGCTTTAGAATGTTAAAATCGTTCCACTCTAATTAAATCATCATATTAAAAAATCTACTGCAACAGCAAACTTGAGAACAAGCCTAGGTTAAGATCATGCAAGTGCATGGATGCTCAGTTCACCAACTTGGTGCTGAAGAAACCAACTCTGCTCTCCAAACGAAGCCTAGGCACGACTGCAAACACTGTACTGCTCCCTTCACCCAAAGAGCAGGACAAAGTGCATTGCCAGCGCAAAAGGCCTCTAAGGTGAGAAGGARATTCGGATAACAGTGGCATTAGGATGCAGATTTGCCCCAGAGCGGAACACGTCATTGAGCTGTCCCGGAAGGTCTGTCCACCCAGAGGGGTCTCCACCRCTGGGAACCACGCTCCACCCACTGGCAGCCCACCACAGACTGGCACCTCCTCGGGCCCCAGCAGAGCCCTGGAAGCTGTTTTGTCCCTCTACTTCACAGAAAAGGGACCGCACTACAGCACAGCCGGCAGATGTATTAACACTAAGGAGCCGAGATGCCAGTTTTAGCAGACAAGCTCTAAAGGTGCTGGTAACACAAACGCTTGGCACATGAGTGTGTGTCCATATGGCACACCTGYACAGGACAAGTCCACTTTAGAGCCGTGTCTAAAGTACATGGGGTTTTTGAGCTCCCTTGGAAGCAGCYGACAGTATTTCGCAGAAGCCACCAGGTTTAGAGACAGCACTGCCAGAGTTAACACAGCACRGCAAGCTGCCAAGGGACCAGCACCGTGAGTTTTAACACTGAAGGACTTCCCTACACCCAGGTCATCAGATGGCATCAGTGAGGCACACCATCATCCCGCGCCACAGCGGAGAAGGGATACCACAGAGCAACTCATCAGTCCCATCTGCAGTACGGAAACCCGCCTTGCAGTTATTCATTCGTACAGATGCAACTGCTTCCCAGAGGCACGCTTTCTTCGAGCAGAGGGCTGACAAGGCTGTGGTGCAACTCTGCACCCTACGAGAATRAGCCTGGCTTTTTCCAAACACCAGCTGGCTTCAGCGCAAATCCTGCCACAAAAGCTTTGGAGAGGCCTGTTTCAAAGGAGACTTGCAGATTTCTTACCCACTAAAATGTAAGGGACATGACTGCARTATTTCAAAACATCTAAAATGCCAGAAAACTTCTCATAGAGCGCAARAAGGCCATTTGCAGAACAAAAATGTCCCTTCCTGGGCAAGAGGCTGCTGCAGACCAGGGCCGCCTCCTAGCACCTGTGCAGCGTGAGACCGTCATGCTCGACTCCTGTCCAGGGGCAGACCACACTCCTGAGGCAAACAGCCGAGGTCATATTTCACCCCGAGACTGGCAGAAGCGGGTCAGGGCTGGGGAGGAGGGGTGCTATAAACTAAAATCCTGACCGAGAGGAGGAAGTTGGCTCACAGCCCCAGATCTACAAACTATAACAGGATCTGTGCCAGTGCCAAAAAGGCCCAGGCTCTGTCAGAAGGGGTCCCCTTGCTTGCCTGGTCAATCATTCAACACGACTGCCATTTGTCACTTCACAGCAGCACCGGGTCAGGGCTCCGGCCCCGGACTAGAGCCCTGTTGTGCAGGGTGCTGTGCGGAGATGCCCCAAATGCAYTGCAGCCCAGCGGGGCAGGACCGGCCCATCACTCATGCAGCACAAGCCTGCACAGAAGGACCGAGAGCTGCAGCAGGTTAGCTGCAGGCAGGAGGTGCTGGTGCTGCCTCCCCCAGCACGAGCCACCACAGCCCTCGCAGAATAACCCTCCGGCCCCCTCCAGGTGAAGCACTTTGCACTAGAAGCTCCTTAGAAAGAAACATCCCTTCAAGACCAATTAAAGCAAATTGCCTCTCATGCTTGGTCAGCGCCTGCTGCAGCYGCAGGGGCCCCAGGCACGCACCCACGGCCGCGCCGCTCGCCCCACGCCGCGCAGGAGCCCCTGCGCCCAAGGTGCATCCCCACGACAAGCGCTGCAACACTGAGCCCTCAAGGAGCACCAGTACTTACTGACCTGTGAGCAAATATCGCACACGGAGCATTCACTTTGGGCAAAATCCTTTAATTCTTTCTGGATCCCCCTGGGGAAAGCARTATTGATTGCTTTACTACTAGCTTACACGCGCTGTGCGGGGCAGCCAGCACTGCCATCAATACAGTCTCCGAGGAGGGAAGCGAAAGGTCACCCCGGTACACAGGGACCCATGCTGGCTAACCTCTCCCAGCCCTGCTCCGGCCCTGCTCTGCTTGTCCCACACCCCCACGCTGCTTCTGGGGCTCCGGTTTGCCCAGCAAAACAGTATCAGCATCCCACCCCACTGCCCCGCAGTGTCCTCTCGTGCCCCYGTTGGCTGGCAGCGAGGACCCCTCGCGTCTCAAGCCTCCGCGCCCTGCAGCCTTGCCCCCACCAGCTCTGCTGCGGGGCTCGCAGCAGCACAGGGGCCTGCCCACAAGCAGCCCCTGCACCCACCTTGCTGCCCAGGGAAGCAAGGTCGCTGCTCAYGACCTCCTGTGCCATTGGGAAACCCGCCGGGGGAAAGGCAGCGGTTTAAAGGCTGCGGGTCCCAAAGCTCTCCACAGCTCTCGCTGTCCCGGCTCCAGGCTGCYGCCCCTTGCACTGAAAGGCTCAGGTCTGACTGCGGAGAATCGGGACCAGGAGCAGGGACAGACCATCTTCCGACTACCCAAACCCCAGCAGTCACAAACCCATCGAAGTGAGCTAGTCACAGGCACGTGGGAGAAACCAGGAGGCAAAACGCTTGTCATCACGCTTACCAACACTGCTGCAAGCCCAGTAACACACGCGCTACTGGCCTTCGCACCAAGGAGACCCCGAACACAGTGCGCCTGCTCACACCGCGTGGGTTTCCCCGTATGAAGCCACAAGGCAGCCATCAATAAAAACCTTTGCTTTGGCAGCATAGGCACACATCAACCAAAAGACATCCCCAACCATGAGTTTCACACATGGCAAAGCAGGTCAGACTTGCCAAGAGGACAGTGGCTCCTCTCTTACCTGGGATGATAGAAACGGTGTCTTTCTCCCAGGATACAACACTAACATATTCCTGCACTGATGAGGGGATGAGGCACTTGAAAACAGCCACGTTTCCACGCATCGACCTTTGGTCCTCCACCCGAACGGTGTACGGTTCCCTGAAAACTAGAGAGAAAAGCAGATGGTTGGTAGCATGACAGTGCTGGAAGAACACAAAACTTCCTTTTGCTTTAATACCACATTTCCCAAACAAACCCACTCAGCAAATTGTTTCCATCCAAAGCACTTGGCCCACCCCAGCACTAGCCGGGAAGCAGGGGCAGAGAAAACGAGTTGCAAGGCAGACATTCACGTCCACAACCCTGCGGTTGCCGACGCTCAGCCTAACCCCTGTCCCAGGGTGCCTGATCCGCACCACAGCAGACCACGCATCCTCCCTCCGCAGGCACCTGGTCTGCTGGTGACTCYAAAGACGCTACAGGATCAGTGCTCATCTGTCCTGCACCCTTCCATGGGGAAGGCACTGGTTCTCCTTCCGACACCCGGCCCTGCGCTGGGGCTGGGAGGGCTGAGGCGATGCCTGGCCCAGCTCCTGCTGCCGGGCACCTTGCAGCAGCCGCCGGCTTCACTCGCCACAGACTTGCCCTGAAGGGCAGAGTTGCAAAGCTGATGGCTTTGTATTTACCAAAGCTGCTAAGGCAGAGGTTTGCAGCACCCAGATTTCAGTAGAGCGACCAAGGCCATTCAGTAGCTATAATATTCAACCTCATACCTTGAAGGTAATCCTTTCACTGGTGGATGTAGGCTGAAAATGCAGCGGGGAGACACCTGCTAGAGAAAACCTGWGACACAATCTGACACCCTCCTAAACCCCAGGGGAGGAACACTTAGGGAAGCAGAAGGCAACTCTGCAATCTATGCCATGGCGAGGGCCCCGAGCAGGGAGCTGTCCCCACTGCACACCCTGCCCGCAGGGACACACACACCTCCTTGAAGGCTCCACAGTGTCGGGTTCTCCCCAGTGCCCTAATGACTTCTACAAAGCCCTTCACCAGCACTCACTAGATAAGCCGGATCTGCCCAAGCCTCTTCAGGGACAAAAAGACGTCACCACCCCCAATAACAAATACAGGCACACCATAAACACTTAACACTCAGGTATAAAAACGCAATGAGTTGCAGGCACCTCCTTCCTGTGACAAGGATCCTGGAGGACACAGGCACCTGTGCATCACTACTATTAGAGACATGYGCTTGCCTGGTCATTTAATGACACCCCCTGGCCAGAACAAAAGCAGCTCAACAAATCCCAGGATACAAATCCCAAGAGTTTTACAGCCCCAAAAGAAAGATGCTGCTTTTGCAGTATGGAAAGCACCCACAGACAATGCCTTTTGTACATCAGATAAACAAGCAAGCAGCAGGAAGGTGCTGGTGTTTCCAACTTGATTTCCCTGGCTTTCGGGGCACGCTGCTTTGCTGCAAGCACATCCCAGGCTCCATCTCCAGGAAGCCCAGTGAAACCTTCCAGCGGGCTGTGCATGCCAGCAGGCTGGCGAAGGAGACATTAAACACCCATCGAGCAATAAATGACGAGCTGCTGTAGGAGCTGCCCCACCTTAGCYGTTCCTGCGTAAGCCGCCTGTCAGCAGCTCAACCGCCCTCTCCCCGCTCAAAGCACCCCACAACGCTGAACACCAGCTGCTCYGGGAGGCCCAGGGTGGCAAAGGCAGAGAAAGAGGGTTCAGAGAGGCCTTCAGCTCGCTGATTATTTATTCAGCGCACCAGCTGGGCACCGAGCTTTGCAGCCAGAGGGCACAGTGCCTGCCTGCACCGGACCGGAGCGAGCGTCCCTGCTGCAGAGGTGCCGGGACGAGGAGGAGGAGGGCTGGCAGAGCCAGGATACAGGAGCAGCCTGCAGAAAGGGACTACAGAGCCAAAGCAGATTAGCCAGCAAAAGCCTCCTTAGTCACGTGGAGCAGGAGGTTTATTCACAGGCTTTAAAGGCCAGTGGGGACTGTGATGACCATCCAGTCTGGCTTCCTGCACAGTCAAGGCTCCGCATCCATCCCCTAGCCCACAGCAGATGCAGCGTCCAGGCACCCACGCTCTGCTCCCCTGTGGCCTCCCTGAGCATCCTTCACCCAAAACACAAGAGCTACCACTACTCTGAACTGAGGCAGCCTCCACATGCTGGGGTTTCCTTGCTTCTTGCTGTCAGTTTAGAGCCATCTGTCCCCACAAAGGTAATTTAAAAATCACAACTAGCATGCTTAAAACTTTCCATTGGCTAGACAAGAGACTGTTACTCCATGTGCTCACTATCAGGTTTTTCCAAAGCTTTGAGCTTTTTCCAATTCCTCTTTTTTTTAATTGTTTTATTTATTTGCTTCCTTCGCACAGCTGAAATTGGCTTTACTTGGTGCATTGCCATTACAAAGCAGCAGAGAGTGACCAGGACATAAGACAACAGGGTGGAAGCAGAAGTGGGGAAGGTTTCACAACCATTTGCAAATGTTATAAAGCCAAAGCAGTTCAAACTGTCACAGACTGAGCCATCCTGGTGATCCTCTGGGAGCCCTGCATAAGGGCTCCCCACTACATCCTCATGTCTCATGCTACCAGCACTTGCTAACGAGAGAAAGAAGGTTGGACACCCAGCCGGGCACATCCGCTCAAATCCTGCTCGCAGGGATGGTGCATTAAATCCAGTATTTGGAGAAGGGGACCAGAGCCAAGACTCAGCTCTGCCACTAACTTGCTACCTGATCTCCAAGAAGTCCACACAACCTACGTTCCTCCGGGAGAAGACTGCAGTAAAGGCTGACTACCTGGCAGGAAGGTAAGGACTGGAGGCAATTTCTCCCCTGGAGCACATCCAGAGCACAAACTTCCCCGCACCAACAGCAGCCACCCTTGCTGCACAAGCCCTGGAAAACTGAGCCTGCTGTCCCAGGCACTGCCACTCACCACCGGAGCCTAGGGAGCAAATCAAGGGACCTTCTCTCTGCACCAGGAGGGCAACAACCTCCTGAAGGAGGCCCACACGAGAGCCAGCCAAGGCTCCTGCTGTACCCAAACCACACAAGCTACCTGTTGCACATCCACGGTTATTACACCCCTATCTGCTGCTGTCAGTCCTCCCCACTGGGCTGTGGTTTATAGCTAACCTGATAATGATGGTAAATAATTTACTCTGGGGAGGGGGTTAATACCAATTTACTCTGCAGTACAAGGTATTAAAACAAAAAACCCTGTAGTCACTCCTGTCGTGTTCCCTCTGCTAGCCCCACTTTTAATAGGTTACATAATGAAGCCATTCCTGGGCTATTAGCCCTACTCAGCCTGGTCAATAATTTACTATAATGGCTTTGGAAATCAGCTCTTTGCCATATTCCTCCTCTTTTTTTTCTTGCTTACTAAGCCTTGGTATGTTTGGGCTGGATGCTGCAATAGGAACAGACAAGTTTTAGGAGGGCTGTGGGACACCGGTGCAGGGCATCTCTCCACTAAGGACAGATGCGACCCAGGTCCGTACACAGCTATGAAAACACCCCAGGTATGGTTGGGTGCAGCTGTATGGTCTGGAAGGGGGATGACCTCCCCTGCCCCAAAGCTAAGGCTGCGCCATGGCCACCAGGCACTAGCTGGAGGCACCGAAGTGAAGAGGCACGTCTCTTCCCTGCTGGTTGTCACTCCATAGTGCTTTCCCTGCCAGTACAGGGCCCAAATTGCAGCTCTTAGCTTGGGTAGGATGCCATTCTGCAAACATGTATTGGCAGGCCATCTCCTGTTTATCCAACACCCTGCCCTTGTTTGCTATCTGTCCATGCAGCAATCGATCCCCGTGCAACAGGCCAACAGAGTCCCAGTTCTGTGCTTCACCAGCTCTCCTTCCAAGCTCAGCAACAGCACCATTTAACCCAGCAGCACCTTTCGGCAGAGGCTGCCAGAGCCCACCAGGCTCAGGAGCAGAGCAGCTTGGCAGAGCAGCCCCTTGCGAGCGAGCAGGTATTCATCCCTGCTGCTCTTCGCAGGTGAAGTGCAGAAAGGTGGTGAAACACCTTGCCCGAGGCCACGCAGTTAGCAGCAGGACTCCTGGGTCCTTCTCTCAATTCAAAACACCCCAGCTCCTTCTGTCAGACAAGAGCACTGCTGTCCCAATGCCAAAATGATATCAGTCAGCAGTATTACCGTCCCACGCCAGATATGCCAGGTGGACACAGAGCCAAACAGGGTGTGCTGAACAGGCTAGCCAGCAGACTACGGAGAAGACTAGAGTTCTGCCAGCACCCCCTCCCAAGCCCCAGCAGCCCCACAGAAGGCTCCTACCTGCTTTAACACGGATATTTGGGCTCCTGATTTTGCCTGCCGAGTTCTCTGCGGTGCAGAAGTAGTCGTTGTCGTGGATAAAGCTATTGAAGGCTGATGGCGAGAAGGGGTAGAGCTGCAAAGTCCCATTGGCATGSACATGCCGGATGTGGGGCACATCGTAGATGTCGTCGCCTGTGGCAAGGTACCACCGAAGGACGGCGCTGGGTGACCCTGCTGCCGGGCAGGGGATCACCACCCCCACTGTGCTGGAGAAGGTAACCTGCTGGATAGAGTCGTTCACAAAGTAGAGGCTGGTTCCAACATCTTCAGCATGTGCTGTGGAGAAAGCAGAGGCCACAAGAGCAGGGAGTTACTGCAAGCATCACTACCGCTCAGCTGCACAGCAAGGGCCTCCCAGAACTGCCCCACGAGCCCAGCCCCTGGCCCCTGCACTTGGCAGGGCAGAGCAAGGCAGCAGAGGAAGCATCAGTGCATGGACTGGAAGCATAAAGGCCACCTTCACAGGCCAGTGCTCTTGCCGGCAGCATGCATCAGGGATCACAAGCACCTAACAGGACAAATAGGGGCTCTGCAAGCAAGAAAGGGTGCCCACAGTAGGATGCCTCATGCCCAGGCCCCCCCAAAGGCTTCCCCAGGGTTGGGAGCCCAAAGGAGGGAAGGGGCAGTGTGAAGATGCCTCCGCACATGTGCTCCTCAGACACACGATTAGCCCCAAACCACTAGCATGGTGACTGAAGGGGAAACACCATCCTCCCAGTGCCCTGGGGCTGTACAACCATGCAGCACAGGGTTTCTGGTTCGACCGTGCCCCAGCACCGCAGGCCCAAGGGCACCTGCATGCTAGAAATGGCTTCCTCTGTGCAGCTCCGCGCAGCAGCTGCCTGCACTCAAACACAGCAAACGCTTTTTCTACTGCAAGCCCGAACATCCCGCAGCCCAGAGCAGCGGCAGATGGCCAGCACCCCAACGCYTCATCAGCTCTCCAGCTCAGCTCCAGCCAGGCTGCAGTGCAAACTGCCCGGGGGCAATGCTGGCACTGTGCAGACCAAGAAGAGCTGCATGGAGCAGTGCAGACATCTCTGTCCTCCATCCCACCTCTCCCCCAGCGCTGCAGCCCATGGGAGGAGGACAGGAAAGCTGTGTTTGGTGCTGCTCTCCATTTCCAGAGTCAGAAGGAAGGGAGAGCAGACAGGGAGAAATTCCCTGCTCACCACCTCGCACAGGAGCCTTGGCAGCTCCCAAAGGGCTGCCCCAACCATCACAGAACTACTGCAGCACACTGCAGGAGAAGCCCAGCATCACCCTGCCCTAACCGCAGGCTGCTGCCTCGCTCCAGGCCACTGTGCACCATCCAAGCGGAGGGAGACACAGCTCTGCAGGCCACCCTCCGAGGCAGAGATCACAGCCACCTGGATGCTCAGGAGATG
Source organism: Apteryx rowi (assembly GCF_003343035.1). Lineage (NCBI taxonomy): Eukaryota > Metazoa > Chordata > Aves > Apterygiformes > Apterygidae > Apteryx > Apteryx rowi. The sequence continues at coordinate 198,890 of NW_020447653.1, read as the reverse complement.
CCTTCTAGAGCAACTGCAACAGCTACAAAAAAAAAAGCACTTCCATTCAATAAATGGGAAAGGAGCTTTTCACCCAACTCCTCCAGTCTCCTCTTCCCACTCCAGGACCAGCTCCCTTCTCAACCAAAGCAAGCAAAATTTGCTATAAATAAGGATGAGGCCCCCAGTCACTTAGATCCGGTTTTCTTTTTTTAGTCGCACTCTTTTCCAAGTGGGCGGAAGGACACTGATATAGAAAGCGGCCCTTGGCGGGGGTGTATTAATAGCTCTGGCTGAGAACACCACTTGTGGTGCTGCAGAGCCAATAAGCAAATAACTACTGTGCTGTTGGTTTAAAACGAGTCACGGGGGACCCTCCCTGACCTCAATTTCTTTAACTTGGGGAGGAGGGGACAGGAGTGGGGGGAGAAAAAAATAGTCTCATCTGTATGAATATTCTTATCTTAGCTCCAAGCCGCCCCTTCAGGGAGAGTGCATCGTGGCTGCTCATTTGAGGAAAGGCTATTTAAGTGTTATTGGCCGCAGCGACTCGCATCCCACTGCAAAGCTGTCCTCCAGCGCCTACCTCCCCTGGAAAACACTTGCGTCTTCCTCAGAGTGTTGGGAAGCACCTTCCTCCCCTCGTTCAGCATTGTTCAGCATTGCCAGCTTGCTCCATGCCTTCCTCAACCAGGCCAGGAAGGGAAAGCCTGAACCACCTCATTCCTTCCCAAAGTGGGGCCCAAGCACATCCATTTTACAGACAGCAAGACTGAGGCTGAGCACACAACCCCCCCTGGGACAAGACACCACAAAGGGAAGCACCTGCTCTCCACACCAGCACAGAGCTGGGAACAACTCCTGAGGCCTCTGCTTCAACTGCAGACAATTTTTCCCCCTCTCTGATCTTCTCCCAGCTGGAAATACCACCTCACACTCTTTCACCACCCATTACATCCAAAACAAGACAGCCTCTTTCTTGTTCTCTGTATATTCTGTGCCAAACTATACAAGCTAGCACCTACGATGGCAGCATCGCCTCCTTTGGCTACCCGGAGGCTACTGTCCCACATCAGGGATGCTACAGCCAGACAGGCACAGCAAGCTGGGAGATACAAAGGATAAGTTGACTAGGAGGGTCCAGCACAGCATCACCAGACATGAAACACACGCACAGTTTAAGAAAGCATCTTCATCTCCCCCCACACCCTAGTGCATTTGCTTTTCTGTGTCCATGCACAGGTAGCAAAGCCATTTATTTTTTTCCTCCCTCCCTGACCAATGCCACAAGAATTACAAAATGAGGTGTAAAACCCTCCCACCGCCCCACATCCACCCTGCTTCCTGAGCAGCAGTGCCAGGCTTTGAAGAGCTACAGGGCCACTGCATGGCCCTGCAGATGTCATCTCATGACATCTCCAGGCTGGTTTGTCGTCATGAATCAGCATTTCCCTTTATCAGAACAGCACGACGCTAGTTCCCCACACACGAAAGAGCAAAACGTACATTTACAATAAAACGAAGGAAAACAAAGCGAGCGAAAGCAGCACTGCACTATTCATGGGAACGTCTGCCACCGAAGCAAAGCGCAAGATGGCTGGAGACTCGCCGGCCAGAGACGCAAGACGCACAGGAGGAGTTGCCCTTCACCACAGAGCTGTGTCTGCCGTGCGCAGGCTTTGGCTCAGGAGCATCACGCAGCTCCCGGTACCCACGCCGTACATCGCAGGCTCCCCCGCGCTTCGTTCAACCCAACACCCTACATGGTAGGGCCATGCCTTGGAGAAGGCTCCTACCATGGTAATGGTCAGAGAGCAGCCACAACCTGACAGGCAAATATCTTATCTTCAGGCATCGCTCAGGAAGGTTTAGAGACAGAAGGGCGAGGGGCTGGGATGAAGAGTGGAAAAATACCTCATAAACAGAGAAATTCAGATTACCCATAAAGCTTTTTCAGGTCAAAGGGGGAAACAGATTTTTAATAGAAGATGGAAGTTATGGGATCGGCAATAGTTATGTGACAGACGCATAGAGTTAAATCCACATAATCTCCTTTACCATTTAGCATTGAGCACCATCCTAATTCCATGTTTCATAAAACTGCCTCCAAATCACAGAGAGATTAAAAATTTAGGAATAGCACTGCAATATTTTTAAACCAGAAATTACTGCTCACATCTGGTCAGCTGTGCTGACCCTAACCTAAATATCGAGGGCATTAAGTCACATGAAACAAAGATGGGGTTTGCATAGTCAAAATGGAAGGGTTTCTACTGGGGGGGAACGCAGCGAAGCAGGCGCACAGGACCGAACGCCGCAGACCAGGCAGCTGGCAGCCAGAAGCTGCACACAAAGCCCAGCGCGGAGATGGACACAGTTTTGCTTGCGCTGGGAAGCATGTATTTTAAGTTATCAGAGTGCAATCTTCTTAAATTGTAGTAAATTACAACCTAGAGGTATTGAAATATTAATATCTCTATCTCCGCTGGGAGAAGCAAGTCATTTTGCTATCATCCCTTAGGAATATTTACTAGTCTTGTTCACTGGACTTTCCAAACTCTGACATCTTTAGAAGCACAGCCAGTCGCGGCACTGCAAAGAGATGTGCTGTACAGAAAGCACTCATTTACTCTAACAAGTGGCTAAGGCAGAGCAGCCATAAATTGACCCCAGGGTCTATCACAAAGCCACATATTCCAGAAAGAGGCAGCTGAGATTTAGGTGCGAGACCTGCATGAGAAGCTGCACAGACTGAAGTTTCCAGCCCGCATATACACAGAAATGCCATCACCTCCCAGACGAGCCCAGCAACATGGTCCTTCCTCTGCTCCAGCCCCCACAGGAAAGGGCTGTCCCTGTTTTTTAAATTCGGTGGATTTAGGACTCGTCCGAGACAACGACCAGTGTCATGAGGCAGCCATTTCTCCCCCTCGGTTGTGAAATCTTTCTGCCCTTGATGCACACGGGTCTGAGCTAGCAAGCTACTTGCTCAGGATCCCACAGGCATTCCCATGCCTACCAAGACCCTGCAAGCTTCTCAAAGCCGAGCGAGGCCTTTGCACATCAGATCTGGCAGAAACCACACAGAGACGGGAAAAGGCTAAGCAAGACGTGTTTGAAGGAGGTACACGCAATCCACTGGGCACGAGCAGTCCAGCCTGGCCTGCCGCTGTTAGCAAGGGGTGGCAGAGCTCAGCAAGCGCCCGAGTACTTCTTCACAAAGAGGGACCACTGAAGGGGTGATTATTTGCCGCAGTTAAAGGTGCTGCTGTCTCAAAGGAAGGCTTTGCAGCACCTCCAAAGGGGGCAGGCACTGGACGGGGGCTCACGGCACCCCACTGGCAGCACCTTTCCCACGATCTCCCCCTTGGGCTTGGCGGTCAGATCACCCAGGTGCCCACACCAGCTTTCCTGCGAGACCACATCGGATGGTGACACAGCACCCACCACGGCAGAAAAGCCACCCGCAGGCAGGCAAAGGGACTGTAGCCGCCAGTGGGCTACTCCGACCCTAGCAGGCAGCAGAGCTGCCATGCAGCGAGGGCTAACCACCACCACACTATTCATTCGTTATGCTCATTTAGGGTGTTGGACACCCGCCCTGTCCAAGGAGAAAGAGCACTGGAGCTTGGCGCACATTGCAGGGTGGGAATTATGGATAGGTGCAAGCCTCAATCTGTCCTCTGTCAGTATGACAGTATTTCGTCCCTCGCCACCTGCACGTTGCAATGCTGGAGCAGTCCTTGGCCTTCCCTGGAACGGGGTTCCTTTAAGCCCTCACCCTCAGGACACTTAACTTCTCCTCAGGAGGAGAGCAACCTTGGAGCTGGCAGAGCGAGAAGTGACACCTGACCTGCTCACAGACAAGGGGACAAGCAGCCAAGAGGCGAGCGATGCAGAGCCCATGCTCCCTCCAGCCCTCGGAGAACATCTGCTGGCAGCACGCAGGAGCGGGGCACCACCACCCGTGAGGCCACCCCACCACAGGGTTAAAGCCGTGGCTCCAGCCGCGCGGCCACGCTTCCCCACATCACCCCCTCCAGGGCCAGTGCTGGGGGTGGCCAGGACGGTCCTCGAGCACAGCATTTCTCCCTAATCCACCGAAACAAACAGCCGCACTGAAATGCTGAGGATGGCCTCGGGCATCCAGCTGGTGCCCGGCACACGCGGCCACCGCGCACCCGAGGCAGCGATCGCGAGCGCGCTTCCACAGCGCCTTCCCTCCGCCGGCATCCCGGCCGCCGCGCGCAGCCCACCCTCGCCGAGCACACGGCAGCCTTCCGCAAGGACTCGCGACAGAGCGACCGACAACGCCGCCCCGGTCCTCCGCGGGTAAAAGGCAGCGCCCAAGCGTGCCTGGAGCGTGCGCTGCCCATCCTTAACGGAGCTGCACGGAAACGAGGGCCGTGACACCCGCGCCCCGTTCCCCACCCGGGCTGAGGCTGCACCCTTACCTGGAGAACGGAAAACCAGCGCTCCCCACTGACCTGCCCGGCCCCCGAAACGCAACGCCGGCCTCGCCTCCCACGCCACCCTGCCGGAAGCACCGGCCTCAGCCCCACGCCACCTGCGAAGCTCCCCCCACGCCGCGGGAGGGCACTTGGTGCCGTGACCGAGCCCACGCGCCAGGGCCGCAGCCAGCATCTCCTCGCAGGCGGCCGGGGCCCAGCGAGCGCAGCGCCGGAGGTCGGGCAGCGGACGCACGGAGGTCGGGACGCGCATCAGCGGCAGGCTTTGTCCTCAGCCGCCGGCCCATGACTTCCAGGAGCCCCGAGCTCACGCCTGCTTTAAAAAGCGCCGAGAACGATTTCCGTCACGCAGCCGACAGGTATGAGAAATTAGGGGAATAAATCTATAAAACAAACCAGCGTAAGGAAGCTCTGAAGCCTTGTTCACCTTGTCCTCTTCTCCTTTAAGCTAGGATCATTGCTTGCTCCCTCTTCTTTCGCACAGAAATGAAATTAAACCACCCTTTTCAAAAGCTAATTGCTGGGTTGGGCAGCAAACACTAGCAAAGGTTGGGAAATGGATTTCCTAAATATTTGGTAGAGCTCTGCTAGCAGAAGATGGCAATATGCAGATTGTATGTGCTGGGGTTATTTTTAAATTTCTCAGGAGTCTACAAGCAAGGAAAGGGTAACTCATAAAATTATAATAATGTAAAATTGTGTAGCTGGCTATAATTTAGATTTCAAACGCAGGAAACATTCCGGGCCCGAACTAGCCGTTTCATAAGCCTCCCGTCAAAGCACGCTTTTTTACTGCAACAATTGAACACCTTCCTCCTCCAAGCTCTCCTAGGAAGTCGCACTTATTAACAGCCTGCTTATTTGGGTGTGAGATGACTTCATATTATCCAAGGCACATCTCGGCTCACATGCTGCCATGTCACAAGAATTCCTGCCACAAAGAGACACTTCCAGTTTTATCCTTGCCCTCGGTTCACGCGCTGCCTCAAACGAGGACAGAGCGCTCCTCGTCCCTCCACCTCGGTACCATCTGGGCAGAAACGCGAGCGCTGTAGCAGAAACGCACGGTGCGCCGGGGCTGCCCAAAGCAGCACCAGCAGTCCTAAACGCACAGCTCCAACCAGCCCAGCTCTGGGGACGGCTGCTCGGCATCACGTCTCCAGCATGCAAACTTTAGTGAGGCACACTGTTCCTCTGGAGAGCACAAGCACCAAGAAATATTAGGGTTGCATATATTGATTTTCCCAAAGGCATGAGCAGCCCTAAACCGATGCCGAGGGCAGGTAATGGCTCCGGGCAAGTTGCCATCRTGGCTTGTAGTGCTGGAAAAATTTGGCTATCCGTGGGCTAAACAAACAACAGCGGGCATGGCGAAGAGCGTAGTACTGCAGGCTTTTCCTCCGTGCATTTAATGAGGCTTCCATGTTTCATTTCAGAGACAAATGAGCGCTGTGCCACACTGGGGGGCCGAGATGGGGAGAGATTAAAAAAACGCAAGCTGCATAGTTCACTGCATCCAGTACAGGAACATAATGTAAATATAATGCCAATATAAATCAGGAGGCAGAGAGCTCCAGCAAAAACATGAAGGGAGACGCTTTCCCAGCTCAAAAGCTCTCAATTTTGACAGTACGGTCTTCACACTGCACGCCACTCGCATCCCCTCCTCCTCAGTGTGGCTGCTCTTTAATTCACATTGCCAGACCTTCTTTTTGATAAACTCCCTGTTTGTTTGCTTGCCAACCACCTATTTCTGTTTATTTTATAAGCGGGGGAGAAATAAGCAGCTACAGCCCATTGCGAGATTTCTGAACTTCAGTGGTCCCCTGGATCAAATGTTTATTTGCTTTTAGCTTCTACTTGAGCTCTTGTTCTACAGCAGGAACATATTAAAAGGTTGTGCTTCGATGCCCAGAAATATTAAGTATCCAAAAGGTTTATCATGCATTAAGCAATTCATTTTTTTATCCTATTATTGTAATGAAACTTCCATTGTATTGCTGTCCTCTCTCTGGAACCGTTTCACTTTAACACTTCCATCGCCAAGACTGTTCCATACCAAAGATATATTTTATTTCTTAAGAAAGAGATAATGAGGCCGTGAGGAGTTGTGCTAATGGAGGCTTTTAATTTGCTCTTCTCAGAAGAGATAGCTCTGTGGGCAGAGATCCTTTTTCCAAGAAGCTGGGGCTAAAAACACGCAAAAGCGATAAACCCAGTGCAGCTCACTGTTATTTAGACTGGGGGGGGGGGGGTAAGAAATGGTAGTGTCCTGGATGGTTACTGGGTTTTGTTTTTCCCTTTTAGCTCAGTAAAAATGCAAATGTAAGCAAAGCAGATGCTGGCACGATCATCTCGGCAGATCCTAAACACAATAGCGATTTCAGTTAAACCTCCCAAATGCAGTTTTACTCCAGCTATAATAAAGCAGCTATTCCATAATTAATAATTGATCAAATAATTGATCATTATCACACAACYGGACAGGATGTCCTGTTAAACCTCAGTAAATATTTTTCATTGGATTATCATTAAGATAAATGGGTAATTTAACAGACACCAGCAGAAGTCTCACATAAGGAGGCAGCTCTCTCCCCTTTCTTTCTCTCTTCTCATTTCCAAAAAATTCCCCCTTGCTGTTGTCAAATGCCAAAAAAGATAATTAGGGAAAATGTCATGCAATATCCTCCAAGCACACAATTTTCCAAAAGGTGGGCACTTTTAGCACTACATCTGCAGGTTGGCTGATGTGCAAAGAGGTAATTTTTTATAAAAACATAATTAAAAATTCCTGCAGAATCGGAAACGGGCAATTCCTTTATGTAACATCAATTGACTGTTGTAACATGCACCGTGGTTTAACTACCCATGCTACACGCAGCTCCTCGGCTCTCTTTTTAAATTGCACGTATAGCAGAGACTCCGTTTAGAGTATTACCTCTACAGATCTGGACAGCATTCTTCTAATCTCCAACTTTAATTTAATCTTTAATCTTTAAGCGTGCCTCTCCTTGACACACTTGTTCCATGATATTTTTTTTTCCACCCAAYCTGATTTATATCAAACCACTGGGTTGCATTTAATACAGCATTCCTAGAGGGAAGGACGCGATTTTTAAAGCATCGCTGGATTTATCCTGTCTTATGGGATTAGAATATTGCTCTAAGTAGTCCCGGAGAAGCGGGGACACCGCAAAGCTCTCCAAAGTACCGCTGCGAGCCTCAGCCCTCGGGTTCCTGCCCGGCACGAAAAGATGCTGTGCACCTCGGCACGGTGTTTAGCATTCGTGCAGGCAGCGGCACTTCGGCAGGGCGGGCGGCGAGGCGCGGGCTCCGCCGAGGAGCCGCTCCGGGCCGCGCACCCCGAGCCCGCTCC
>NW_020447653.1:179662-190441 GCF_003343035.1 Apteryx rowi | reverse complement strand
GCCCGGCCCCCGCCGGGGCAGGTGTGACACCCCGCCGTCGTGCAAGCGGGGGGTGYGCTCGGGCACGCTCCGCCGCAGCACACCCTCGCCGCCGGGCACCCACCCAGCCAGCCGTCGTGCCAAGGCCGCCCCGCGCTTCCCAGCAGCACCGTGGTGGGCACCTGGGCACCTCCACGACCACCCGCGCCCCGGGAACACCCAGGGCTGCAGCATCAAGCAGGGCTCAGCCRTCTACAGGGTGCGGGCCAGCTGCACGCACATGGGTTCAGTGACTGCCAGCCTGTGCTGGACATGCTCTGTAAGCTGAGCTGAGCCCTGAGCTGAAGCCCGGAGAGGCTGGAATACAACTAATACCTCCTCCAGCCTCTCTGCGTGGCAAACCTGCCGCTTCACCTTGGTAAGGAAGGCTTTTCCCTGTCCTATCCACAGAGCTGCTCCTCAAGCCCACGTGTGCCATGGCATGCTCTGGTCACCTAAGACTTGCAGCTGCCAGCACTCCTCCTTCTGACCTCCAGGAGACTTAGTAACCACAGGACAGAAACCAGGTTTTCACAGCACAAACAGCACTCGCCCTTGCTGCTCCCACAACAGGGGTCCCTCCTGTACGGTTAGCAAGACAGGGCCTAGGAGACTTAGACATGCATCATTTGAGCCAACAGATAACAAATGAACGCTAGTTAATGCTTTACTTTGGGATGTAGGTTCTCGCTCCCCAAGACTTCGTCCCACCAAAGCTCATTTGTCCAGATCACTAGAGCAGCTCGGAATCTCTTTTGCCAACATGGTTATAGCAGGTTTTCTTTGCTTTCCAGAATTACCTTCTCAACCCCAATTCACTGAAATTAGCAAGGAGAAAGATTGAAGCATTCTGATTTTAAGCAAAAGAACGAGTAGGAAAACGTCATGCTTTGATTTTCAGAAAACACTGCTTAGATTTAGTTGAAAACCCTGAACATTGTCCCCCAGCAAAGAAAAAGGTGAAGAAGCTGTTTTTTCTAACAATTTTCCACCTGCACCAGTTCATTGCGATTCTCATTACCTGGGAGGTCTTTGAAAGAGCCAGAGGGACTTCACCCACACCACAAGGGTACCTCTTGCACCACGTGGGTGAGCAACTCATTTCACAAGGGAGGGACGCAGTTTGGGGACACAGAAGCTGGCAACACAGAGGCTCCAGCACACCCACCCCGCTGGCCTGGCCCAAGAGCTCACATCCCCCCTTCCCCTCTCAAGGACATCCCCCGTGACTGCATATTTCAGCCTAGAGAACTGGCCCGCTCACTCTCAGCAAGACAGAACAGCCATAGAAGTCTTCAAACCTGAGTAGGAGCAGGCTGCACTTCTCCCCAGGGCCGGGCCCCAGCTCCCACGCATGCTGGGGAAGCCAGGACATGGGCTCCCAAACCCTTCCCATCACCAGGGCCAAGAGATGCCAGCAAGGAGCCCCCAGCCACAGCAGAGACACCCCACATTTCACTGATGAGCCAGACGAGGCCCACCCAGAGCCCAGTGCTGACAAGTCAACAGCAAAGCCCAGAGCAGAAGCTGTGCAGGTCTGTTTGACAGCAACCACAGTCTTTCCTTCTCCTCCTCCCCAAGGCTGCGTTCCACCTTCCCCTGTGCCGCTGCGATCTGTCACCACCCCCTGCAAAGCACGTTCCCAGCCAGCCTCAGCAGCTCCGTCATGGTGCGTGGGTGTCTCTCCCGCACACAACACCCACACACATGTGTGTTCCCTAGCCCAAAGTCGCTCGCTGCTGACTCGCTCGCTACCCACCAGGCTCCCAGGGCTGCAGCAGGCTTCAGCAGCAGAGCAGCAGCAGCGTCCCGAGACGCTGCAGAGGAGAAGCTGGTACACCCCCTGCACCCACACATCCCTTCGGGAACCGAGGTGCATTTCAATTGCCAGCTACATCCACACGCAGATGATCGCTGATACCTAGCRAGCAAATTGATATTCAGAGCCTTACCCAAGGCAACGAGCAGATCCCAGGCTCTGGGGAGCCCCGACACATGCTAGGCATCTGCCCCCACTCCCTCCTCAGCAGCTGCTGCAGGATGGCAGCACAGGCAAGCCTGGTGACAGGAATCTTCCAGCCACAGAAGCTGCAGCAGCGTTTCGCTACCCAGCATACAACGTGTTGGACTCAGGTGCAGTTTCTGCACTCCTACACACGGCACTGAATGAAACAGGGGTACGTGGGCTGGCAGGAGCGAGAGGGAAGGCTGGCGGGACACTCGCTGGCACCGCACCAGCAGGGCCTCGCAAATCTCCATTTGAGGCACATGTGCAGGGGGAGTAAATGCTACTCAGTGGTTCATTTTTAGCTCCCTTGGCTGCTCAGCATCTCCAGCGAGTTTCCTCATTTCTAGCCCAGAGACACAGACCCTGCAGCAACAGCAGAGCAAACCTCACGCTACGCAAAGCTCCTTCCTCCAGGACAAAACAGCTTCTGCTGGCAAGTTTGCAACAAAAGGCCAACAGGGTGGATGACCAGCCTTGGCTCATGCTCCGAGAGCCGCGGTCAGCCCTTGAGCTGTCCGCACCATTCGTCACTGCCCCTTTCGCTCCTCCACTGACTGTTTGGCCAAGACCATTTGTCAGCCTCCCACCCCAGACACACACCACCCCAGCAGGCCTGGGGAGCAGAGGGCCAGCAGCCAGCACCGCCCCAGAGCCGGCTCACACCAGCCGCACCTGGGACTCCAGCTCCCCTGGGGCAGTCGTGATTTAGTCATGTTAGCATTCCTGCAGCCCCCCGTGTTTGAATACTTGCAGGAAGCATTTGCACATCTCCTTTGCATGAGCATTCAAACTGAAAAGCTGGTAAACTGCAACCAGCAACCCAATCTGGGGGCTGGAACAGTATCATGTGCTTTGTACAGCTGTGTTCAGGAAGAGGCAAGATTCATCAAATCAATTCCTCAGGCAGCTCTAGCCCAGCCTTTGGCAGCATGCAAGAGGCTCCAAGGAAGGGAGGCCAGAAGTTKCCCACCAGGAGAAACACATGCCACACTCCCTGCTAGCAGCTGGCCTGTGAATCAGGACCAAGTGACCCGCTACAGCCGCCAGCAAGCATTGCTAGAGAAAAGGCTGTGCTCATGCTATGAGCTTCCTTCCCCGGCCCAGGCCCCACACAAGTCACAAGAGATGGCATCAGCACATCCCCAAGCCCGGTTCTGATCTGGGAAAGACACGCTCCCACCTTGCTCCTAGCACAAGCGGCACACAATGTCTCCAACCCAAACAGCCTCCCTGCTCCTTCCCAGCCACGATTTCAGCAAGCTGCTCCTGTCCTGGCCCCAGACAGCACTCACACCTAGTGCCTGAGCCCCTGCGCCCCAGAGGGCTGGGAAGTAGAGGCACAGGGCTCGCCTGCCGGGGGCTTCCCTACCCAGGGTATTGCTTCCACTGGCACACAGACAAACTCCCCCTGCTACCAACAAATTGACCACAGCTGGACGCTTTTGCCCTGCTTGGGGGCCTCTCCCCAGGGAGAAGCGCTGTGGCTGGGCACAGGGTGCTGTGGGGATCATCCCCCTGCCCTCCGTCGGGGGCACGGCACACCACCCAGCCCAGCGCCCTCGCCTGCCCTCCCAGGCAACCCCCCCCCAGAAAGCAGGCGCTAAACGACACGGCTACTCACCGGCTGCCACCCGGGTCCATAGCACGCTTCCCACAYGGCAGCCGCCTCCGCCTCGCAGCACCTCTCGGCTGGCAGGGACAGCCTGCTGTGACCCCTTGCTGCTGCCACCAGCACGTCCYGGGGTGGGGGGGACGAGTCCTGGGCCTTGCCCCGCAGCCCCCTGCCCACACAGAGCCCCACTGCCCAGACCTACCYGTAACCCCCAGCGAGAAACCAGTCCCCTCCAGACGGGGGACTAAAGAGCCTTTGGGGCTGATTGCCCTCCAGGTTTCACCTGGGCTAATTGCCCTCTGGGTTTCACCTGGGCTAATTACCCCCTGGGCTCACCTGGGCTAATTGCAGAGCCRCACCTGCGTTAAAGGGCCAGGCCCTCCTGGCAGGGCTCAGCCCCCTGTAGCCGCGTGTGTCCCTGTCCCCCTGTGCCCTCTCCATCCTGGGAACAGGGCCAGGGTCTCCAGCCTGAGCACACCCCCAAAGCAGCGCTGTGGGGTGCTTCCCGGGGCTGTGCATTGCCCCAGGTGCCTCGTGGCCCGCTCCGTGCCTCGGTTTCCCCAGCCTGGTGCACGGGGTGAGAGGACACCCACCGCAGGGGCTCGCGTGGGGGCAGAGCTCTTGGCCACACAGACATGTGCAGGGCAACGGGATATCCCCATGTCCGGGGGTAACACTGTGTTTCCACCCCGGGAGCCCAGAGCAGCCCCGGCTGGACCAGGGCAGGCGCTCCGCGATCTCGCAGCCGCTCTGCCAGCTCTCCGCTTCTGGCCCAGCAAAGACTCTTTCTAGGAAAGAAGCTTGTTTTTTGCTTCCCCCTAGTGTTGCAGCATTAAAGCAAGGCACTGATAAGCGCGGATTGGATTATTCCCAGTGCTGTGGTGCTGGGAGCCCTGAAGCCTCCCCGAGCCCCTTCCCCAGGCCTTTGCCCAGAGCCCAGGAGGTCCCGTCTGCGGGAGGCAAGCGGCGGTCGCTGCCCTCGCCGCCTCCGGCGTGAGTCTGGAGTCACCAGCAAAGTTTGGGCAGGGCCAACGCATGGCCCTGAGCCCTAAAAGGCACAAACTGGATCCACAAGGACCCTTCTGGGCTTCCCAGCTTCCACCCTCCAAGAGAGCCAGCCTGCGGAGTGAGCCCGTGCACAGCGCTTCTGCCGGCCCCGCTGCATCCATCTTACATGTGATCAGTTATTTTGCAATAACTGCTGCTTTAGCACACATGCGACACGGAATTGAGGGCCGAATATTATTTACTTCAGTCAGGAGGAAAACCAAAATGGTGCGGCACTGCTGCTTCGGCAGACACGTCGCTGCTGATGGATGCGCTGCCTTTTCAGGAGCASAACGAAGGGAGACCGAGGCGAACGCCTGGCTCCCCGCCAGCGCAGCCCCGTCTCTCCCCATCACCACACGTGCCTCTTTGGCTCCATTAGTCACCATTTGCTGCTCTCATTTTCGCTAACCAGGACACATTTTGCATTCATGTTTCCTTGGGGGCCAAACGTGTCCCTGGCCCTTGCAGAGATGGTGGAGCAGCGCTGGCCGGCCCGGCGCGCTCCGGGCTGCGTGCGACAAGCTGCCGGCGTCCCTGGCACATCTGGGCACGCATTAAGCACAAAAGCTGGCTAAGCCCTGTGCGGCCAGAGCCCTTCTCCCCCGTACGCGTCTGCTCGGAGGCTGCTGAAGCAGGAATAGCCAGCACCAAGGGGAAGCCGTTCAGAGCTGGATGTCTTCCCAGAGGAGAAGGATGCTCCAGTTGTCCACTGTATTATTTACCCAATCCCCTTTTTGTCACAGAAAAGATCTACTTTGAGCAGATTAATGGCTCAAGGGAGTGTGAGAGAAATCCTCCGAGATTGCCTGGTTCAGGGGAGAAGACCAAAGCCTCTACCACGAGGCTGCTGGCTGACCCGGCACGTGTGCCCTCTGCCCGTGCGGCTGCGGGCGAGCGCCGGGGGCAGCAGCCCGGCCAGCAGGCCCCCTCCATGCGCAGGAGAGCCGGCCCATGCTCCGGCATCAGGCTCTGCAGTGAGCTGCGCCCCAGGCACTGGTGAGCCTGCAGGTGCTGGCGGCAGGTCCTGCTCCACCGCCGCCAATGCCAGCGTCCCCTGCCCATGGCACAGGCTCGGAGCCCCCACCGGGGCGCGAGGGCTGCGTGTGTGCGCACATGCGCGCCTGCGAGCAGCGCAGAATAATGCTATTAATGCCATCTGGTGCCCAGACAGAGATCCCCCCGCACGGCGAGCCAGCCGCGGCTGTTTGCTCCCCTTAATCTCTTTGCTCCACACTGCGGGGACCCTGCGTGCAGGGCTGTCCCCGTCCCAGGCAGAGGGCCGGTGCCAGGGGACGCAGGCCCCGATGGGCACGGCTGCGCCCCGAGCCCCAGCAGAGCAGGGCGCTGGGGAGAGGGAGCCCTGGGCCTCAGCGACACGAGACCTGGCTGAGGACCGGCGCGGATGGGGTTCGTTGCACGTGCCGGATCCCTCCCAGCTGCTGTGCCCTGTAGCTCCTTCTTTACGGAGGTGCAACTGCACCGCACTCCTCGCCAGCGAGTGCAGTGCGGGCTGGGAGCTGCAGTGGGGAACGGGAGGCCCTTCGGCTCCTCTGTGCCGTCAAGTGGGAGTTTTTCTACCGCCGCCAAAGGATTCTGGTTCCCGTTTGAGCCGTGCAAAGCTGTAATGAGTCTTTATTAATGGGTCAGTGTCATTCAAAATTATATTTCAAAATAATCTCCTTACTGTGTTAAATAAGCACCTCAGATTATACAAATTGCGTGGATTTTGTCTAATAACCTTCCCACAGCTAATCCTGTTTCCCCGTCAGTGTCTGACCTCCATCGCAGGCGGAGGCAGGCAGGTGAGCCCGTGCCCCGCTGCCGGATGCACGGCACGGGGGGGTTTCCGCAGCGCACACGTCCGAGCCCACGCAGGGCTCTGCATCCAGCAGGGGCTTCAAAAAATTAGCGCAGGTCTTGAGTTCAGAGAAAAGCCTTTCTCGCGCTTGCGCTGCGAGGTGAACCCGCTTCCCCTCGGAGGCCCCGGGAAGGGCGGAGGGGATCACCCGCACCTCCCGCCGGCGCCGCTGGGCCCGCCGCGCCGTGCCAAGGCTCTCCCAGCGCAAGATGGCAGCAACAGCCTGTCCTCGCCGCAGCCCTCACCTCAGCCAGCCCTTCGGCTCTCGCGGGGCACGGGGCGGAYGGTGAAGCTGCCCTGGGCTCCTGCCCGGTTTGCTCGGAAAGCCCACTTTTCCGCTTTGACCCCCGGAGAGCCACCAGCCCACRCAGGACTAGGGGCAGAGCGCTGAAAAGCAAAGGTGCATGCTCAGCTCCCAGCCGGGAGACCCRGCACCTGCAGCCCAAGCCGGTCCCCTTGCAAACAGCCTGCCGGTGCCGCGCTCGATCGGCCCGGCGCTGGGCAGCGTGCGGGGCCRCGGGGCTGGAGGCGCGTGGCCGGACAGGGCTGCCGTGGCCCCGTCCCTGCTGGGGTGCCCGCAGACCAGCCGGTGCTGGGGGGCGGCCGAGCGAGGGGCAGGCAGCTCAAGCTAGGACTGAGCGCGCTGGCTGAGCTGCTTGTGCGACTTCTCGTTTCCGTGCTTGTCTAAGGCTTGTTAAGGAATCGGCAGCACGCTTTGAGCTGCAAGGCTGGCAGGGGAATGGTGCAACCGCGCTGCGGCTTGCACCGCTTTGGAGGGGCAGCACCCAGGGCCGGCGCGGCCGTCGTTGCGGGAGCTCGTCACTAGATGTCTGTGTCGGCCCGAGTCGCCCCGCGCACAAAGGCGCTCCYGAGTGAACGTCCCTCATCACTCGCTGCTCAACTGCAGCAGAGTTTTTTTTTAAAAGAGGTTTTTTTTGTCTGTATCCAAAGATGAGAGAGGCTGTGAAACCAGAGGGCTGGATGCAAAATTCCAAAAGCTTGGAAAAATGCCTGCCCGGGAAGGACGCCCAGCTCACGCGCTCCAGCAAGTGAGCGGGACGAACAGCCCCTGCGTTTGGCAGCACCCACCGCGGGGTAGGGACAGGCAGCACGCGTGCGCACCCGACGCCCTGTGCAGCCTCCGCCTGCACAGAGGGTGCCTGGGCAGCGCTGCAAAGCCCTTGTGTGCCTGCAGCCCGCCTGCGCGCCAGCCGAGAGAGGCATTTCTTCGCAGGCGCCGGGGTGGCCTCCGAGAGCGGGGATGGGCGGCCACCCTGCAACGCGGGTGCGTGTGGAGGGGCAGTGGGAACCTTTCCCGGAGCTCTGTTTGAAGATGTTTGTAGGGCAGAAAAGTCGCTGGTGCTGGGCCAGGAGAGTGGGTGACTCAAATGCCTCAGGCACAAAGTTTAACCTCTCTCAGCTGGAACTTTATTAGCCCAGAAACACAGGCTGGAGGTAACAGAGGGGAAAGCATGCGGGCGATCCGCATGCTGGCCTTGCCCGGGGTGAGCAGGGTGATGGATCCACTGGAGCGGGGCAGGGGGTGGCTCTCGGCAAGGACTTTGCTGCTTTGGATGAAGCTCTCCCTCTGCACCGCCGCGGGAGCTCTGAAACCGGACAGACGCCGGGGTTATGCAGCGGAGGGGCCGGCGTGTCCCACGGCGCTGGGCACCACCTCCTCCCTTCCCCAGACAGCCCCCATGGGGCCCCTTCCTTGAAGCATGGACATGTCCCTGGGCTCCGAGCACTGCTGCCGGCACAGGCGCACCCGGAGGAGCCCGGCCGCCGGCCCTGCGCTCCCTCCTCCACCCACCTGCAGCTACAGGTCTTCCTCGTCTCCTTGTCTGCGGACCAAAAAACAAGGAGAGCCGTGTTAGGGCAGGCAACGCGGCCGAGAGGAGCGGGAGCGGGAGCGAGAGCCGGCCCCCAGCCCTCTCCGTGGGCAGGAGCAGGGCGGCCGGGGAGCCAGGGCCGCCCTAAGGCCGGGCGATACCCACCTCCTCTTCTTCTTGCCTCCGCAGTGGAACCGCTGGCCTGGGGGCAAGAGGAGCACCTGAGGCCGCCCGCGCCTTCCCCCCGCCGTGCCCCGCGCCCCGCGGATCCCCCCCGCCRCAGGGCTGAGCCCTCCGCGCGCGCGGCAGCTCTCCAAAGCGTCGCGGACCTTCCCCTTGAGGYGGGGGTGCCAGCCTGCCCCCGGAGCGCTCTCCCGCTGCTGCCGTTCTCCCGAAGCTGCCCCCGCAGCCGCAAACGCGGGCAGTTTCCGTGCCTTGCTCCCTCGCGCTGCCGGTAGCCTCTCCGTGCCCTGCCGTACGGCTGCAGCCCGCGCTGCCCCGCGGAGCGACCGTGCTGCTCCGCAGGGGCTCTGCACGCCCGGCGCCCTGCCTTTCTGGAGCCACGGAGCTCCACGGGCTCCGGCAAAGCTGGCTTCTCGCTCTGGAAATGTCAGTTTTCTCTGCTATTTTTAATTAGTGACCTTCCCCCTGAGGCCTTGACGCTGGCAGGGAAACACTAAATATTGACGTGGTCTCCTTCCCAACCGCTCCGTGCTGGGAGCCTGCCTGGGCGGGAGCTTCCAGGCGGCTCCTGCTGGGGCCAGTGCTCATGCCGGCGCCTGGCCCAAAGTGGGCGGCAGGCGATCCGGGAGAAGGGGCCATGTGCAGGGAAGCGAAGAGCTGCGGAGAGCGCCCAGCCTGCCCAGGCCACTTACTGAGGATGACGAGGAGCCCGATGACGAAAGCCACGACGGCGAAGATCAGCCCCCCGTTGCGGATGGTGTCATAGTCTGGGGGAGAGGGAGACCGTGCAGGTTTCAGCAGGACGAGCGGGGCTCAGCCGGGAGAGCCGAGCCCGCGAGTGCAGATGTTGGGCTGGTCCCGCGGGAGCCGCGGCACGAGGACCCACTGGTGCCGCTCCGCCGGCGCCGGGACCTACCAGAGCCCCGCAGCCCTCGGGGCCACGCGACGTGTGCACTTACCGTAGGTGAACCTGTCCAGGCCCTGCTCGGGCACTTGCTCTGGAAAAGAGGACAAAACCCGGTGAGGGCCAGCGCCTGGGCGCCAGGCTCGTGGTGGGCACAGGGAGACCAGGTGGGAAAGACCAGGAAAGAGGACTGCAAGGAAGCGTGCACCGATCTCCTTAAGGTCTAGCTGAGCGAGTAAAGGATTCCCAAATTCCTGGGTTTTGCCCCAGCAAGTTTAAAGCTCACTCTGCATTTCCAGCGTGCGGGGGAGCCTCTCCCCCTCCGGGCGAAGCTGCCCGCAGCGACCCGCCTCCGCCGTTTGCAGGAGCCGGGCACTGTCTGCTCAGGCTGCGGGTCGGCAGCGCGGCCGTCACGGATACCTGGGAACGGCACTGCATACACGGCGCGGCGTGCAGGCAGGGGCAGAGGCTCGGGTGTCGCAGGAGCACAAACCAGCCCTGAGGCTGATGCCCCTCGCCGCGGCGCATCCCGGCAGCTCCCTGCGGGCTGGCAGTCTCATCCCGTCCGGGGGCGGCGTGCTGCTGCTCAAGTCACCTTACCTGAGCGCACGTCCCTCCGCGTCCCGCGAGAGCCGAGCCCCCTCCTTGCACCGCGGGGCATCGGCAGGGGCGCCCAAGCCTGCCCCCTCCTCGTGCCCGCTATTCCCATGGGAACACCTTCCCGCGGGGGCCTGGCGGCCGGGCCGAGGAGGGTGCTGCGTCCCYGGCCGGGGGCGCTTTCGGGGCCCAGCTGGCCCCGCTCCCCGCAGCGTCCTTACCGTCGCCCATCGTGCCAGCGCGCCGTCCGTCGCTCTGCGAGCGGGYGCCCCCGGCAGAGCACGTTAATTGGGAGGCAAACCTCATTAAACATTAACGGCCGCRGTGTAATGTTTATCGCGGTCACACGGGGAGGCCGGGGGCTGCCGCCTGCCTTGGCGAGGGAGGCGCTGCGGGAGGGGGCTGCTGGCAGGGCTGGGGCGGGCAGCACGGGGCAGGGCAAGGGCCTCGGTGCCGGGGAGCGCGGCGCCCCAGCCTGCCGCGGCTCGGCTCCAGCGCCGCGTTAGTGCCCGCCGCGCGGAGGCTCGTGAGAGGCGGAGGAACAAGGGGGCTCTGTGCCCGCGTCCCTCGGGGCCGGCGCGGAGACGGGCCCGCTGCCCACGCGCTCCCCTCGCGCCCAGGCGGCTATTGTTAAAGCTGCTGCCGGCTGCAGCCGCGGAGCCGCCGTGGGCAGGGCCCCGCCGGCGGCACAGAGCCCCGGCTGCGCCCTCGCCGGCC
>NW_020447653.1:166962-179612 GCF_003343035.1 Apteryx rowi | reverse complement strand
TGCAGCCTGCTGCCGGAGGCGGCGTGCTCGGGGGGGGCCGCGCGGCGCGGGTCTGCCGGCCCCCGCTCCCTGGCTTTCCCGGGCGGCCCCGGCCCCTTCCCCTCGGAAACCCGCAGCCCCCCACGGACTGCGCAGCCAGACACCGCTAGAAACGATATTTTATTCCCGTTGCCCGCTCAGACCACGACACGGAGCACACCGTCCCGCACCACAGCAGCACACCTGCCTAGTTAAAAGGAAAGACAACAGCTTGGGTTTATTTTACAAGAGGCAAGGTTTTGCCATTTCTGGACACCACACGGTTTTCTTTGTTTCGTGTTAACACTGACGGCACACTACGGACACCACGGTCACTCCAACACCGACGGCGGGACAGGCACACAGCTACACGCAGGGGCTGGGCGGCGAGGGGCTGCCTGGCCCCAGCCTGCGCCCGCTCCGGCGCAGGAGGCGGCGGGCGCTCTGCTGCGGCGGGGGCAAGGAGGGACCGGGGGCGCCCCGCACAGACGGGACCGAGCGGGAGGCGAGAAAGCCGAACCCCCTCCCGAAACCTCCCCGGAGGGTCTGAACCCCTTCGCGGGCCTCGGGCTGTATCGCTCGGCCCCGCGCGGGGAGGAGGGGGCAGCCGCCCCGGGGCTGGCGGCACGCCGGCGACAAGGCTGCGGGGCCGGACCACCGGGGCAGCGCTGCCGCTGCGCCKCTGCCCTTCCCCGCCGCAGGCGAGCACGGAGGGGGCCCGCGCGCCGCTTCCTGCCTCCGCTTAGCCCTCGGGGGCTGAGCGCCCTTAACCTCCCCGCTCTCGCGGGCGCGCGGCGCGGAGCTGCCTCGTGCTGGTTGGCGGGGCTGCCGCCGCAGCCGCCCGCCTTCGCAGTGTCGCCGTGCCGGCGATCTCACAGGCTTCTCCGCCACCAGGCGTTTTTGCACGTTCCGAACAGCATCCCACGCTGACGGCTTGCTTTTAGCCAGGGACACAAACGGGGTGTGCCGAGAGCGCGCGGAAGGGGCTGTGCTTGGAGGCCCTAGCCCAGCACGGAGGAAAGGCAAGCCGTGGGATTTCCCCGCCGACTGCGGCCGCCCCCGGGCTAGCGCTGGGTGGGTGCAGGAGGATTATTGCTGAAACGGCGACAGGCAGCGGGGCTCCGGGGCCAGGCCTGGCGCCGGCTCCCTTCCCGTCCTTGCACGCCGTGCTGCAGCTACAGCGCGCGGCCCGAAACACGGCTGCAGCGGGCACAGCTGGCACGGCCCACGCCGAGCCGGGGGCRACTGCAAGGCATGCAGCACCATGCACGCACACGGCGCTTTGCAAGCACCGCGGGGGCAGGCTGCTGCTGCCTCCCCGAGGGCCACGCGGCAGCTCGGCCCCTTAACGGAGCCTCGGCAGGTGCCTATTGGGGGGACACGGCCGATCGCAGCCAGGCGAGGGGAGCTGAAGGGGAAGGGCTGCCYGGCAGCGCCGTGCCCCGGGACGGCGGCCGCGGGAGAGCCCCGAGGGCACCGCCTGTCGCTCGCGCACAGCCCGTCACACTCACAGCACGAGATAGGTGAGGAGGAGAGAGTCACTATTACAACATCAGCAACAACTAGCCCTAGAGGTAATGGTCATCTTACACTAACATCACACGTTACTGGAGGCAGAGAGGGCGGTGAGTGGAGTTGAGTCAGGTGGTAAACAGAGAAGTGGTRTTGAAGTACAGAGGGGAACACAGACACAGCATCTTTGCATCTCCTCGGAGGGGCCTGTTGCTGCGGTTTCAGCTTCCTTGCAGGCCGCTGGCATCGGCAGTCCGAGCATCCGTCCTTGGGTCTCCGGGTCTGCGTGGGGAAAGGGCTGCGAGTCAGGCTGGGCGCRGGAGCAGCGCCCCGTCCCTCGCCGGGGCCACCAGCTGCCAGGCAAGGGCATCGGAGCACTAACAGCCGGAGGAAAGGAAATGCAAAGCAAGGCCAGATGCAGCCAGATGTTTCCTTCAGCCGGCTGTGCTGCCTGGGTTTGCAGAGCCAGGAGGGCCAGGGCCTCTCCGTGGTGTGCATTTCCCTGCCAGCACCGAGCCCTGCACCCCGCCGCCACGCAGAGCGGCCCCGGCCATGCAGGCTGCTCCCCGTGGGGCCCCGCCGGGGCTCCTGCCCCCCAGCCCCCCTGCCCGCCCTCCCCAGGCTCTGGTGGCCGTGACGGCGCAAGCCCGCGCGCGCCGGCCCGCACCGGTCTGCAGCAGCCCCRCCACTCACCGCGCGGCTGGTGCTCAGTTCTCGGCTTTCTGCGCTCCCGTTGCTGCAAGGGGAAAGRCAGAGCGGTTGCAGGGCTCGCCGCCCGCCCGGCCTCGTGCTCGCTGGGCAGCCGGGAGCCCCGCGAGGGCAGGGCAGCACTCGCACGCCGCGGGCGGGCGGGCAGACCTTACCGTTGGAGGTGATCAAGTTCTCAGCCTGAGCCTCCTCGTCCCCCGGAGCCCTGCARGAGGAGGCGCACGGTGAGAGCGGCTGGGCCGCGCGCCCCGGCCCCGCCACGGCTCCCCCGGGAGGGTGCACCGCCGCTTCTCCGCCCGGGAGCTCTGCGGCACGCGCGTCCCTCTGCTTCAGGGGCCGGGCACCCAAGAGGGATGCTCACGCCTATTCCGCCCGCGGGAAGGTTCATCCGTGGGAGGGATCCCGGGAGGAGCCGGGCGCTGGCCAGAGAGACCCTCCAGGGGAGATGTTCCCCACACTCACCTGGGCTTCTGGTTAAAACTGCACCTGCACCTCCGGCCTGCAAGAGGAGGGAGAAACCGTGAGCGTGGCCAAAGCGGGAATGAGCCGTAGCCCTCCCTGCCCATGGCCACCGGCGGGAGCGGGCTCACCGCCCCGGCCCGACCCCGTGCCCAGCGCCCAGCCAGCCCCCGACTCACTGAGTATAAGGAGAATGCCAACAGTGAACAGGATCACGGCGAACACCAGCCCCCCRATCCTCAGGCTCTGGTAGTCTAGGGGGAGAAGACACGGAGGCTCGTTTCTGCCCGGCCGCGGGGAAGGGGGGAGYGCCTTTTGCTCCCTGCTGCACACCCACGCACGTGCCCCCGGCTCACGCGTCCCCACGCGCACCCACAGCAATGCTCACCATAGTTAAAGGGATCTTTCTCCTTCTCCTGGGTGGCCGCTGGAAAAGAGGAGACAAGCTGGCATGAGCCGGGCACAGCGGGACCGCACAGGGCTGAGCGCGCCCCCCAGTTTCCCAGCAGAGCCCTGCCGCTGGCAGCAGCCGGGGCACAGCTCTCCCTGCTGCCCCACTGCCTCCCATTGCCCCGGGGGTCCCGCTGCCCCCTGCCCCACTCCAGCTCCCTCTGACCAGGCAGGGAACCAGCCTCGGCGGCCCCAGCAGCCTTTCGCTGTGCCCCTTCCTCCTCCTCGGCGCGGGAAGCGTGGGCACGTACCGTCCGCCAGAGCCGCCGGCACCAGCAGGGAGCACAGGAAGATCAGCACCGCTTCCATGGCCGCTGCGGAGAGGGGAGAAGCGGGGTTCAGCGCCGGGTGAGGGGCGGCAGGAGGAGGAYGGGGCACCAGCCCTGGCTGCGCGGGGCAGCACAGCCCTGGCACCCCTGGGCGGGAGAAGGAGCCCGGCCAGGACCGGCTGAGCCATCCCGGGCCCCGGCACGGGCGGGCAGAGCACCAGGCACCCGGGGCTGCGGCAGGGAGACCTGGGGCCGCAGCTGGGCCCCGGCGGGTCCGGGACGCGGCGGCTCTGCGGGGCGAAGGAGGTGCCAGGAGGGGTCTGAGCACGCAGATGCAAGGCCTCAGGCCAGTCTCTCGGTTGCACCACGCACTGTGGGACCCGCACAAGGGCCGTGATCTCGCCATGAAGGTCAGTACTGTGTCCTTCACCCACAGCATGCTTTAATTCGTTCCAATTAACATAGCAATTACATTCCTTTACCAAGCGCCTCTGGCCCTGGCCCTGGCCCTGGCTGGATGGTACCGCAACGCCTGCTCTGTCTCACGGGGCTGCAGCGGTGCCTCCAGCTCCTGTGGGTGCTGGTGCAGCGAGGCCACAGCCACACTTGCTCACCCTGGGCTCACCGCACTCACCTGCAGCAGCAAGGAGAGACCGTGAATAGTGCTCGGCTCCATGTCACAGCCGAGCAAGTGCCCGAGCATTGATACGCTGTGGCAAGGGTCCGCTGTCATCTGCACATGAGGTGCAGAGCCCCCGCTCGCAGCAGCGCGGCCGGGTGCCGATCGCAGCGTGCCCAGCCCCTCGGGCAACTCATCCTAATGGCACAGATGCACCATTGGGACCCATTGGGACAACCCCGCTGATGCACTCATTGGGATGACCCTATTGGGATGCACCCATTGGGATGTACCTACTGGGATGTACCTATTGGGATGACGCCACTGGGACGACCCCATGGAGGTGCCCGTTGGGATGACGACCGTGCTGCTGTGCTGCAGGGCCAGCCGGCACCGGTCACCACTGCCCTGCACAGGGAGGGCCCTGGCAGCGTGCGCRTTACCCATTAACTCGTGCCGAGCCCAGCAAGGCTGGCACGAGCGTCCTTTCATCTCCTCCGGCGGGCACGCGCGCAGGCCGGGAACGGCAGCTCTCCTCCCCTGCCGTCGGGCACAGAGACACTCCGGCTGCCCCTTCGCGGTGGCCRGCCAGCAGGCGCGTGCGGAAGGACCCCTCTCCGCAGGAGGAGAGGGCTTCACAGCGGTGCCGCCGGCGCCTCCCGCGAGGGCAGAGGTAGGTGCGTGCTGCCCACCTGACGGCCTGCAGCGCACTCGCTCGTGCACAGGGAGGGCTCTGCCCGTGTATCTGTTTTGCTGCTGCCAGGCAGTTGCTGAGTGCACCGACCRCACGGATTTACTGCTCTTTTGTTTCTCAGAGACAAGCCTGGGAGTCGGGGGGCACCCAGGCCCACTCAGCGGGTGCAAAGCGGGAAGAGAAGTGCCCCAGGCAGCGCCGGCCCAGGTGGGGGCAGCCGGGGGGCTCAGAGGGGTTTGGGGAAAGGTCCCCACCGGCGAGCCTTCGCCATGCATGCCCAACCGCTGCAGCCCGGCTCGGCTGGCACGGGGCTCCCCGAGCCAAGCGGGGTGCAGCCCTGCGCGGAGCCGCGGGTGCCGGAGCAGAGCTCGCCGCAGCGCAGCACCCTGCTCCTCCGTGGCAGCGCCGGGCCCCACGGCAGGGCCCGTCCCGGGTGCAGGTCCCCGGCCAGCATCACCCCCGGGGCCGCCAGCCGCGGGGTGCCGTGGCCATACGTGGTGCAGAGCGCAGCCCCGAGGAAGCGAGCAGGGGGTTCCTGGCAGCTCTGCACAGCCCTGAGAGCCAGCTCCGAGCGAGAGCGAGCTGCCGCCGCTGCTGCACTCGATCAGTGCAGATAAGAAAGGGGCCCGCGACGGAGCAGCAATTCAGTGAGCTGGCGGCTGCAGATCCCGGCGTTGAGCTATTCAGCCCCTCTGGAGCCTGGCCGGATTCAGACCGAATCTCTGTCCCAGGCTCAGAGCTCAGCTGCAGCCCAGCGCCCCGGGCCAGCTCCGGCAGTGCCCCTCCTCGGGGCCAGGGTGCCCACCTGCCCCGGCGCTCCCGCAGCCCCTCGTCCCTCGCAGCGAGGTGCTCAGGAGCAGCACGCACAGAGGGGGCTCAGCGGGGCCCCGGCCCGGCTGCTCGCTCCGCGGCCGGTCGCCAGCGCTACCTTCAGCACCAGCTCGCCCCCGGCAGCTGCGCTGGCTCCCGTCACTCGCTGTCACCACTGTCCCCACTCTGGAGGGACAGCCCAAGCTCTCGGGGGGCTGAAAGGGGATGCACCGAGGCTACCGCAAACCACTGAGCGTGCACAGAAAGCGCAGCCGGGCACGTCTGCCACGGGGCCGGGCTGAGGCGGGCAGACTCATGCAAAAGGGGAGCCTGGCTCCACGGGTTTCGTTTTCCGGAAGCCAGAGGCTGCCCCCTCGGCTGGCTCCTCGTGAGCACGGGGAGCAGCGGAGCAAAGAGGAAACCACGGAGAGAAAAGCAGAGGCGATGGAGGTATGGGTAACGCAATGGCACGGCTGCCGCCGGTGCGTGTGTTGGTTCAGAGGCCGCACGACRCTGCTAGGCAGCAAGTTATCCCCAGCAGCAAGCTCTCCTCCAAGGGAAAAGTCATCGCTCCATCCACATAGCTGGGCTCACGCTGGGCTTGCCTGGAGCACCGTGGTGATGCCAAGGGGGARGAAGGTGCTGCCAAGCCCACGTGGCCTCCAGCCCTGTCCCACGGGCTTTGGCTCTCTGTGCTTTTGGCAGTACGAGTGTGTTGGGGGGAGCRGGGACAGGGGACACAGGCTGCTCCCAGGAGCCCATCCGGCAGCCTCGGGGCAGCTTGCTGTTCCCACGGGGCATGAACCCACCTCCAGCGCTGCTTGCGGAAGAAGCAGCCTCCAGCATCGCGCTTGGCCCGTGAGCGCAGGGAACGTGTTCCCAGCACCCCCTTTATTCATCATAACAAGTTGCATCCCATGATAATTCGTGTCCTTCCCTCCCCTTCCACGTCGTGTCATTTGGAAGTGAATGTGTTTTATCTGAACAGTGGAGGGTTTAATTTCCCGTCGCTGCAGCTGGCGCTGGCATTGTGGAGCGCGGGGCTGCGCTGCCAGGCCGCTGCGCACCGTGGCACTGTGCCGCCGGCTCCCTGCGCCCAGACCGGCCCCCTCGTTCGCCAAGGCACGTAATTCTGCTAATTACCAGGTTTTAGAAACATGTACAAAGAACCCAACAGCTGGTGATACAGTAACTTTTAGTTGCACATTTTCTTCTGTCCTTTATTTATTTACTGCCTATGTCGCCAGCTTAAAATCAGTGCCGTTACCCGAAATGGGTGTTGTATGTGCACATGTAGGTACGAYATAGCACATGCCTCTGCTAGATGAATGGTATCAATCTAATCTTGTACGTCCATTAATGACAACTTTATTTGTTGAACAGATGATTCATCGGGGTTTTTTTTCCACTGTTTGACTACTTTTGTAGCAGACAGCTGAATAATATCCCCTGAATTTGGGGAATTTGGTGTTACTCACCAGGCGACGGCCGCTGCCCCRTGCTGAGCCACCTCGTGCAGGGCAGCGCGGGCAGGCACCCCCAGCTCCCCCGCCGGCGCGCGGGCCGGGCTGCAGGACCTGGCTCGCCCGCGCCGTGCACGGCCTCAAGCGCTGCCTGAAGCACCTGCTTTCGCAGGATAACTCTTCCTGCACTCAGACCAGGACAGGTTTTAATTTGGCAGCTTCCAGCCGAGTCCGGGATCCTCCCTGTGCAAGCGGCTGAGGGGGCAGCCAGCGGGGCAGCCGGCACCGCGCGCAGATGAACCACAACGGGTGGACCAGGACAGCGTTTCTCCTCCAGCACCCTGCACCTCCGGTCTCAGGCCAAGTCACCCATTGGCCATGATCAGCCTACACATTTTCTATTTTGGGGYGCTTTCATTCACACCTGAGCTGCTGCTTTTCACCTTTCTTGGCACTGTGGAGGGAGAGAGAGAGCTGAGCGCTCCTGCTCCAGGCTCCCCATCCCGCAGGGCCGGGGTCAGAGATGCCGTGGGGGAGAACAGGTCAGTGCCTGCATCTCCGGCACCTATGGCAGGCAGCAGCCTGTTGGCCCTCCAGGCCCCCTGGGAAGCAACAAATGGCTCCAAATGGTTTTCCTGCACATTTTCCGATTGCTCTGCTCACTGTCCTGGTGCCACCTGCCCTCCAAGCTGGCTCTGTGCTCCCGTGTGCTCCAGGAGGCTCCCTGCTGATGCAGAAATGGCAAGGTGCCATGGCAGGGAGCCGGAGAGCTAGACAAATCCCAGCCAGAAACAAGACACACATTTCTGGTGGGGTCATTGCCCATTTGAGCGACTCGCTGCCCTGAGACAGATGCATCAAAGCTGCACAAACCTGCCACAGCAAAGCCTGAGCTCAGGGGAGCGCTCGCCAGCTCTTGGGTCCCGTTACACATCACGGCTGCATTTCCAGGCACGCACAGACCTTCCCCCCCAGCACGGGAGCTTTGGCAGAAGACAGGGCATGCATGGAGGTGCGCCGCAGAAAAGGCACCGAGGTGGGTGTGCACGCGGGCGCAGTGGCCCAGGCTCACAGCGAGCTCCTGCCCGGCCTCTCTGCAGCGGCCCGGGGACGGGAGCAGCGGCGGGAGCCAGCAGAGCCTCCAGCCACAGCAGCTCCTTGCGGCCCCTGGGGAAATATCACCAGCTCGCCCTCCCGCAGCCGGCCAGCGCCGGGGACCAGCCTGGGGCCGGGCTACTCGGAGAAGCTGCTTCCAGCCCCCTGCTCGGTTTTTGCTTTCTGAGGTTTAGTGCCAGCAGAGTTTAGCTTTTCCTCAGGACAAGCACACACCGCACATATGTTCTTTGTTTTTTCTGACTTGAGTCTTGAAATTTGCACACTGTTGCATGTTGAAACTCCTCTCCGCACAAGCTAACCATCAGGATTGGCAGTGTCCCTGCTAGAAAAACAAATGCAGCATGCTGGAGTGCAAATGAGCCCAGCTCTCCTCCAAGGAAGCATATGCTTTGCGAAGTGTTACAGGTTTGCTGGGTTGTGTTAAGCTGGCCCACCCACTTTTTGCGAAGCTGAAATAAAGTGAGAAGAGCAAACATTGCAAAAGGTTTGCCATTTTCCCTGCTTGCGCCTCCTGACAAAACGAAGCCGTTGCTCACTGCCCCCTATTCAGCAGCGTTGCCAGCTGCGCCTTTGCACAAAGACGGCAGAAAAACAGCAGCTGCACAGCGAGGGACGAGCTCCCTGCCCCCAGCGGCGGGTCCGCAGCGCCCTCCTCGCGGGCCCTGCACGCCCAAGAAGAAACTTCTCCATTTTCTCCCCGCCAGCGAGAGCGAGTTTGCAATCAGCCAGCGGAGCCAGAAGGCGCTCGCACAAAGCACGCTGAACGGGGAGCGCGGCGTGCTCTGCATGTGACCCGAAGCAAAACATGTTTTTTTCCTGTTAAAACAGCAAGACCGGCCGTGGTACAGCGAGAGGCAGAGACGCACAGGAAGCGGGGCAGCAGTGAGCAGCGCTCTCCCCTCTCCCCTTGGCCCGCTGACGAGCGAGTAAAGCGTGACACCCACTCACCAGTTTTAAATAAAATATTATTGTCCCCACTACCATCGCCATGGCAACGGAGCCGCGGGAATGCTGGGAACGGCGCGTGCTGGGGGGACCCCGCAACCCCGGCTCAGGGCCACCCTCAAGCTCTGCTCGGGGCAGGAGCAGCCGGAGCTGGGAGGCACCCGCACCCCGGAGCTGGCTGGGTAGCTGACCCCGCTGCGCCCGCTCCGAGCCCGCGGCCACCGCCTGCCTCCCCGGCAAGCACYTCCGAGATCCCTCTCCTCTCTCTTGACAATCCCTCCCCGCAGCTCTGCACGCCCTTAGGTTGGGGGGGGGGCGCGCACGGGATAGAGGGGGAGGGCAGGGGGGTTCGGGCAGACCGACCCGGTCCCTGCTGCTCGCTGACCAGCTCTCCGTGGCGGGGAAGGTCGTGCAGAACAAGGC
This sequence comes from Apteryx rowi, assembly GCF_003343035.1. Classification (NCBI taxonomy): domain Eukaryota; kingdom Metazoa; phylum Chordata; class Aves; order Apterygiformes; family Apterygidae; genus Apteryx; species Apteryx rowi. Next base: position 170,126 of record NW_020447653.1, on the reverse strand, counting down.
GGGTCGCTTCGTAGTGTCCCGAATCCCGACCACCCTTTTCCTTTCCTTTGTTCTGCACAGCTCAGCCCTGTCGAGTCTCAGCCATCGCGGCACAGCGCTGCGCAGCCTCCTCCTCCCACAGGGTCCTCGGGGCATCTCCTGAAGATCAGACCTAGTTAAAATCTCCACTTTCTGTGCAAAGCCCCCAAGACCGTGACTGCACTGCTCAGTTGCCTGGAGCATTTAAGCGTGTGCACGTGTGAATGGACATTTCCAGCTAGGCGTAGACATGCTCTTCTGCCATTTCACGTCAGCATCAATCGGGCTATTAATGTGCCTGTTGTTGTGCCTCTTGTTCCCAAACGAGGAAGAAGGAGAGATTTCCAGCCCTCATCATTCTAAAATGGACGGCACTTCCCAAATTTGGAGCTGATTCCAAGGCTGACCAGGCAGAAGGCACAAGACAGATTTTACTAAGATCAAATTGTCCCTTGCGGGTTTGGGGTATTTCCCTAATTGAGGGGGGATATTCAAAGGAAACCCAAGGCTTGCAGGAGCCCCGGGGACCCAGGCTCCAGCCTGGCTTCTGCTGAGCCGGACTCGCAGCCAGACACCACACAGGCCAGCCCCGAGCAGGTCGTCRCGCTCAGGAACATGCAATCGCACCGACTCACTGAACACAGCCAGGACACGGCTCTGCACCCCGAGCTCCATGCTTTCCCGCAGCACAGCACTGCGCTCGTCTCCTGCAGGGTTTCTGCCAGCCCCAGGCAGTTGTGCCCTAACACAAGGAGGAGCGTTAGCCAAATCAGCACGGCGGTATCTGGCTCACCCACAGTCCTCAGCCCACCACGATGAGGCACGTTTCCCCAGATAAGAAGTGGCAGGCACAAACCAGCTCCGCTAGCCCTTTATTCGAGGTAAATCTCCAGCGCAATCATTGCTGAGCCGATGGCAGCCGAGGTGGGGACCTGGCAGCGCCTGCCTCGGGGAAGGCAGCGGTAACCCCYGCCTCGGCTCGGGGCAAGGCAAGAAACAACGCAGCCTCCTTGTAGGAAGCGCCAGCTCTGCCGCTCTTGGTGTCTCCTCATTTGTGCAACAGACAGTCAGGACCCGAAAGCCAAAATACTGCAAATGCACCTGCCTGAACTGCCAAATCCRCCTGCCACACCCAGCTCTCCCCTTCCGTGCTGCCAATCGCCCAAGCCCTGGGCTCAGCTCGCCGAGTGGGGTGCCGCCGGGTCTGCCAGCGCAGCACTCAGGCATCAACACAACGAGAACCAAACAGGTAAGTCAAAAGCAGAGAAAACGTTACCTGGCAGGTCCAGGCGGTGAGAGAAGTCCAAATCACCAGAAAGCACTGAAATAACAGCGTTATTTCAAGCCTCCGTGTCTCCTGCACTACTACAACACTTCCATAATCAGCAGAGCATCAACGAACAGACATTTGCTCCAGGGTGATCCGCTCCGGTTTGCTTTGAACGTCGGCTCTAAGCACCACCGAACACAAGGCAAACAGAAGTGCCCCCCCGGCAGCCGTGCCTCCCACCGGCACGGCTGTGATTGCACACGCGGAGCAGCCCGCACGCCCACCCCGCAGGGCGGCTCCGCGCGCCCGCCGCACGCAGGGCTTTGTCCTCGCTCCGGCGAGGGGGCTGCGCGACCGCCGCTGCCGCCGCCGGCCRCCCCTCGGCAGCCTGCGAATGGGGAACCATCCCGGTGGCAAACGCAGGCGGATGGTGAAGTCGAAGGCTTCCAGCTTGTTTCACTGGGGAGTTATCCTCAATGCAGGAGCTGAAACTCCTGGCAAAATCATGACTCTCTGCGATGCTTTGCCCGAGCGGGTAAGCACCAAGGAACGAGGCAAGATTAAATACAAGTACGAAACACAGGAGGAAGACGCAGCCCRCCCCGCATCTCGCAGGTCCTGGGGGGTATTTCCCCGCAGGCCCAAGTGAAAGTTGTAACAGGTGGTCTGGCTTCGCAGCGTCTTAGCTACACTTTACACTGGCAGCTTTCTCTTGCACGTTCCTTATCCCTCCACTTCAAGCTGCCTCCGATCTCACTATGCTTCTGCCGGTGCCGGGGAAGGAACTCCCTGGAGTTATCCCCATTGCAACCCGGGAATGAAACCACTCGGTGGGACTACAAATCCTGCACGGAGACATGACTCATCAGCACCTCGGAGCACCACGGGCTTGTGAAAACAGTACAGGGCACCTCGGCAAGTCTTAATCCACATGCAGTGTTTCTTGAGGGGCGGCTCTTTCATGCTGCAAAGCTTATTCATATCCACACAAACCACCTGTCACTTCCCCTCCCACAGAAATATTCCTGCAAGATTTGAGTTCCTCCACATGGATTCAGATATCCATTTCTTCAGAAGCATTAATTATACACCCAGGGAGACATGCTCTTCCTCCACTCTCATATGCCTTTCCAGGAGAAAGTGCTTGATCGTTTATATACTGCCACGGTGTTACCAAAATATTTAGCAACAGAAGTTACAATTTTGCCAAATATTTTGATAGCGCAATTACCTCCCCTTTCTTTGAAATCGACACACGCTGCAGCCTGGGGATCAGCCGGGGAGGCCGAGGCTCGCCTGAGCTCTACCCACAGCTCGCAGGTCTGTCCCTGGGCCGCCGCGGTGGTCTCCAGAGGGGAACCGCTGGGCAGTCGGAGCATCCTTTCCCCCCAGCACAGGGGCTCGTATCCAGGCAACGGCAGGAAGAGGGGAAACCATGGTACCYGGCGTTGCCATGGCAGCTGTCACTGCCGGGGATGCGGGCACCCCAGGAGCGGGGTGATGCCCCAGGGCACTGGACCCGCAGAGCCAGGGGCGAGGCTGCGCCCGAGCAGCCTCCCTGGCAGAGCTGGGCTCCAGCATCGTCAGGCCTCGCCACGCCCCAGCGGGACGGACCACCGGGGCCGGGTATCCTGGGACCAGGCACCCTGAGCATCCTGGAGGCAGGCACCCAAGAGCCGGGCACCCTGGGTTCAGGCATCCCGAGTATCCTGGAGCCGGACAGCCAAGAGCTGGGCACCCCGGGCACGGGCACCTGGGCATCCTGGAGMCGGGCACGCCGGTGCCCGACGCCCTGGCTATTCCCCGAGAGCCGGGCGCCGCGGGCATCCTGCAGCCGGGCTCCGCGGAGGCGCCGGATGCCCCCGAGGCGGCGCGG
>NW_020447653.1:136020-166627 GCF_003343035.1 Apteryx rowi | reverse complement strand
CGGAGCCGGAGCCGGAGCCGGAGGCAGCGGGGCGCTCCCAGCCCTGGCAGGAGGGGAAGAGCCGGCTCCCCCGCCCCGCTGCTCTAAGCGAACGTCCTGTCGCGGAGGTTTGCGGCGACCGCCCGGTTTACTCCCACTGCCCGGCTGGGCGTGCTCGGAGGAGCAAGAGCCGGGAGGGAGATGTGCGTTTGGTGCAGCCCGGTGCCGTCCCTGGGGGTTACGCCTGTGCCTGGCGAGCTGCTCGCGGGTCACCGCCGCAGCAGAAAGCGAAGCCTGGGCTGGGGCTGTGCCCTGAGCCCGGCAAGTCGATCCTGCGGGCTCTGGCCACGGCCTCTCYGGCAGGGGCCGGCTGGCCCTGCGTGTCTGCAGCAGGGCAGCGGTGACCCTGGGGCTTGCCAGAGCCCCGCTCGTCTGGAGATCTGTGCAAAGCACTGAGGCAAAAGGAAGAGAAATCTCTGGGTTGCCAAATCCCCAGGAAAGAGATGAGAAAYGTGGAAGACTGTAATCAAGGTTTCCCGTAATTCCCTCTTAGGGCCTAATTTGCAGTGCTGTTAGTGAGAGAATTGGGTTCTGCTTCCTTCCCTGCCGCACACCTCCAGGAAAACGACGGGGCTAAAACTGCTTGGGGACATCTGTGCAAGCCCAGAGCCGCTCCCAGGCTGTGGCAGGGTGTCACATGGACGGCAGCAGAGCTCGAGACGAGGCCGTGGTGGAAGCTGAGTGACAGACGCTGCTGGGCACCGCTCCCTTTCTGGCCGGGCCAGCACACCCGTGTCTGCTCGGCTCCTGCTGCTGCCCTGGAGAGCCATTTCTTCATGAAAAACACCTCAGCAACACTGCCACCACTGAGATGTTTCATTCCCTAATCACTCAAATGCATCTTGGATGGAAATCGGCTTCACAGGCAATAATGGCATATTGTGCCATAATGGCATTGTACATTCATTTCCCAGTTTCCAGTAAAATAGAAAAAGAAAATAAACCAGCACTGGCGTTTCAAGGCAATTATTCAGACGAGTCGAGAGATACAGATGAGCACAGAGGAGCTGGACAACGTCAAGTCTTTTTAATGCCAAGGGATAACACGATAAGGCTGTCAGTTACCCTGCGGTAAGTGAGGCAGGGACCAAGCACTTATAATCAAATTTTGGGCTCCTCTGACCTTACCCAGTGCTCTCCTGTTATTATCCACTGCACGCAGTAAAACATCTTGATAAAATATCTGCTGTAATCGCGCCCCGGGGGCCGCCTCCAGTGCAGTGGGTCTGGGGGAGCACAGACAAACAGCCGCCGCGAAGGCAGCTGCCAGGACGTGCTGGCGGGCAGCACTCCCACGGCAGCGGAGAGTCTACTTTTCCCCCTCCTTTAGCTCTTTTGTTTACAGGTTTGCAAGGCACTGCACGATGTGATGAGGATTCCAAAAAACTGGCACCATAGACTCCTCTCCRGGCTAGCTCGGGTAAATGCAGAGCACACGGTGCGCAGAAGGAGCGAGGGGTCTGCGATGCTGCTCCCACCGAGAGGAAGCAGCTCCTCTAGCCGCTAATAGCAAGCGTGTACTCCGTTACTGCCGGAGACAACTTTAAGGAGCACTGGTTTATTTTCTGTCAAATTTGGGCCAAATCTGCTGCCGGCGTCAGGCAGGCTGGCAGGCTACGCTGGTGTCTGCTAACGAAGGGGCTGCCGCTCCGGGGCCGGGAGAGGGGGGACTCGCTCTCCTGACCTTTCCCCTCCAATCCTACGATCTTTCTTGGGGGTTTTGGCCATTTTTCCGACTCACAGACGGCAGCGGCAGGCAGGGAAAGCTGCAAGCGGCGGGGCTGCTCTTTCACGTGCGGCTGGAGTGGGGCCGGAGGCAGGCTCGTGGCCGTGAGATAGGTCAAGAGAGCAGGAGACAGTGAGACGAGGGCTGCTGGAGGGAGGCCAGGATGCCAGGGCTTGGGCGCTGGGTCCAGCTGCTTCCCTATTTAGCAGCGTGCGACAGGGCCTCAGCACCGCTGAGCTTCCTTCCAGATTTTCCTCACTTCAGAAATGTTTTTATTCGCCCAGCTTTTGCAGCGCACCGTCGCCCGGCGGCCTCGGCCGGACGCCCTCGCGCCGGCTCGCCTGCATGGCCCCCGCAGCACCCCTCCGGGCGCCCCTCGCCGTCCGTCGGCCCGTCCACGCAGCGCAGCCCCGGGGCTCCCACGCGGCCCGCCCCAGCCCTGAGCGCTGCCTGTTTTCCCAGCGGAGCCTCTGCTGGTTTTAGCTGCRGTGCTGGGAGCAGGCGAGCCCGTTCCAGGGGCCTCCTAACAAAGCAGTTTGCTGCCGTATGAAAACACAACCCCGATTTGCCGAGGGCTGGAGCAGACCCGCAGGCACAGCTCCGGCTAGGTGGTTGGGGCATGGGAAAACCTAGCAGTGACAAAAGGGGAAGCTGGGCACAGCCATGTGGCTCTTCTAACCCAATAAAAGCTTCTCAAATCAGGCCTCGTTCCTTCCCTGTGAATACAGTGACTCTGTGCTAAGTGATGATGATACCGACTGTGGAAGGGAACAAATCTGAAATTATGGGAAAATATTTTTATAGAGAAACATCATCTCGAAACATCATCTCTGAAGCTATATAAACAAATAGGTTTCGATGCAGCAGAACAAAGAGCTATAAAAGGAGAGTTTGGGGAAAACACTGCTAATTGGTGGTAATTCGTGTGGTGCCTCTCAGACTGTGTTACTGTAACCTATATTCCTGGGAACACTGGCCAATGATTTTCAAAGCACGGAGGCATATGGAAACAGCCGGGGAGCGGGACGGAGCTGGGGACCCGAGCGGGGAGCCTCCCGGGACCGCGGCCGGTGGCTCCTCCGGGCCAGGCTGGTGTGCAGCCTCCGCGGCYGCCTGCCGAGGACCGGAGAGCAGCACCTTGGTGCACGAACGCTTGAGGACCAAGGGCGAAGCTGTGTCTAACCCCTCTGCGTCGTCTCCGCGGCATTTCCTTTGGGAGAGCAGGGTGCAAATGGCCCACGGAGCCGGCTTCCCGAGAAACTCRTCGCTTCTAATCCGGTTAGAGAACTTCAGCCCCTGGAAAGCACAGCATTCCCTTCTGCAAGCCTGGGAGGAGGGACCACTGCATGCCAGTTTTAGAAGAAATAAGTTAAATTGGTATTATGGACTGAGACCATTTATCTGCTTTGAGAGGCTATTTCAGAGAGCAATAACCTCCGAGGAGGCGAAAGCCACAGCGGCGGTGCAATTCCTCTGTGTGCTGAAGTGGCTCCGTTACCAGGAACATAGCTCCAGCAGGATCCTCTCTCATCAGGTTCCCATTTTTGCTTTATTCCTTTTTAAAAGACTTGCTTCTCCAGGCTGCCATCTCAGAGAGCCGCAGAAGGGCACGAGCCGCCGCTCTGCGGCGCCCACGGTGATGTTTGTGAGCAGCAACGCAGAGATCCCGGCGAGCCGTTGGGCAAGGCTAAGCCGCGTCCGTCACTTCAGCCCCCTTGAATTCGCCGCTGAATCAGGCCCGTGTGAAACGGAGGAGGCCTGCGGGGGCCCTGCTTTAATCCCTCCTGTGCTGCTTTGGTTTGTCAAAAACCCCGTCGCCTTCCCTCCTTCGYGCGCAGGACGGTCAGTTATAAGGTTTTCAGCAAAGACGAAGGAGCGCGGGAGGAAGAGCACCCACTACGCCGTGCTGTGCCTCCTGGGTGCCGGTGCGCCTGGAGGTCGCGGGCTTGCTGGGCAAGCGCTGGAGCCCCACGCAAACGCRCGAGCAGGGCGGCAGCGCCGGGGCGCAGCAGCACCTGCCCGCTGCTCTCGAGCTGGCAGCTCCACGTCGCACTGCYGGCGCTGCAGGGCTGGTCACAGCAGCTCTAATCCTGGGCCTTTTTCACACCTCCATTTTTAGAAATGGTTTTCAATGTTATTTTAACAGCGCCAGCTGTGTCAGGCCCCAGCAAAGCTTCCAGTTTGACTCAACACTTCTGCAGCCCAGCAAGATGCTTGACTCCGTACCCAGCCCGGCTGCAGCCCCCTCGGCCCCCCGGGAGCGTAAGCTGCCCAGCGGTGTCTCCCGCCTTGCCTGGGGCTCGCTCCCAAGCCCGGGGAAGCGTGTGCATCCCAGGCACACGTCTGCCTGGAAACACCCCTGTGTGCGCGATGGAGCTCGGCACATCCCTCCCTCTGTCCCCGCGGGTCCGGGACCGCCGTCCCTCCCATTCCCACYGCTAATCCCCCATCCCCAGCAGCTCATAGCCATGTTACGGCGGGGGCCYGAAAGGGCAGCTGCATTTCTCTGCACAGCAGCTTCGAAGACAAAGCCCCTCTCCCCCTGAGCTACAGCTAGCTAGCTGCAAGCAGCAGGTTTTCACCCTAAACTCACGTGGGGGCAAACATGTTATAAAGTAAAATGAAGCCTTTCACTTGGCCTTTGCACACAGAGCCTTCAAAGGAGGCTCACAGCATGCTCTGGGAGGCTTCTGGGTTGCTTCTTTTAAAAGCTACTTGAGGTCAGGCTGACTCAGTGTTTCCCAAAAAGCAACAACACTTATTGTTTCGGTGCAAGTTGAGAGCCGCTGCCAAGCACCACCCTGAGCGCTGGGGCCTGCTCCAAGGGGGAGGTAGGTGCTTTCTGCACACGTATAGCCAGACTAGATCTGTTATCCCAAAATTCAAACCCAAACCGCAGCTCGCCGCCCGCGGATAACCTTTTCCACGGCACGCGGTAACTTCTGAGAAGCTGCAGGGTCCTCCAGGGCGGTGCGGAGGGGACGGGCCTGCGGCAGCCCACGCACCACAAGCGTTGCTCTTCTGTGAATTGCAGGTGACTTGTGCAGCTCCACGGTCCCAGCGTGCTGGGGGGTGGCAAGCTGCAAGGTGCACACAGGAGGCTGCCAGGGGCTCGGCGCCCCCCCGGCACGGCCGTACGCGATGCAGGCTAAAAACCAGGCTGCCCATCCCACGGGAAGCCCAGCAGCCCCGTCCTTTTGGGAGCTGCTGTGTGCAGGTCCGGTGCAGGAGGCGCGGGATGCTGCGGCGCTGAGCCCGGCTCGGGAGTCGGGTATGCCCTCGCGCCACCCCATCGTCGCGGCCCTTCCCAAGGAAGCAGCAGCTCCGGAGGAAGAGGCAGGCTGCCCCGGCTGGGGGCTAGCGGTGACCACGGCTGGTGACTCACGGGAAAGCTTCATGCTATCTCAAAGAGAGCTAGAGAGCTCCCAAAAGCACCTCTCCCTCCTACAGTTTAGTGCCCAGCAGCAAGCACAGGGCTTCAAAGAAGCAATTACAAGTAACCTTTCCTCCTCCCGAGGAAAACCCCAGGGCTAAACGCCCTGTTACTGCTGTTGCTCTGATGTGGGGTGTTGCACAGGCTGTGCAGCCCTCGCAGCAAGGGTTTTGTGCTCGCTCACGGCGTTCACAGGTCGGACTCGGACACCGCTCTCCCCCAGGGCGAGCGGCCCCTGCACACGCGCTCCCCCTCCTCTCGCCAGCCGCCTCCTGCCCCGGGAAGCTGCACCGCCGCGCCGTTCCCGGCCTCATCCCCGTGTCCCGGCTTATCCCYGCAGCGGCCACCGCAGGGCCCCGGCCCGCCTGCCGGGCCCAGCTCCTGCCTCCCAGCACCAGGCACCCCGAGGGGAGCACGCGCGTGCCGCTCTGCCCCAGGGAAATAGCCGAAGAGCCGGGTCCACGTGGAGCACTACGGAAATGTTTATTGAGAGCAGAGCCCGGGAGCCRGCTCGCAGGGCCCCCTCCCGCGCCGCACCGCCTCCGCCGAGGGGCGGCCGGGCTCCGTCCGACCCGCACGCGTGACCTCCCGTAGCGCCGCGTGCCCCGAGCGCCTGCTCTCAGGCACTGCGGGCTCTCCCTCGCCTCCGGCCCCGAGCGCGCAGTCCTGCCCGGCGCTGCCACTGCCACGACCGCCAAGCCAGGACGGTCCCCGAGACCGGCTGCAAGCGGTCCCAGCGGCGAGTGCTGGGCCGGGCCATTTCCACCGCATAGGAAAACATATAAATAGGCATTTTTGTCACTTGGAGGCTCTTCCTACCTGCAAACACGAGAGCAACCCCTGCTCTGCCCGGAGGACGATTCAGCTCTGCCGCAGGGTGCTCCCGTGGGTCGGCCGCCCCCGGGAAAAGCGGGATGCATGGCCTTGTGGGCRAAGACAGCCGGGCTCCGGGCTCTGCTGCCACCTCCCGGGGCGGCCGTGGGCCCTCCGCGAGCGGCGCCGTGCCAGCTCAGCTCCCCACCTGCAGCCGGTGCCCGTCACGTGCGGAGGAGACGGGTGCCTGCGCCAGGGATCCCCGGCGGGTTTCCTGCTCCTCGTTTTCCCCCGCAGCGCCACCGGCCCCTCGCCCCCCGCCGGTGCCCCCATGCTGCCAGCAAGCACTCGCGCGACACCCCGTCGGGACACGTCTATTTACAAGGCAGAGCTCACGCAGCGCCGAGAGGAGAGGCCGGCACCGTGGCCRCCGGCTGCGCCCTACCGCCGGCTCCCGCGTGCTGTCCTGGCCGATCCCAGCGCTCCGGCGACGGGGTGGCGCGGAGCCGCTGCTGGCACCTCCCTTGCGCCGGGCAAGGGCTGCACGGAGTGGGGGCACCATATTTCCGGAGCTCGGGAGTGGCGGCAGGTCCCCGACCGCGCCGACAGTCCAGAGGTGGCGGGAGGGGAGATGTGCTGGCGGTGCTTTGCCCGGCGGCGGCGCGGGCGTCCGCCCGGCCTTAGTCGTTCTCGCTCTGCGGAGAGGAGAGAGGAGACGGCGGGGGGAGATGCCCGGGCTGCGGCGGGGCGGCCCGGCCCTTCCCGGGGTGCAGGAGCCCGCGCCGGGGCTGCCTCACCTCCATTTTGCTGTATATCCAGCTGAGGAGCTTCGTCACGCGCGTGTACACCCCCGGCTTGTTCCTCTGGCCGCAGCCCGTGCCCCAGCTCGTCACCCCGGCCACGTACCAGCGGCCGTTGTCCTCGCAGACCAGGGGCCCCCCGCTGTCGCCCTGGCGCGGAGGGGCGGCGCGGTGAGGGCAGGGGCCGCCCTGCGCCCGTGGCGGACGCGGAGCCGCTCCTGCCTCGCCGCCGCGGGGACCGCGTGGCCCCCGGCTCACCTGGCAGGCGTCCTTCCCGCCCTGCAGGTACCCGGCGCACATCATGCGCGGCGTCAGGTAGCCCTCGTACACCTTGTCGCTGTTGCACACCTTGTAGTCGATGAGCTTCACCTCGGCCTCCCGCAGCTTCGGGGAGGTGTTATCTGCAAGGGGTTGGGGGGGGCAGTGGGGCTGCACGTGCCTCCGCAGCCGCGCTGCCCCCGCGCCGTGTGTKCCGGGCGCCCCGCGGCTGCGCCATCGAGCGAGCGAGCCCTTCTCTTTTGCGGAGCCGCGCAGCAGGGAGGGCGCACGCTGCGAGCCGCGCGGGGAGCGACGGCCCTCTGAAACGCGTCGGGAGGAGCCCAGCCCCAGCCCAGGTGCACAGGCCCCCCTCGCGCCTCCACGCTCTCCGACGGAGCCGGGAGCCTCCCTCACCTTCGTTTTCCCTCGTCTTCCCAAAGCCGGTGATGAAGCAGGACCTGCCGGTCTGGAAGCGCTGGCCGTGCATGGGCAGGCAGGCTGGGCGAACCTGGGCTGGGGGAGACCGGGGGGGGGGGGAGAGGCGTGAGCCGCCCCCCAGCCAAACGGCAGCCGCAGCGAGCAGCCCCGCAGCCCGGGAGGAGCGCAGGCTGTGGGGAGCGCCTGCCCGCTCGCCCCTGCCCGCGCTGCCCGCCGGCACGGGCACAGCCAGCCGCGGGGCACGGGGCTACAGGGAGCTGGGATGTGCCGGCACGCGGAGGCGAGCTGCTCGGCGGGGACCAGAGCTGCTTCTGGCTCCTGCACCGCCGCTTGTGGACTCCCATCATCAGCATCCTCCCTTCCCGTCCCCTGCTCCCCCAGGCACCACCCCCGGCCCAGCCGGCCCCCAGGGCAGGACGCAGGGAGCGGGGCAGAGAGGCCGCACCGGAGAGCGTCAGCGGCCTGGAGAGCTTCATGAGAGCGATGTCGTAGTCGTCGTGGTCGTCGCTGTAGTTGGAGTTGATGATGACCTGGGAGACGGAGATGCCCTCCGAGTGCTGCTTCAGGTCGGAGACCCCGCTGTACACCCGCCAGTCGTCGAGGATCTTCATGCTGTTCCTGGGGGGCAGAGGCGAGGACAGCCGGCGTGAGACGTGCAATGCGGAGCCGGCGAGGCCGGGCAGGGGCGGCAGCCTGCGCCCCGGGCTGGGGCAGGCCCCCTGGCTCACATGAAGAAGCAGTGGGCTGCGGTGAGCACCCACTGCGCGTCGATGATGGTGCCGCCGCAGATGTGGATTGGCCCGTACTGCACGCTGACTTGCCAGGGCCATTTGCTGGCCGAAGTTTCTTTCCCCCCGATGATCCGGCCAGAAATCCGCTGCCCGCAGCCTGGAGGGCAGAGAGGGGCTCAGGCCGGGGCGGCGCGGAGGGAAGAGCCGCGCGGCACGCGCCCGCCTCCCCTGGCCACCAGCAGCGCTCGGTGCACCCGCGGCTGCCGGTGGAGACCGCGGGAACGCGATCTTTGTCGTCTTGCGCTGCCCGGGAAGCTTTGCTGGCAAATGCCCTCTTTGCCCAGCACTTTGCCAAGGAACAGCGGCAAAAAGCTCCCAAGTGATTTGCGGCCGTGTTTGGCYGTGCTCATCCTCGCTCCTGGGCACCGCCAGCTATCCCCTTACTTGTGCATCGCAGGGAGACGTACTTTCCCGTGGGACACTGGGAGCTGCAGGGGAAAAGAGGGAGGCAGAGAGTCAGCGTGGGGCCTGCAGCCCTCGGGCAGGGGCCGGCGCCGGGGAGGCAGTGCTGCCCCGCTACCTGTTGAGGCTCTGCTGRATGGTGTCCCGCTGCTCGGTCACGCTGAGGCTCTTGCCGGAGATGTGCAGGGGGAGGTACTCGGTGTGCGACGCACTGGGAGGAGAGAGGGAAGAGGCGCCTGAGCATCCCCCCTCGCCGGGCACCGAGCCGCCGCCACCCTGCCTTTGGGAAGAGGCTTCCCCTGGAAAAGCCCCAACGCTGGGGCTGGAGCACAGCCGCCCCTGCCTTCAGCAGGAAGGAGGGCCAGAGCAATGCCCCCGCGCACCAGCCGCCAAGCGCCCCGAGCCGGGGCTTCAGCAGGGTGCAGGGCTGCGGGGGGCAGCCCGCCCCCGGGGAATTACTTCTGAAATCCCAGCTGCTGGCAGGTCTTCCTGGAGAAGGAGTCGTCCCAGGCACTGCTGCACACCGGCAGCCACTGGCTCTCGGTGCTGGAGTAGACGTGGAGCAGGGACTGCTCCGAGCCGAACCGCACTGCGGGAGGGAGCAGCGGGCGAGTGGGTGCCCGGTGCCCGGGAGCGGGGTTCCCGTGGCCCCCGCGCCGCCCCGCTCCCCGCGCCCCGCACCCCTTACCGCAGCCCAGCTCGTCGCTCCGCTGGGAGCAGTCGGCGACGCCGTCGCAGCGCACGGGGCTGTCCTTGCAGCTCTCGGCGGGCTCCTTGTACACGATGCCGGTCTGCGACCGCCAGAACAGAACTGGAAGGAAGCGGGCGCCGCGGTGAGCTCCAGCCCTGCACACCGGCGCGACCTGCAGAGGCAGCTCCTCTGCCCCGGCCTGGCCACAGGTGCTGGAGCCAGGGCGGGGGGGGCTGGCAGCCCTCACCGTCCCCCCAAATCCTGCACAGCAGCATGCAACCCTGCTGCTACCAGCCTTTCTCGCTTGCTTCTCACTTGCTTGACTTCTAACTTGCTGCTGCAGAACAACATATTCAGCCTGCAAAATGCTTCAGTCCCCCAGAAACAGCAGCCGATAATGGAAAAYGGGCAGCTAGCTTTTACAGGGGATTAGAACGATCCCCCACGGTCTGAGCCCAGAAAWTGCCTTTTCTGTCCTGCTGACCCCACGCTGACAGCTCCTGCCTGCAAACCCCCRTCTCAAGGGGAGCGGCGGGGTGCTGGCCAGCCGTGCAAGGCACGTGCAAAATCATCCCCAGGAGAGGGAAAGCGTAGCGCAGCCCCAGCACCTCCCACCCAGAACCGCGCCGAGCCGCGGAGCCCATCTCCCTTCCTCCAGAAAGCYGGTTGCCAGCTGTCCACCAGATGTCAGGAAAACTCAGAAAATGGGAAGAGGAAGCACATCTCCRGCCGCTCTCGCGGCCCATCTCGGCCCCGCACCTCCGGAGCGTTTCCCGAGAGCGTTTCCCGAGCAGGACGGGCACTCACACAGCAAGATGAGGGCAGCGAGCAGCACGATCAGGACGGAGACGCAGCAGATGAGCGCGAGCCGCCTCTGGCTCATGCAGGGAGCTCTGAACATGGAGGACTCTGGCGGCGGGGCAGAGGCAGGGTCAGCGGGAGCCCCCGCGGGGCACAGCCCTCCCCGGGGCGTGCAGAGCGCCCTGCTCCCCTCCGGCACCTCCCGGGGGGTCCCGGCTGCCCAGAGAGCCCTGCGGCATCCCCAGCCCTGCCGCGGTCGCTCTGCCCTCCCTCGCCCCCCGGGGAAAGCACCGGCCTCCGGCCAAGGCAGCGGCAACCTGCTGCCCGGCCCAGCGAGGACGGGGGCCGCCGCGGCCGGGGTCGCGCTCGGTGCTGCCGCCTTACGTGTGCTCTCACAGGCCGCGCAGGGGGCCGGGGCTGGGCCGGGCTCCGGGCTGTAGGGCTTGAAGCTGATCCCCAGGACACTTTCTCGAGGCTGCACGGGCCRGGCAGTGAAGATGCTGCTTGCCGGCAAGGCATGGAGGCCGGGCGGGACGCTGCTGGGCGATGCAGAGACCTGCGAGCGAAGGACAGGGATCCTCGCAGCGAGTTTTTCCCCTTTTCAAGGCTGCTGGCCACTTTTTCCAAAAAGATCACTTTGATGAGAGCAACCAGCCACGTCTTTGGCATTGGGTCAGTCACGCCGTGGCCCAGTTCCACGGCGCTAGTGCCCCAATTTATGCATCTATCCTTAATTAGCCATTTGGAAAATACAGTGCAATTTCCAACTGTTATTTAGTAATACTTAATAATCAGTGTTTTCCAAGCCCTGAAACATCCTGCACCCTGGAATGCTGTTCTGCAATTGTGTCACCCCGATCTGTGAATTTCCAAAAGATTATTTATTTCCTTTTCTCAAGATCTTCTCTTCCAGGCGCTTTATCAGCTGCAATCAGCTACCCAGGCAAGAGCCCCTCGCTTTCCTTCAGAGCTGACCTGTGCGTAAAGCCCGCAATAAGTGCTCTTTTCTCTGCCACCGTGATTGCGTTGTCAAATCTGGAGTACCTTCTGAGCAGTCAGAAATGACCGCACGGCTCATAGAAACTGCAAAGGGTGCCTTCAGCCAGCGCACGGCAGCGACAGGTCGGCGAGGCAGCACGCTAAGCGCCTCGCGGGGAGGAGGCGTGGGCCGAGCCCTCATCCTGCGCGGGTGCAGAGCCCTCAGGCCTGCAGCTCCCCGTGCAGCACTGAGCACCCGCAGGGCCTCTGGCGTGACACTGACAGATGCAGCCCGCAGCAAAGGGAATCTCACCAAATTAAGTCAAACACCATGTGCTGAGGAGCCGGAAAGGCCCGGCTTGCTCCGACCCAGCGCCGTCTCCCCCGGCAGGGCATCGGGCGAGCTGAGCTGCACGGGAAGCCAGTCATAAGCTGCTGCCCACCAAAATCTCAGTTGTGTCTGTCTGTGCACACGATGCTATTGCTGTCCCGCAGGAGGGACGGACGTGGGGACACCGGAGCCCTCACCCTTGGGCAACAGGCTGCAGCCAGCTCGGGTGTCCAGGCCTCGCAACCCACGTCCCGGAGACCGTACTACCCATCGGGAGATGGCCTTAAACACGCCCCTCTGGAGGTCTGCAGCTATTTTTTGGCCCTGTAGCTGCTACAGGTACTGTTTCCCCAAAAGCAAAAGATTTCCCTTTTTCCTCTCACACCAGCAAGAAGCATCCGGGCCAGTGCATGGCTCTGGGAAGCAAGAGGGAATGCAGAAACGGTGGGATGCGCAGGAAGAGAGCTGCAAGAGCCCCGATGCTGCCACCCACTTGCCCCCCTCCAGCTTCCTTTCCCCCCCTCCCGGTGTTTGCTGTGCCCTCGCGTTTCCTGCTGCAACCTGGGAATCTCAGGAGCCCTAATGAGCATGTCGGGAGCCTGCTCAGGCTCGTGCTTCGCAAATACGGCTGTGCCCTCTCTTGCAATGCAGTGGTGTCACTTCCTGGCATTATCCGTGAGTCACCACTCCCTGGCACGGCCACGCAGGGCTCTGCCGTGGCCTCCCTGCCCCATGGAGCTCCTGCTCYGGGCACGGGGAGGGGGCCGGTGGGACCTCAGCAGCTTTGCCCGCTCCGAGCACCTGCGGAGAGGCAGGCACCCGGGGCAGCACCCGGAGAGGCCGCCCACGAGGTGCTCCCCAGCCGAACCTGGGCGCGCAGAGCCCCCGCTGCCGGCACGGCAGGGATCTTCCGCGGCCGCTGCGCTGCTCGCCCGCCCGCAGGTGCCTTGGCACAGCCACCGCTAACACCTCCAGCTGGCGAGAGCCACCTCCTCGGCAGCTCCCTGCTGGCATCAAGAGAGGCGAGCAGCTYGCCAGCCGCCTACGTGCGTGGGGAGGGACGCGGGGAGTTTCTGTGCCACGGCCTTCCCCACCGGCGAGGAGCGAGCTGTGGGTCACTCAGCCTGCGGTCAAACCCCACTTTCCCCTATGCCTGCATTTCTCAGCGGTGGCAGGCACAAGCCCCGGACGGCCACGCTCCAGGCGGGCATCCTCGCRGGCTTTCCGAGGTGCTGCAGGGAGCAGGGAGTCCCCCGTGCACTCTGCGCAGGGCGGCTGAGCTGGCACGGCAGTCCCGGGCTGCCTGCGATAACACGGGGCTCGAGAGCRGCCCTGCGCTGCTGTTCTCTAATTGTTCTAAGCACTTGCATTGCCGTAATTCAAGTTAGTGCRGAAAGTATTGCACGAGTGCGCAGTAAAACAGCCTTGAGTAGCCTTTGCGCTGTTGCTAGAAAGCATATCTGACTGGCAGGAAAGCCAGGGCTGCAGCAGCTCCTGCACCGCTGCCTGGCACGAACAAAGGAAAGAACCGATGCCAGGGACCTTACCCAGGGAAAGTTTCTCCTACGCCTAAATGAGGTTTTCGTAAATCCCCAGACTACATAATTTGTGTAGGCATTTTTAAGGTTTCTCCACAAAGCTGGTATTTCACAYGCCTCCTCCTGCAGCAAGCTAACGTTTGTGTTATCAGATCAGCAGAATGGCAGTGCTGTTAAGGATGAACTTTTCTGTCGCACTGGATAACGCAGCCCAGCTTCACCAGTAYGTCAGCGATGCTGGATGCTCGAGCATCTCCATCCCCAGGCTGCAAGCGTTTCAAATTAACATACAAGGGCACTGCAGGTTAAATCACTCTTATTATTCCCTTAGCAGGAAACGCATGCCCTTTTCTACACTCAGGTGAACTGTTAGCTGCCTATTTCCTTAAAAGTCTAAAGTTCAACTTTTTTTTGTTCTTTTAAAGGTCTATCACAGAAGCTAACAAAACTTTTAGCTAGGGCTCTCCAGCAACCAGCATAACTGGTTACTGCTGTGTACGCAGTGGAGCAGAGAACAAGCAGCAGAACCTTTGCAGTGCTGGTCTTTCTGTTGAGGAGTGTGCGCTACCCAAATGACAGTGAACTGTGAATTCTGGCCACAAGACATTTCCTCAGCCTTTCTGGCTTTTGAATAAAAGTCAAACTCAGAGCGACGCCTCTCAGGAGCGCGACTGCGGTTTGAGCCATTCTTCTGACGTCCTCTCTGCAAACGTTCCACCGGCTGCAAGAGCGCTAAGCGCTGTCGTGGGCTGGAGCCTAAAAGTCACACGCATGAGCGTGGAGCACATGCRGCTAATTTCTGTGCTTAAGTGTGGATAGGGCCTCAGTGGGCATCGCAGACGGGACTGGCTTTCCCGTAGCAGAGGGGGGCAGAGGAAGAGAGCCGGGGCATTTGCGGCTGCTGCAAGGCAGCCCAGCTCTGCTCGCGCTGCAGCCAGCCCGGCCCAAGCTGCTTGCAGCAGGACTGGGCTGTGCCTGGTCGCAGTAGAGACCCTTCAAAGGGCTTTTACGAGCATGAACACCACCTCGGGCACACTTTACTCAGCTCTGCTTCGAGGTTCTGAACAGAGCTGGAAAGACGCTAGAGAAGTCCATCCCCTCTGCCTGGCAGCCCAGACATGCACTTGAGCTACCATGCACCCTCCGTACAGACCTCCAGTGTGGCTCCTCRCCCAAGAGGGAGATTCACCAAGTCCATGCCCAGAGAGGGCAGGTCCCGATGGAAAGACGATCCAGGGCCACGYTAGGGATCTGTGTGTGATGGGGAGGCAGGGGTGGGAAATCAGACAGCAATTGCCTGCAGTTTTGGAGTGGGAGGGAGATCGGAAGCTAGACAACACCTGCCAGTGTTGCAACAGGACCTGAGGTCAAGTGGCGTCTTGGAGCGAGAGGAGCACAAAGTCTCAGGAGTCATCTAAGTAAGAGCCACCGGAAAAGTCAGAGCATCAAGAGACTATGCTGGCAACCTGGTTTTAAATCAGCCGGAAGGAGCTGCCTAAACAGACGATCTTCATCCTTCCCAGCGAGGCTCACCAGCCCCGTGCTCGCACAATTGCTCTTTGCTATCGCAGAGCCCTGTTGTTTGGGGCAGGGGAGCGGGGACCTGGCTCTTTCACCTGTTTGGGGAGTGGTGATTTCCCGCGGCAGATTAATTCAGCACACTAACAACAGCAGCATTGTGTCGGGGACAAAACGCTCCCCCGCCTGTAAAAGCCTCCGTTCACCCAGCAACAGCCTAGTCCTGCCCTGTGCGCTGCAGCCGAGCCGCAGCCCGGCCAGGCCTCCCAGGGAAGGGAGAGACCCTGGCCGCGATCCCGCAGCATCCCCGGGCTCGCCGGCCGGAGCCCGGACCCACCGTGGCCTCACCGCCCTCGCGGCAGGGGCCCGGAAAGCCTATGGGGCTGCAGGGACGGACGCGGGCAGGGGCTGCGGGAAGCCACCACGCACACCCGGATGTTGTAAAGGGGCAGCGCGCAGGGAAGTGAAGTCCTGAACCACGCAGGGACATTTTGCAAGTGGAGATGACGAGCCCTGTTGATTGAGTCAGCCCGATCCGGCCGGGACCAGGCTGCCTGATGCCAGCGTGAGGCGCCCTTCTGGCAAAGATCACAAAATGTTCCCAGGGATGAGTAATCGCTGCTCACCCCATTCCTCGGATGGGTAAACTGAGGCACGGGAAGAGGTGACTCTCCCGCAGTTCCTAAACCGAGGGAGGTACCTAGGACAGGCTCCTAATGGCCCACTTAAACCAAGCAACAAAGCTAGGACGGCCCAGTAGGGATGCCCAATATTGGGTAATTTTCTCCGTACAGAGGCATCCACGTCCCAGTCCTGCTCTCGCAGGGACAAGGTGCCGCTGCTGGCTTGTGGCATTGCCCCGGGCTGGATTCGCACTGTGAAACGGCGCTGGAGGTGGGCACACAGGCGCTCCCGGCCTCGGCAGGGGCCAGGCGGCAGCACCTTCCCTAGGGATGGGGCATGGTCCGGCCCACCCAGGTGGCCCGGGATGCAGCGGGAGCCTGCTCTCCGCTCTCCACCCTCGCTCCTCGCTGGGCGTGAGGCCCCGGGAGGGCAAGGACAGGCCCGTGGCAGCTGCTACAGCCGGCCCTGCTTTCCCCCAGGCCCCATCCGCCCCGTCACCGCCGGATAACCACACGGCAGCCGTCGCCGGCACAGCCGGCAGCGCGCGGCGGGGTAATTACGGCAGCCTCGCCCAGGCGGGCTGAGCCCGGTGCCCGGCTGGGGATGTTTTCCCCATGACGGGATGCTYGCTGCATCAAGCCGAGCCCTGTTCCTCCCCTAGGGAGAGCAGGGAAAACAGCCRCGGGAACGCGGCGAGGGCAGGCTGCCCGTGGCGCGGGGCCGAGCCGGGGCCGGGGCAGCCTGCACACTTTAGCTGTACAGAAACACCGGCAGGAGGCAACGGTCTCRCCACCATGGCACGGAGGCAGCAGCAAGACGGTGCCGAGTGACGGAGGGCTGGAGAACACCTGATTGCCGCCGGTGCCCCTGCAGCATCCCTGCATGCACCGAGCAGCGCAAGCTCCCGCCAGCGGCACGTTTGGCCCGCAAGCCTCCCCCGATGGGGTCTGTAAATCCGCCGGAGCCGTGGGTCCCTCCAGCATGGAAAAGCAGTGGCACTGAGCATTACCGGCRCCTCCTTCACCCGCACGGGGCTCGCGCCAGCTGGGCCTGGAGCGCTGCTGGGAGATGCTGGCCACGGTCCTCCTGCCTCTGCATGGACAGGCGGCAGGGCCGGTGTCCGAGGGCAGCTCGCCGCGGGGCCTTCTCCCAGCCAGCAGCAACAGGCTGCTCCGACGGGAACGCCCCAGAGAGCAAAGAGGGAAACCAGATCCTCCACGAAACCCCAAAGAAAGCAGGTCCTTACAGGTCACCGAGCAACCCGCGCTATTCCCGGCCGGGTGCGGAGCTGGAGGAGCTGCCCCAGGCCTTACCGGAGAGGTTTTCCCTTCCATCTGCCGCGCCGGGGCTGGGCGTCCGGTCACAGCTCCATCCTCGGCCGCGGAGCGTGGAGCAGAGCGCAGGCAGGGCTGCGGGGACGGGGCAGAGTCTGTTTGGCGAGCGCGCTCCTACGTCAGTGCCAGTGCGGGGTGCAGAGGGAAACCAGTCCGACCTGCTGCCCCGCTCCACCGGCTGCTGTTTCCCAACTGCTCCGGGCACAGCATGCAAAACAGCTGCCCCGTCCCTGGTGCGGCCCCAGCATGGCTTGCGGCAGCAGCTGGGGCCGGGGCAGCAACGGCCTCCGGAGGAACTGGGCTGAGGCCGAAGGTCTGGCGGCAGGTGAAGCTTCGGCGAGAGCGGCTGCGAGCCCGGCATGCCGGCTCCCGGCTGCCCTCCCAGCCTGCCTTCCTCCACGTGCCGCCGCACTAACCTGCACCCCCRGCACGGGAATGGAGCAGCTGAGGGCTCTGCGTGCCGGCCAGATGTGTGCCCAAGTGCCAACCCCAGTAAAATCCTTGCTGTGCTTCTCAGGGAACCGGGAAGCCAAGAACACCTTGCTTCAAGGGAAATGCAAACATTTTATTCAACCTGAAATGTCACTTCCTATTTTGTTTCCCTAGAGGCTTTTCAACTTTTTTGATAACGGAGTGATACTTTTGAGTTCTACGCAGCAAAAGTGGAGGTTTTCTGCTTTCTCTGTTGGTGGTAGCTAGGAGATGTTTCGGTTAACCCAGAACTCACGTTTGAGGGAATGGAAAGAAAAGGCTGGACTAAAAGAAGAAAAGCCCAGCTTGGTTCTGTGCTTCCCGCTGCCCAGGAGGAGCCAGGGAGCAGGGAGCAGGGAGCAGGGCCAGGGCTTCGCGCGCTGGCCGCTGTATGTGATCCCTGCTGCTCCCAGCCCGGTCCGGTGCGCAGGCGAGGAGCTGCTGGAGTAACAGGGCATTGCACGAAGCACTTCCCCGGCTGCCTGCCCGCGAGGATTAGTGCAYGGATATGCCAGAGGGCAGCGCATGGCTCGGCAGAGGGGCAGCAGCCTCTCCGATGGCTCTGTCCYGGGAGGGTTTGCTGGAGATTTCATGCCTCGTGTGAGCCCCATCCTGACACTCCGTTTTCCARGCACATTTCTCCCAGAGTTATTCATGGTACAAGTCCCTTGTTCATCTGACTCCCCATCCTCACATGCACCTAGGAAGGGCAGGAGAAAAGCAAGGCTGCCCAAGCTTGGAGGAAACCTGCTCAAAACCCTGCTGTGATTTCAAGGCACAAAAGCCCTGGGTGGATCCTGCCCGTCCTGATACTCGTCACGCTGCTTATCCTTGTTTTCCTCTGCCAGGATCACTGTCAAGTTTGAGCAGCTCTTCCCCCTGCCTGCCTCTTCCCCCCATATCCACAGATGGCAACAGCTCCGCTGCACCGCTGAGCCCAGCTATTTTAGTCTCTCCTTGTAAAACAGGCTCTTCACCTTCCTGCGCCCTTCCTGGCTCCTCTCGGCACCTGCTCCAGTTTCAGCTCCTCTTTCCGATCCCTGAAACAGTGCCTGCTATTGCTCAAGGAGGTCCCCGGGCCATGCGGCGCCAGGTGCCTCTCGCCCTGCGCTGCCAGCTCCCCGTGCCTCCAAGCAGCGCTCATGTCCCGTGCACAGCCCTGCCGCGCTGGCGGTTTGTGCTCGTGCCCTGACCTGCCGCGAGCCCTGGGCCCTCCTGCCCAGCGCACGCACGCCAGCGGACGGTGCACGTGCTTCCCGCCGGCTGCTGCGCTGCAGTCCTTCGCTTCCAGCGTGGGTTTTGAGGCAGCCCTTGGTCTGCAAGAAAACTGAAGGGGAATGTGCTGCAGACCAAGGGCTGGCTCAAAAGCAGCTTCATGAATGACCGCAGTTCGTTTGCCTTTGCAGCTTCCCTGTGCCTTGGAGTGCTCTGTCATTTTGGGGTGCAAAGCCAGACGGAGATGCCCCGAGCTGACTCGTCCTCTGCTGAAAGTGACTCTCAGAAAGCAGCTGCAGGCAGTAACTCCAGGAATGATTTCTTGCTGTTGTTTCTGAAAAGCCACCTACAGAAATCAAGTTACAGAGAACTGTATGTCTGGGCTTGACCCCAGCAACCTGACATTAAAGGTCATGTGTGCTCGACACTTTCCTGGTGAAATCCTAGCACCTTCTTGCTGGTAATCCCGTGTACGGCCCCGCGGCACCCTGCCCTCCCGGCTAGCTACGGAGGTGCTAATGATGTGCAGCCCTGAGCCAGCGCGGGCAGCCCCGCAGAGCCCGGCCGCCGGCGCTCGGCCCTCCCCGCGAGGCGTGGGGACACGAGGCAGGGGCGCGGGCGGTCTGCTCCTCCACGCGGGCCGCCCTCTCCGCTCGGTCCCGCCGCAGCCCGCCAGCCCACGCAGCTGCGGCCCGTGTCGAGCTCTGCAGCGGCGTGGTGAACCCCAGGACCCTGTGCACCCCGGGCGAGCCTCTCCTGAGGTTTGCAGATGCTGGTGGAGATCAGAGATACCTGGTTCTGAATCAACCAAGTGTGTCAATGTGAAAGAGGCCAAAAAAGGAAAAAAACAGAGATCCCGTTACAGCAGGCATTCTTCAGGGCTCCCTGGGCCCTACGTGGAGCCACCGACAGCCCTGGAGCTGCAGGGAAGACACGCTTAGGCTCCTGCATGCAGGGCTGTCACCATGCCCAGCCGGCACAGCAGCCCGGGAGGGGACTTCAGTGGTGGCCGCGCTGCCTTGGGGGGCTCGGTGCCCGCTGCCGGCGGCGTGGGGGCCGCCAGGAATGCTGGCTCCCCTTCTCGGTGCGCCCGTGCTGCGGCTGCCGGTGCAGCCGGGGCTGTGGCAACCTCAGGCCCGGCCGCAGCCAGCACCGGATCCAGGATGTGGGCGATGCACGAGAGCAGCAGAGCGGCAGGTGAGCGGCGGGAGCTGCAGACCTGTTTTGCTCTCGAGGCCTGTCCCTGAGACACGTGAGACCGGAGCTGCCGCACCGCAAGCTGCTCCCACGGCCCCTCTGAGCCTGCTCGCGGGGGGTTGCACCCCTGGGTGGGCTCCCGGGGCCAGGAGCGGAGCCAGGGCRGGCCGGGGCCACGGCCGGGCTCGCTGCAGTGGTTCTGCAGAAAGACCGAGGGTGCAGTTCTGACTCAGGTGATTTCCAGATTATTAAAAAGGTGGCTATTCCTCCCCAAAGATTAGTCAGTGAATTTGAAGATGAAAGGAAACACGGCAGCGTTCTCCAGCGCTGGTTTGACCCCTGAACTCAAAACCTCTCCTGTCACCTCCGAGAAGGAGGCCGGCTCGGGCTGCAGCCGGGGTGCCGTCCCTCCTGCCTGCGTGCCTGCCGGCTGCGGCGCAGGCAGCGTGCCAGGGTGAAGTTGGGGGCTCGAGGATCCCAAGCGGCACTTCCCAGAGACTGTGGGGAAACCGCAGGAAAGCCAGGGGTGATGGCAGCACCCACACCTGCACTGGCCGGAGGGCAGCTCTGCAGGAGCCGCGCGGGCCCCGGGCAGCCTTGCCGCCGGGCACAGTGCCGGCCCCGGTGCCCGCTCCTGCTGCAGCGCCGGCCGGTGCCGCGGGCATGGCCACGGCCGGCGGGCTCAGCTGTGCAGCGGCAGGCTTGGCACCAATGCGCGGCAGAGCTGTCATTTCTCCTCAGCCTGTTTCATTTTCTCCTAAATTGTGAGCTCTTTCTCCCAAGCATCCGAGCCTCCGCACCCACGGGACCAGCCCCACAGTCTCTCTTCCCCAGGGCTCTCTCCTTCCTCATTTTTGGCCCCATTGCTTTTGTTTCTCATTTGTATATGTGAAACAAAAGCCGTGGCTTGTGTGGGACGGGCTGTGCTTCATTTCGGGCCTTCTAAATTTGGTGTGTGCCCGACGTGACTCAGGAGCTGACAGCGAAGTGGCAGGACGTCAGGCGGTCTGCAAGCGAGGGGGGGTCAGGCCACGGCAGGGGAGAGCCGGCGAGGGCCCTGCTGCCTGAGCTGCCCTCCCCGCCGGACCCTGCGGTGGATCCACAGCAGCGGCAGCGCAGCCGGCAGCACCCCCCGGCCGGGCCCCCCCGCGGCACGCCGGGGCCCCTTTCCCCATGCCGAGCCCGGCGCGCTCCTGCGTCCCGTGAGATCCAGGCACGCCGAGGTGCTGTGCAGAGGGGCCGTCCCGCCGGCGCGGAGGAGACCGGCCCCCGGAGCCCCCGGCAGCCGGCGAGTTCGCGGGTGCTCTGCGGGGGCCGCGGCGGGTGCAAGGCCGTGGGCTCTCGCAGGAAGGGTGACTCAGGGGCGGATGCCACTCAGCATCGGGGGACGGAGCCAGCCTCCCACTCCAGGCACGTGCGACGGCTCCCCGAGGAGCCCGCGCTGCCGGGGCGCCGCTGCCCCCTGCGAGCCGGGGACGGGCTCTGAGCTGCCGAGGCTGTCCAGCGCCCTCTCAATTCCTCTTGCTCTTTCTGTCTCTGTCCTTTCCACTTACTCCCCAGCGGGAAATTCCTCTTCTCTTCACGAGACAGGAATCTCTCTTCATCACAGGAGAGCCCCTGCGCTTTGCGCGGGTCCCAGGAAAGCTCTCGAGTGCAGCAGCTCGGCTTGCCAGCACGCCAGGCAGGGGCTGCGCCGTGCCCTCCCAGGTTGCCCGGGCCCTGACGCCGGAGCCCAGGCGCGTGCAGCACGGACGCGGCAGGGGCACAGCTCCGGCTGCGGGCTGCTAGAGCCCGGGGACGGCTTACGGCACCGAACGTCGCAGCCAGGGGAGCCCAGGCGACGTGCGCGGGTGGCAGCTCGCAAGACGCCCCGAAGCCAGGAGGTGGTCGCTCAGCCCAGGGCTTGGCGAGGGCGAGGGGCGCGCTGCCGCAGGCGGGCACGGGCTGAGCCCAGCGAAGGGAAAGCCGGAGCCCTCCTGGGCCGAGCAAGCCCGGGGCCTCGGGCTCCCCCGCGCTCGCTCGCTCGCTCGCTCGGGGCGGGCGCCAGACCCCGGCAGGACAGGACGGCGCACCGGTCTAAGGGGAGAGCGCGGGGCTGGTGCTGCGCTCGGTGAAAGCCCCACTAGGGGCCATCCTTCGTGCCAGCATCTGTCCCCTGCGCTGGGGGGGACTGATCTGATTTAGTAAGGAGGCAGCACAGGCAGACACATGATTTACTTCTATTTTCCCTTTCCAGGTGGGATTAGCATTTTGTTCAGAAAAGCCCCAAGGTCCTTGTTTCGGGCTCAGGGCAGGAAATGCCCAGCCTGGGCTGAGAGATTAGTAGCGGTGAGTGGGTGGACAGAGAAGAAAAGTGGAAGTCGCTGCACAGCCCCRTTCCTCCCCCTGCGCTAACGTCACTGAGCCAGCCTCCAGGGGAAAAACAAGCGCTCGGGCGCCCGCCGGAGCAGTGCTCGGCGCCCCGCTCCCCGGCCAGGCGCCCGCGGAGGATGCTGAGCCGGCATGGCCCCCAGCGCGGCAGCCCCGGCCCTGTGCCTAGCGCTGCTGCTCGCCCTGCCGATCGATGGTGAGTCGCCTCGGCCCGCGCCGCGCGCTGCCACCCCTCTCGCCCCTCTGAGCCCCGCGGGCGGCGGGGAGGCTGCTCAGCCCCGCGCYGGGGCCGGGAGCCTGGTGCGGGGCTGCCGCCGAGGCGGGGAAGGCGCGTCGTCCGGGCGGGCGGGAGCGGGGCCGTTCGGATGGGAGCCCGCAGCTCGGATCGGAGGCGTTGGCTGGATTTCCGTGCTGGGGCTGGCGACGCAGGTGTCYGCATGAGCCAGGGCTCAGCTAGCAGTCTGCCTTTGCCCTTCTCCTTCACTGCCCACGGCAGTCCTCAGCCTTGCTCGCCCGTGCGCTTTGGACCGCGGTGCCCTGCGTTCCCAAGGGCAGCGGTGTGCACCAGCGCCGGCTGCTGTCGGACGCCGTCCTCCCGGGGCGCCAGCTCAGCCCRGCGCTCAGGCGGGGCTGGGGGAGTGTTTGCCCGCAGGCAGCRGCGGCTGAGGAAGTGAGTGTAGAAGGGGTGACAGATGTTATCTGGTGGTGTTTTGCTGCCAGGTGACAATACCAAAATTGAGGCAGGAGGTGTGAAAAGTCTGTTTCTTCCAGCCAGTAGCGAAGCAAAACAGGAAGGCTGGATCGTGGCAGAGCCCGGGAGGCTCCTGCTAGCGACCTGCCCACGAGGTGCCCGCCGGGGCCCTTTCCCAGTCTGTCCCGAGCATGGGCTGAGCACTGATCCCCGCTCTCCGTGCCTAGCACGCTCCTCCTCGGGTGCCTTTGGGACACGGGGATCAGACAGACTGCGGAGGCACCATCACTGCCTTGCACGGTTACTTATCCTGCAACTACCCAAAGTCAGGGAAGCAGCGAATTGGAGATTGCATCACGACAAGCACCAAGATGCTCTTGGCTGGCCTGGGCCGTGCTCTCCCCAGAGGAAAGGGGAAGGGGAAGGGACGCAGAGGGGACGGGGAGGCCTGGGCCCATTCCTGCCCGAGGGCTGAGCCGGCAGCACCCTGGGCAAGCGGGTGGTCATGGCTGGACACGCAGCGCTGAGGTGCAGGGGACCGCCGGGGGCAATTGCTGCGGTGGCCGGCCGGCGGGTGCCCRCGGGGGCAGCGTGCCGCCTCGCCACACGCTCGCCTTTGCTCCCGCAGGTGAGCGGCTGCCGAACCCCATGCACGTGCGCTTTGCCGCGGAGACGGCGCATCACCTGCTGCGCTGGGAGCCCGGGCCCGGCTCCCCCGGCGACGTGAGCTACGACGTGGAGCACGGAGTGTGAGTAGCGGCGTGCCTCCCCCCGCGGGCCAGCCCGCGAGAGCCTGCGCCTGCCGGCACCGCTCTCACCCGCCGCCTCTCCCCGGCAGGTAYGGCACGAACTTCTCCTGGACGGCGGTCCCGAACTGCATGCGGATCTCAGAGCACTCGTGYGACCTCACCTACTACACCCTGGACCCGGAGCGGCGCTACTACGCTCGCGTCAGGGCCGTTTCCGGAAACCGCACGTCCCTGTGGAACAGGACCAACTCTTTCTCCCCCAAAGAAGGTATGCTGGGCGTCCGCGGCTGCCCTGCCGGAGGGACGGCGCTGGGGGAGAGGGTGTTCGCAGCTCCGTCGGCTGCTGTAAAAGCTCTCAGAGATGCCCAAAGGAGAGATGTAACGTGCTCTTTAATCTGACTCATCTCCAGCCAGCCTGCGCCTCTCRGGGCAGAGCCTCTCTGTGGCGGGCAACACCATCCACGTGAAGCTGCAGCTGCTCCTGAAAGCCGGCAACCGCACCGTGAGATACGAGGACATACAAAAGCACGCGCGGCGCTACAAGACGTACATCAGGAGGGTGCAGGACAACAAGACGGTGAGAGCCGGGTTTCTCACCCCCTCGGGTCCCCATCCGCAGGCAAGCCTGGAGACCCCCCATCACACAGAGCAGTTCAGACTGAAACAGCCACCTGTTCACTAAAGTCGTCCATAAAATCCGCAATAATGCTGAGCTTCTGCATGCTCGAAACGCTGCAGAGCTATTTTTCTGCACGTTTTTTGTGGCAGACCTGCCCCCTCTTGCTGGGATTTTGGGTTTGGCTGCTTTCAGCGGCACTGCTAAGCACTCTGGTTACTCTCCCCAAGGGACAGGGGATGGGGGGGACACCCCAGCCTGGTGCTCACATAGGCAGAGCTGGAGAGCGCCCAGGGTACCAGCCTGCTCTCTGCTCGTTTCAGTACGATGTGGTGGAGACCCAGCCAGAGTTCAACATCCCCAACCTCTTCTGGGGCACGGAGTACTGCATCTCCGTGGAGCCCGACGTGGCAAGCCGGCAGATCCCTGCCACGCGCACCACGGAGCAGTGCGTCACGACTGGCGACAGAGACAGTAAGCTGGGGTGCGTGGGGCGCTGCGCAGGACGCCGTGCGGGGTGCCGTCCYGCCGGAGCCGAGGGCGCTTCGCATTGCCCACCTCACCCGGGCACGTGCTGTCTTGCAGGGAGCGCAGAGCTCCTCCTGAGCATTGTCGGCAACTTCTGCATCACCGCGCTGCTCCTGGTCCTCCTGGGGACTCTGCTGGTCTGCATGTACATAAAGAAACCCATGAGGCCGCCGTCGGTGCTGGTAAGGCAGCCAGGCGCGAGGGAAGCTGGCGTTTGCAGCTATCACTGTATAACCGCGGGGCGCTCCCCTTGGCCGCCGGCGCGAGGGCGCTGGTTTGGGGCCGGGGTGGCTGGTGGGGAAGCCGGGCAACGAGCAGGGATGACCACATCTCACCTCGCTCCTTTCTCTCCCTCCCAGAAGTCCTTCCTAAAGCAGGGCTCGCTCTGGGTGGAGCAGGAGTACTTCTCGCCAGCGAGGCTGGACGCGGACACCATCCAGCAGCTAATCCTGTGCCAGAAGGCGCCCCAGGAGCCCAGCAGCCCGGCCGGCAGCACCGGCACGCTCCAGCAGCCCCCGGAGTGGGACTGCGGGCTCGCAGCGCTGCCCGAGGACCGGGCTCACCTGCTGGACCCAGGTGCCRCGAGGAGCAGGGACTGTAGCTGCACCAGCACCGACAGCGGGATTTGCCTGCACAACTCCTCCTCCGAGCTGGGCTCCGTCGGCCGGGGCAACGAGGGGCAGCTGCCCACCGGCGAGGACAGTGGCATAAGCCTGGAGAGGACCTTGCCCTGCCTGGCGCGCTCCTCCGGCGCCAGYGGCTGCTACCAGCCCGTGGAGGAAAGGCAGCCGCAGCAGGCAGAGCACGGCCTCCCGGCCGCCACGGGCGACGACGGCCCCCAGGACGTGGAGTTTCGGGGCTACTTGCAGCAGTCCAAGGGCACGGTAGAGCAGAGGTGGGACCAAGGAGAGGGGCTGCCCCCCTGGGGCCGCGCAGGGCCCGCGCAGGACCCGGGCAGCACGGACGTTGTGCTGGACATAGACTGCTCCGAGCTGCCGGTGGCCAAGGGGTATCTGAAACAGGCATCTCCCGAACCTCCCCGCAGCCACAYGCGGGACCTTGCGGCGCCCGACTACCCTTGGGAGCCCACTGCCTGGGGCTTTCCCAGCCAGCTGGGCCACCAAACCGCCGGCGCGGCGAGCTGCGGGGCCCCCAGTGTCCCCACGGCCTCCAAAGCCAGCCCCGACCTGCTGAAGGCGCCCTTCGAGCTGAGCTTCTCCACCGCCGCCCCGCTGGGGCCGCTGCCGCTCATCTCCAGCCTCAGCACCAACAGCTGGCTCGCGCTGCAGATGAACCCGCTGAGCGCGCTGGAGGCGGGCAGCAAGGACAGCCGCCTGTGAGGCGCCCGCCGCGCCTCCCCACTACCTCTTCCAGCAGCTGCCCGCGGGGAGCAGCCGCTCCGATAAGCTATCGCCGACCCTGAATGTGAGCGCATCGCACTGACAGGCCAGCGCCCCTGCCCCRGGGCCCCGGCCCCCGCCGGGCAGCGCCCAGCACCAGCTGCAGCGGCCAGCGCCACGGAGCAGCCTGCGACCTCGCTCCCAGCCCGCGCGGAGCGAGCGAGCGAGCGCCGGGGACGGGCTCTGCTGCAAAGGCTCTGCCCTGCTGCCGAGGCGCAGGAGCCCCGCCGGGGCCATCCTGCCCTCGCGCCCAGCTCCCCGCGTGCACGGCCGCTCTCGGGGGCTTCGGGAYGCCCAGCACGGGGCGCGCTTCCCCTCCCTACTTCCCCCTTCCGCAGCGTGGGCTCCTCCGGCTGACGTCCCTACGGCTGAGCCTTTCACAACACGGATACCGAAACATGCCTGACCTCACTCGGGAGGCGGCGAGGGACTTTCCTGGCCCGGCGGAGCCCCCCGCGGCAGGCAGAGCCCCTGCGGTGGAGCCAGAGGGGCCAGCGTGGCCCTGGGCCAGCGCTGCGCCCGTCGCGGGAACGCTGCCGCTCGCCCGGCCAGGGCTGCCCTGCTCAGGCCGCTGCATGGGCCCTGCCGGTTTTGCATAGACACCTTATTTATTCTATTTAATTTGTAAATACAGAAACGAGGCAGTGTTATTTATTTGCTCCATTCGTCTGCRTGCCCTTCCCTAAGGTAAAGCTGCACTTTCCATTTTCACATACAGACTTCTGCCCCACCGCAGACAGGCAGTGTGCCTTTGCCTCACGCATGAGAAAGCATTTTCACATCAGAACTGGAAAAAACAAAACCAGCTTCGTATTAATCTGAGGACTAGTTTTTCCAAGCGAGTATCATACCCTGCAGTATTCACTGAAGGGGCAACAGCAAAAAAGGTGTTGAACCGCCTGCGGTTGATTTTGCCGGGGTGCATCGGGGGCAAAAGACTCCCTGCCTGGGCAGCAGGCACAGGCACACTGCGCAGGGGAAAAGCAGGACAACCTCCGGGGCAGGGCGGAACAAATCTGTTTTTTGGGGTGGGGGGAGAAGGGGGAAAATAGTTTCTATGTCAAAATGGGAACAGAAATAAAATAGGAAAGACTTACTGTGGGCTACATTCAACTACTTTCCAGGTCACCAGAGAATTTTTCCAGAAGCCACTTCATTTCATGGCAACTTCACCATGGGATAGTCCCATTAAAAGTGTTGATGGAAACCCGGTTGTGGAGTATTACTTCAGGTGAAAACATGAATCACTTCGGCGAGGAGAATGTTTGTTGCTGCATTGCGAAGTTTCCCTGTGTTATGTCTGACACGGCATTACTCGTTTTAAAAATACGTTCCCTGCGTCACTGGGGCTGCTGCATGGCTCTCCGTGGCGAGGGGGGAGCGGATTCCAGAGAGGAACGGTTTATGCTGAGATTCGCGCTAGCTTCCGGCTTTCCGTGTAGTTTGCCGTCCATCACTTCRTTTCCACCATCTGTTTTGCCTTTTGGTATTTTGAGGGTTGGGGTTTTTTGCGTGAGCTTTTTTTTTAAACTTCCTCTGAAAAACAGAGTCATCAAAATCGAGTGTGCCTTTTTGGTACTGCTGACGTCAGGCGCTGCCGGTTCCTGCGCGCGGCGCTAGGCTGCAGCGGCGGCGCCGGGGCCGGGCGGCAGCGCTTCCCTCGCCGTGGCCGGCCGCCCCGCGCTC
The DNA here is from genome assembly GCF_003343035.1 of Apteryx rowi. Classification (NCBI taxonomy): domain Eukaryota; kingdom Metazoa; phylum Chordata; class Aves; order Apterygiformes; family Apterygidae; genus Apteryx; species Apteryx rowi. The sequence goes on along the minus strand of NW_020447653.1, from coordinate 139,189 downwards.
CCCTTTCCATGAAAGCCGGCCGTGTTGGCGAGAAAGCCAGGGCCAGCACGCTCTTGCTCCGATGGCCTGCAGGGTGGACCTTCCCTCCGACTCGCTCTGGAAACTCCGGGCGCTCCCACATTTTCATCAATTCACTCAGGGCTCGACACGGGGAGGATGTTTCTCTCTGGCTCCGGCAGCACCCCGCGTGCCCGCTCTCCTCTTTGCACCGTGCACTTCAGGCTGCGCACACGCTCCCCCCGGTCGTGGCACACCCGCAAGGCCTTTCCCACGAGCAGGGGGCGAAGCCCGCCGACATTTCGCAGGAGCAAACCCCACGAGAGGCAGCGCGTGGGAGAAGGGGGCGACGCGAGCGGAGGCGCAGCCCCGAGGGCCGCAGCCGCCTCGGCCAGGGCTGCGCCGCGCGCCCGAGGCATCGCCGCAGCCGCCGGCGCTCCCAAGGTCGGGGCGGCGAGCCCGCAGGGACAGCGGCAAGGCCGAGGGCTGGATGCAGCCGTGCATCGCAGGCCAGCAGCGCGGCTCCCCRCGCAGCCCGTCCGAGAGCAAAGAGAAGGCCCCCGGGGATTTCTGGGGTAGCTGCTTTCACCGCTGGGGCAGAGAGGACAAATTTCCACATGTGCCCAGAGACGTGACCGAGGAGGGAAGTCTGAGGCACTCTCATTTCCTTATGGCATTTTCCCCTCTTGCACAAAAGTAACTACTGATTTCTGTGGCTTGCTGCCACCCTTTTGAACCAGTTCCCTGTGCTCCTGCCCCCTGGTTCCTCGGCACCTTGACCCAAGGCCTCCCGGGCACGCGGGCAGGACGCCGCTGCCCAGGGGTGTGCGGGGAGGGCGGCCTTCTTCCCGGGGATGGTGCTGGAAGGTGCTGAGGAGAGCTGGGAGACAGGTAGTTCCCTTTTCCCACGTTTCAAGTGAGGAACCGGGATAGCTGCCGGCCCCGGGCTCCTTCCCAGGGCTACCCAGCCCATGGCCAGGGAAGCCCAGAAGTGAAATGCAGGGAGCAGATGGAGAAGCTSTTCGGCAAAACAAAAACTGCACTGTTTGCTTTCAGTACAAATCCAGCGTATTCGGGGGTTGTTTTTTAAAGAACTGAGACTAGAGGAATTCCCCCGTGGCTGGTTTTGGTTGCTCTTTCCATGGCCACCAGCGGTGAGGAGGGAGCCAGCACAGGGAAACATCCCCAAGAAAAGCCAGGATGGAGAGCGCAGGCAGGGTCCGGAGCCGGGCGCCGCTCTTGGCCGAGGCCGAGCGCTGGTGTCCACGCGAGGGTCCCGGGCAGCAGGACGGCCCCGGCGTCCCCTCCGCGGTGGGCAGCCTGCAGCGGCACCATGGGCACGGAGCAAGCGCTGCTGCGCTGCCCAGCCCGGGAAGGGCAGAGCAATGCCTAAGTCCCCTGCACCCCTCCGGGCACCGGGGCRCGGTGCTCCCACGGGAATTCCCTGTGTCAGCCTCCACCGGGGACCCCGCAGCTCCCCGAAACAGCGCAAGTTTGTGGTGCTGCCAGCTCTCATGCCACGGAGAGGCCAGAGGCCCAGGGAGGGAGACCCCCCGGCGGCACAGGGAAGTCGCTTCTCTTCCGGCTGGGAACGGAGAGCGCTGCGGCTGGGGCCCCCAAGCCTGCAAGGTGGAAAACAAAACCAGAGCCCGGGGAAAGCCCCTGATTCCCCACAGCATGCAGGGGCCAAGTCACGGGGAAGGCTTTTTGGAGGGGAAACCTTGGGAATGCCCTGGGGAAAGCCTGCGAAAGCCACGAGCRGGGCGATGTGGGCACGGAGCACCGGCTCCGGCAGGGCCGGCGGGCGAGGCGCAAAGGCCCGCAGCCCTCAAGGGAGCTCGCCGCTCCCGGACCCGGGGGAATTGCGGCTGTGCTGCTGCAGCAGGGCAGGGAGCGGGAGGAGGCGCGGGGGGCCGACGGCTCTCTCCGGGGCGAGAGGCCAGGAGCCGGGGCCATGCCTTACCTGCGCCCAGCTCGCCCGTCACAGCCCCTGCTCGTGGAAGCGCACGTAGCCGCTCCTCGCCTCGCTCAGGGAGCCGCTGACCGTGAACGGCGGCGCCAGCTCCACTTCCACCGCCCTCAGCCCGCTGCGGGACGGCGGAGGCGTCAGGGGGCACGCGGCTGCGGGGGCGTCCCCGGGCATGCACGCACGCACCCGCCGCAGCCCCTCTCCCGCTCCGGCGCGGTGGGAGCAGCAGCGAGGGCTTGCAGCGCCTTGCCCTGGTGCCCAAGCCGCCCCGCACGGACGCGCGGTGCAACGCGCCCCGCCGGCCCCCGGCCAGCCGCGGGGGCTTCCCTCGGCACCGCCTCACTCACCGGATGTGGTACAGGTTGAAGACGAAGTTGGGCCCTGGGGGGAGGGAAGGAGGGAGGCTGTCACCCAGTGGGAAAGGCAGACCCGGAGCTCGCCGGCTCCCGGCAGCGCCGGGGCGTCCCCGTGCACCCGCCTCCGCGTCCCCCGGCTTGTCTTGCCCCAACGTTACCCTGCACCGCACGAGGATTTCCCAGCCCCGCCGGCTCGCAGGGGATGAGCACACGTGGGACGTGTCCCCGCAGCCCGGGGTCCTGCAGCCCTTTGCTTTTAACCTCATCTCCCACCAGGGCTTGGCGCTGGCCCGTGCCGTGCAGGCACCTTCGCCCCCCGCTCGCTGCCCCACCAGGGCGGCTGCCTGCCTGCCTGCGCCCCCGTCGCCCGCCCCGCCGTGCTGCCGTACTCACGGTGCCAGCACTGTCCGCTCTGGTAGCACTGGACAAAAGCGTAGGCAAAAAGGATGAGGACCAGCAGGGCCAGCCCGACACCCATGACGATCCCGAGCATGCTGAAGGGCTCTCGTCCTGCAAGGCAGAGGGAGAAGAGGCTCCACAGCGCGGCGCCCGCGTGGCGCCTGGCTTCTAAACATGCTGGGGAGGGGGCCAGGGCCGCGGCGGGGCTGGGCAGGGTCAGGGATCCCCACGCCGTGCCACCCCCACGGTGCYGAGGGCCGGCACTCCGCGGGGCTATGGAGCACATGGCACGGTGCTGGTTTGCCGCCCCGACAGCCCCACGTTGGGGCCTTGTGATCCTGATTGCGCAGCCACGTGCTTGAAATCCCCACATCAGGAAAGGAGCCGGGGGGGGGGGACGACACCCACAGCCCGCAGCCCAGACAGGAGGGCGACGGCATAAACAGGA
>NW_020447653.1:128091-135912 GCF_003343035.1 Apteryx rowi | reverse complement strand
ACGGCATAAACAGGAGATGTTCCCCATAACCAGGAGCCCCAGGCACCCCGGCTCCTGCTCCTGCCCCTGCCAGGTGCTCCCAGAGCTGGAGCAGCTTTCGGYGGTCCCTGGGGCGCTCCACATCTCATGCCAAGACCCACTTTAACAAACGCTGCGTTGGGTCCTGCCAGGCTATTGCGGTGTTTTCCACCCTCCTGTCATCCTGGAAGTTTTCCAAGCCCGAGGACCTCCCGAGAGGTGTTCCACCACGTCTCGCGGCCGGCCGGCYGGGCAGCAGCAGAGGGGTCGCTGCGATGGGACAAGATGCTCTCCGGAGCGCCCCGGGCAGCGTGCGTTGCCCCTGGGCACTGCAGGAGAAGTGAAACAGCCTCCGGCTCGGGGAATCACCCACGGTGTGTCACATGCTGCTGACCACAGTCTCGGCCCTGGGGAGGCTGCAGCATGCTCGGCACAGCGGCTTTCGCCACAGCCCTGGCACTCCTTGCCAGCCCCGGCAGCAGCCGCCRAGGGGAGAGGAACCAGGAGAAGAGCAGTGTGTCAAGGCTGCAGGCACTGACAGCGACCCTCCCCRTGCTCCCGGAGCAGCCTGCTCCTCGAAACGCCCTGCACCCAGCCTGGGCAAGGGGCACAAGACCCTGGAGGGCGCCGGGGACAAGGTCAGGACAGCGGGACGCAGGCTGCCTTGCTCCAGCAAGAGCGTCCAGCTCCCAGGCACACACGTGCACGCGGGGAGCAGCGTGAGCGCGCTGCATCCCCCGCGGCACCGGCCCCGGCACGAGACCCCCCCCCCAGCGCAGAGCCTGGCAGCCCTCCCTGTGCCCCCAGCTCGGCAGAGGCGAAAGCAGGTGCGAGGGACCCTGCTCGGCCGGGCCACGCCGTGCAGCCCTGCGTGCCCGCGCAGACCCATTTTYGGACAGGCAGTTCCCTCTAGAGGACGCGTGTGTCAAGGCAGGCTCCCGCAGCCGGGCCGGGCTGCTGCCTGGGACAGGGGAGGCTGCGCCGAGCGCAGCGGCAGCACCTGCCTGTGCCRCGCTGCAGAGCCCGCAGAAGCCCAGCGCAGGCCCCCGCTCCTGGCATTGCTGCGGGGACGCCAGCGTGCCCGGGTGCAGCACGGCTGGAGCAAGAGCTGCCGTTTCCCTGCTGGCACAGGTCACCCGCTGCGCAGAGCCGAGCGCGATGCACAGCACGGCACTGCAATCGCATCTCTACAGCTGCTGCCAGCTCCGGCTCCCCAAAATCCCGGCACAAGCATCACCACGGCCCTTCTCCGCTACCACGAGGGGTGGCAGGGTTTAATCACACCTCCAGGCGCAGGCAGCCCCGCGTGCATGGAGGCRCCGGGGCAAGCTCCTGGCGCATGGAGAAGGTGTCGTGCCTGGCAGCGCCAGGAGTGAGACAGCGGAAAGGGATGACCTAACAGCAGCTAAATTTAGACAGATGCCGGTGGAGTGAGAACACTTCCCCTGTGGTCACAGTGTTTACACAGTGAGCGACGTGCCAAATCCTCCTGCAACCCGCAGCACTTGCTCTACCTGATGGGATGCGGCAAACCCTGGAGGAGCCACTGCGCATCGCGCTGCCGCCTCTCGGGTCGCGCGGCAGCTCTGCCCCGAGCGGGACCAGCCTGCCTTTCCCCGCTGCCGGGTCCCCGCGGGAGGCTGGCACGCGTGGGCGGCCGATGCATCCCGCTTCGGCYGGGCCAGGCGTGAGCCGGGAGCACCAGGGAGCCTGGGGCCGGCGCGGGCTGGTGTGGGTGAGGCCCGGCAGCCGGCTCCCGCAGTGACTCATGCAGCAGCCGCACGGTGCAGTAGCCTCCCCGCATGAGCCAGCGACCGAAACCGCCCTCTCTCCCCGCACCTGCTGCGGGTGGGAGGATGGCGGCACACTTGACGCCCCGCGGTGTGCCCGGCCCCTGCCCGGCTGTGCCGCACACGGGAGGCGCTCGCTGCCCTGCGACCCGCAGAGGCGGGCACTGCCGCATCCTCGCGGGGCGCCTCTGAGCAGCGCTGCCCCGAGGCAGAGCCACAGCAGCGAGGCCCCGCGCCCGGMCGGAGCCCCCAGCTCCACACGCAGCAGGACGAGCCCCCGGGCCAAAGTAGCACGGCCCAGACTCCTGCATCGTGCCAAAAGATATACTCAAAAACACCCAAATACCTGCCCCGGGGGTCCATCTTCCGGTGTCCCCGCTGGCTCCCGCAGGAGGCACGGTGGAGCTGGCCCAGGCCAGGGCCGCGGGAGCAGCGCGTGGCGCAGCGCGGACTCGCACACGGCACAGCCCCTCCTCGCCCGCTGACACGGCCGGCTCACTGCCCTCGCCACCGCGAAGGCCGGGCCGGCTCCTCGCCCGACTGGTTCCCCGGGGCGGAAAGCCAGGGAGCACCGGCAGGCCTCGCTGCCCGGGTGGCGGGCAGCACGTCGGCTGCGCCCGGCACCCCTCTTTCCGAGCAGGGGGTAGGCAGGGGCAAAGCGCGCTCGGCAGGGCTTCCCGGGCTCCTCTCCCCCAGCTCCAGCCAGGCTGCCTCTCCGCAATGTGGGCGCCTTTCCCTGCCGCGCCAAACCCGCCGCCTCGTCCTACGGGGCTTGAGGAGGGGCAGACGGTGCCAGCTGGAGCCTGCCCGGGTGGGAGCGCAGCCCCGGCCCGGGAAAGGGAGGAGCCGGCCAGGGAGGAGGAAGGGGACCAGCTCCCAACCCTGGTCACCGCCGTGTCCTCTGACTGCCACCTCCTGGCAAAGAGCCGCAGCCGGGCTGCTGCCGGAGGGGCTGGGTCCGGCGCAGAGCGGGGCCTGGGGGCTCGGGATGCCCGCAAGGGCGGTGGCCTCGTGCAGGGCGATGGCACCCGGGGTGTCTCACGCCGCCCAGCTACGCCCTGCTCCCAGACACCTCCCGGTGCAGTGCACTTACCACCGTGCTTGAGCATCGTCCCAAAGCCCCGGGTCCCCAGGCACGGGATCAGGCGGGGATCATCGCCTGCTTGGGGCAGAAAGGGGCGAACCAGTGCTGCGGCTGCAGATAGAAGACAGCAAACAGGGATAATGATTAACAGCCCGGGAAGAGGACAAGCAGGGGGAGAGAGCGCGGAAGAGTTATCGGGGACGCCAAGACCCAGCTCCGACAGAGAGGCTGGGGCAGCTGATGGGGGAGAGCCCCTTGCTGGCAGAGGCAAGGGGACCTGCAAGCAAGAGCAAGGATTTGCACCGCCGAGGTGTGCGACTGCGCCGCTTTGGGTGAGCCGAGCATGGCCTCAGCCTGACCCCGGATGGTGCCGGGGAGCCCCGAGGCCGGCGTCACGCCRAGCGGCTGGGGCGGGAAAGGCGGCTGCGCTCCAGGAAGCAGAGCCCCGAAGGCGCCCGGAGCTGTGACATAACATCTGCAAACCTCAGCTGCTTCCTCAAAGCCTTCGCTCAACCTCAGAGGGGGAAGAGCCGCTCGCGGCGCCCCAGTGCTGCCACCTCCTGCCCCACGGATGCAGGGGGGCCGTGCTCTGTCCCACGTGAGCGTGGCYGGGCCCCGCTGGTGTCCTGGTGGTGGGGCCGGCACCGGGGAGCGTCTCACGGCCCGGCTTTGGGGGCTGGGGGGGCGGCATCGTTGCCGCTGTGCCAGGAGGGCAGCCCCGCTCTGCTGCCCCACGCGCTGCCCCTCGCCCGGACCCCTTCGAGGGGGTCTCCACCGTGCACCCCGGGGCTGCAGCTCTGCATGCGGTGCCAGATGCATGGGCTGGAGTTTGCTCCGGAGCATCTTCCTGGCCCCCGGCAGCCCAGCAGCATCCACCTTTTGAGCGACCTCCTTTTACTTGGAAAACCTGCAGCCCACCCCGTCCCGGCACCTCTGGAGGAGGCCGGATTCCCGCATGCCTGGAGTGCGTGTCCCTCACCTGCTGAGCCGCGCGCAGATGCCAGCAGACCCTACGCTGTCCTGCCTCCTCCGCACAGCCGGCGTCCCCGCTGCATCCGGGGAGAGCTGGCACAGGGATGGCACGCGTCCCGGGCCAGGAGCTGCAGGAACACGATGCTCCGTGGCCTCCCCGCTGGCACGGTGCACGCACCTGGCAGCCGCGGCTCTCCCCCGCTGTTGGGAAAGCTTGGTGACAAAAGGAGGGGAGGGTAATTAGCCGCGAACCCTGCACACCCTCCACTTCCAGCATGAGTCTGCCCCAGGCCGGGCTTTCTAGCCGGGAGCCAGTAAGGCCTGCCYGCAGCCTGCAGACTCACTGACCCCATCCAGCTCCCTGCGCCAGGAGCGAGCGCTGCCGCCGCCTCCCGCGCAACATCCGCCAGCAGTTTCCCAAGTCACCTGCGGCCGCAAACCCCAGGAAAGGCAGCACCTGCCTCCTCYGAGCACTGCCTGCGGCTCTGCTTCCCCACTGCGCACGGGGCCGCGTGCGAAATGCCCCGGGGCGTCTCTGCTCCCCGACCAGTGGGGTTGCTGGTGGGGCTGCCCCGGGTCAAACCTAGAYGCCCATCGCAGCACCTGGCAGCGCCAGCACGAGTGGGCGAAGGCAAACCGCTCTTTTTCCCAGGACATCGGCCCGGCTCCCTTTTAACTGCCAGCTGCATCCTGGGGCCGGACACAGAAGCGGCAACCAGGTGACCTGAGGGACAGGAGCATCATGGCCTGGTAACCTCGTGCGTAAACTCTTCTCCTTTCCTCCTCCGCCTACTAAAAATCTCCGTTTCAGAAAACAACTCAGTGCAATGCGGAAGAGACGGGCAAAGAGCAGGATGCTTGTGGTTCCTCTTATCATCGGGAAAGGAGCATGAAAAATCTCGCCCTGTCAATCAGTTCACTCCTGATAAGTTATTTTGTGACAGTAGCTCTGCAAGTGAGTCACTCCCCAGTGGTAGATGCTCCGGAGATTACTGCAGGTGATGGTGCTGCTGATAGACTGGTGTTATATTACAATACAAATCATAATTCCTGTTTCACAACTCCCGTTGTGGGTTTTAAGGAGTGCTTGGGCGGTCCTGCCCCAGTGCTCGTACGGCACGGGCAGAGCCGGGGCAGACGGGCGCAGGACGGGGCGGCGGGAGCACCGCCTGCCCGGGCTCCCTGGCGTCGGCGCACCCGCAGCTCCCCGCGCCGGAGGGCATCGGCTGGGTTTCGGGGGCTGAAGAGGAGCTCAGAGCCGGACAAACATGGTGAGTTACGGGCAGCGGCGCCGTCGCCCTGCCTCTGCCTAGCACCTCCCTGCCTGTGAGCCCAGGGAGCCCACGCTCCCTCGGCTCCGTCTGCATTTGCAGCCCGGGTCTGATGGGAACGGCTTGTGCCGSCAGCTGCGAGCGCGCAAAGAGCAACACCGGGCTCAAAGGGCTGCCGCTCCCCGGCCCTGCTCACCCGCAGCCGCTGGGCCGGGAATGGTGGTACCCGTCTCTCCAGCCACTGCCGTGGCTGCTGGGTACGGCGCCTGCCTGTTCCCTYGCGCTCCCACGTTTCTCCGTGGCTTCGCCTCGGCCCTCTCCCAGCCGGGAAGCGGCAGGCAGGGTGCTGCCTCCCGCGGGGCCACGCACCAAGGGCGACGCGCCCTTCCGCAGCATCTTATCCCCCCAGAGAGGCGCGGGGGACCCGAAACTCGCCTCCTGCGTGCCCCGTGGGATGAATCGCCGGGGGCCGAGGAGTTAGCCCGGGGACGGAGCGCCCCGCTGCAGCGCGGCCCGTTAGCCGGGGGCTCGCTGCACCCCGGTGAGGCCGGGCTTTGTGCAGGAACATCTCACCCACCCGCGCCCCTTGCTGCCCTGCGCCCGCTCGTGCACCGCGGGCTTGGCGTTTGCCGCGGAGGCCAGGGCTTTCGCACGGTCCAAGGGCTGGCTCACCAGGGCTCTGATCCTGCTTCCCGAGGCTCAGGCAAGAGGGCCTAATTAGTTACGGTAGCTCGGAGTTTCCAAGGAAATGGTGCTTGTGCCGGCACGGAGGTTGGCATGGCCACGGCCATGGTTGAGTTAACCTGTGCAGCCCTTGCTTTGAGAGCGCGTGGGCGGTCACCAAGAGGCAGCCCCTGGGGCAGCTCCAAGCTGCGGATTCATTGCAAATCGAGGATGTTTGCAGGCAGAAGGAACGGCAAAAAAAAAAAAAAAAATCAGCAATGACCCGTAGCTGCTGGAGGCAGGAGCTAGGGGAAGAGCCAGCCGGCAGGGCACAGCACGGCACGAGCCTGGCTGCAGCCCGTGGAGGTGCCCACCGCAGCGATGGTGGGTGGCACTGTTCCCGCAGGGAACCGTTAGGATCCCATTAGCCGTGTCATGCCCAGCCCCAGCCTGCGGTGACACGAGGTCAGCATGAGGAAGGACCAGCCCGCGCGCCCTCGGCCTGCTACGCCGGCAGACGTGGGTGGCATTTGGGAGCAAGCGGGGCTGGCGTTGCAAAACTCCCGGGGCTCCTGCAGGCACCGCGCGGCTAGATAAGCAGCTGGCTCCGGGAAGCGACTTGGGAAGGGCAGCAGAGACGGGAGGCTGTGGACCTGGAAACGTGCTCCCATCCCACCCTGCCCGCCCGTTCCCAGCACTTTCTGGCTCATCAGACCCAGGCTGTCTTTGTGTGTTAACCAATAAATAATCGCTTGGCACTTGCCCTTAAAATCCTGCGGGCTGAGCCTTCGTGCATGGCTAAACATGCCCAAACAGAGTGACCCGCGCAGGGAGGCAGGGAGGCAGGCAGGGAGGCAGGGAGGCAGGGCTGCACCACTCCCTCCTGCCCGCCGGGGCTGGGGCACGGCCCGTGGCAGCCGCGCCGTGCTGCCAGCCCTGCCGCGCTGCTGCTCCCCTTCAAAGCCCAGCCTCCGAGCCCTGCGATCGCACAYGGGGCTCGGCTCTCATTTGAAACGGCAGTGCAAACGTTTCCAGCCCTCTGCTGCCAAGGGAAAAAAAACAGGCTGCTCCTAACAGCTCAGAAAGTAAAGCATAAAGAGCACAGGCTCCTTAAACCCCAAACCCTCTTGATTTTCGCTCCTGGATCTGTGGGTTTACGGTAGTGTTTTCAGTCTCCCTTACCTCTGTTCACGCGGGATAGAGGCCCTGCAAAAAAGCAAAGCCTTACCTGTCACGGTAGAGCCCAGAAACGACAGCAAAGGGAATGATCTTGCTCAGGGCTGGAGGGAGGGTTACAGCGATACGTAAACGTGCTGCTTTCCATGGCCTCAGAAGGGCAGGAGCGCGCTGCAAAGTGCAGACAGCCAGGGAGCAGCTTTCAGCAGCACGGCACAGGCAAGGATGCAAAACGGGCAGCGTCCCCCCCCCAAAACCCGAGTGAACGGCCACCGACGGCCTCGCCGTCCCGTCCCACTGCAACCTGCCGTGAGCGGAGCAGCTACAGGAAGCGTGAAGGGAGCAGGAGGGAGCAGCGCCTTGTTCCCGCTCGCTCCGGCGGCGGCGGCGGCGGCTGTCGCGGGGGCTCTGTTTGCCGCGTCTCCTAGCAGCGGCACGGCTCGGCCCTCCCTCCGCCCCGCGCTCCCCTGGGCTGGGCTGCTTTCTCCCGCGGCTCCGGCGGTGCTAGGGCGACCGCCAGCAGCGGTGCTCCCGTCGGAGCGCGCCGGCTGTGCCGGGGCTGGGCCAGCCAGGGGGCACAAGCCCGGCCGTGGTGTGCCGGGGGGGACACAGCGCCGGAGGCACAAGTATTTTGACTCAGGGTTTTGTGGCACATCAGCAAGGGCCTCTTTCATAAACCCTGCGAATCTTTAAGCCTCGGTTGCATTAAAAAAGTGGTAAGTCTGTAATGCGAAGAGCCAGTTAGGTGAATGGAGCAGGCGGCGTCCTTGGGAATGGCACGGCCGGGCTCAGCCCGGGCGAGGGCCGCGACGTGGTGTTGCACGGGTTGGCCACGCGGCTTGACACC
>NW_020447653.1:121083-127966 GCF_003343035.1 Apteryx rowi | reverse complement strand
GTGGTTCCTGCTCCTTAGCCAGTTTTCCCCTCTGGTTTGCAGGACGAAGCCTCCGAGCGGCCGCTGAGCAGCGGAGGTAATGCCCGCTGGCGCCGGGGCGGGAGCGCAGCCAAGCTGAGCCCCGTGCCGCTCGGTCACGCTCTGCGCTGCGTTGCAGGTGCCAGGGCAGGTCCCAAGGCCTCCGCGGCGCTGCAGTCCTTCAAGCGCTTCGGCATCCCCGTCCTGGCGGCCGCGCTCGGCCTCGCCAGCATCATAGCCATCGGGTTCTTCGGTACGGCTCCCGCTCTCCTCCCGCCGCTGCCGGGCTCGGCGCAGGCAGCTGCAGAGCCAGGGCTCGGCGGGGACCGGCTCTGCTCCCTCCCTGCCGAGCCGCAGTGCTGAGCCCTGTTTCCCTCCAGTCAAGATCTACCTGGACTACTACTACTTCTTCTGCAAGCAGCCGCTGCGGCTGGTGCCGCTGCAGCGGGTGTGCGACGGCCAGGCCGACTGCGCGCAGGGCGAGGACGAGGCCAGCTGCGCCCAGCGGGTCCCCGACGGGCTGCGGGTGGGCGGTGAGTCCGGGACGCCGTGCCGCAGCGCCGCGCTGCCGCAGGGAGCCTCTGCCGGCCCCCAGCAAGGCTGAGCCCCCGTTTCTCTCTAGTCCGCCTCTCCAGGGACAGATCCACCCTGCAGGTGCTGGACACCRTCACCGGAGCCTGGTCCGGGGTCTGCCACGACCACTTCGACCTGCCGCTGGCAAAAGCAGCCTGYGAGCAAATGGGCTACAGCAGGTGCGAGGCGGCTTTCTCCTCCGCGCGTCGTTCCCCCGCGGATCTACCCTGCTCCCCCAGAAGCCCTTCGGGGCCGAGCCTCCGCTCGGCTCCCCGCGGCRCCCCCGCGCCGGAGCTGCCCCACGTCTCCCAGCGTGGCCGTGGCCAAGCTTCCCGCTGTGGGCAGGTGGGGAGCCGCGCTGAGCCCCGYGCCTCCGCTCGGTGTCTTGCAGCCTCCCCGCTTTCCGGGCGGTGAATGCGGGCGGCGGGCAGGCCCTGCCGCTGCGCGAGGTTGCGTTGCGTGACGGTGGCCTGCAGCTGCRGCAGGCGGGCAGGTGAGTGCTCCGCAGCTGCCCCGCCGGTGGGACGCCGGGCCCCGTGCCCGCGGCGCCGCTCTCCTCTCACGCAGCCCCTCGCTCCCTCTCGCAGGAAGTGCCTCTCGGGCTCCGCGGTCTCGCTCGTTTGCTCCCGTAAGTACGACTGCGCCTCCCAGCCACCCGCCCCGGGTGCAGCCGGCGCCGCGGCTATGACACCGCTGGCTCCGGGTGCGAGTCGCGGCGGCAGCCCCAGCCCTGGCCCTTGCACGCACGCAGCAGCCCTTTGCATGCGGAAAGTTGGATTTAACTGGTGCTCACCCCCTCGTTAAGCCGGCACGAACCGCCCAGAACCGAAACCCCTAGGAAAGGCTTCCTCTTGCTGATGAATTACCCTAACAAAGCTAACGCAGCCGGTGCTCAGGCCTCCCCCCGGGCGGCAGGGGAGGGCGGCGCGCGCGCTCGCCTCCCCTCTCCTGCCGCCGGCGCTAACGTGCTGCTCCGCGGCGTCGGGCGGCAGAGGAGTGCGGCGAGAGCGCCAGGGCCCTGCGGGTGCTCGGCGGGCGCCCGGCGGCCATCGAGGCTTGGCCCTGGCAGGTGAGCCTGCAGTACAGGAAGGAGCACATCTGCGGCGGCAGCATCCTCGACGCCAGCTGGATCCTCACCGCCGCGCACTGCTTCAAGTGAGCCAGCGGGCGCCCGCGGCACCGCCGCCCCCGTGCAGCGCCCCGGCTCTCGGCCGGTGGCGGGGCAAGGCAAGGGTGGTAACGGAGGGGTCCGTGCGCAGGAACAACCCCGTCGTGCAGAGCTGGCGCGTGAAGGCCGGCTCCCGCCTGCTCTCGGGCACCGCCACCCTCGCTGTGGAGAAGGTCTTCCTGGCCGAGGCGGCGCCCGCCTCTCCCAAGGATGACGACATCGCCCTGGTGAAGCTGCGCTCCCCGCTGCGCCTCTCAGGTGAGACGCGGCTCGACCCTCCCGGGGGCCGGCGTGCCTCCCGGCGGCGGCGCCGAGAAGAGGCCGGGCAGCCCGCGGGGCCCCACGCCCCGGCCTCACCGGCAGCCCGCCGGCGCCGCTCTCGCCCGCAGCCAGCAGCAAGCCCATCTGCCTGCCCTACTTCGACGAGGAGCTGCGCCCGGGCGCCCCGCTCTGGGTGACGGGCTGGGGCTACACGCGGGAGCACGGTGAGCACCGCCGCCTGCGCGCAGCCTGGGCGCCCCTCGCAGCCCTCCTGCTCGGCGCCGCGCCGCRCGGCTCGGTGCTCCCCCCTGAGCAGGCGCCTCCTGCGCAGGCAAGCTGTCGGAGACCCTGCGGGAGGCGGAGGTGAAGCTGATCGACACCCGGAGCTGCAACCTGGCTGCCTACCACGGGGACGTCACGGAGAAGATGCTGTGCGCGGGCCTGCCGCAAGGCGGGGTGGACACCTGCCAGGTGGGGGGCTGCGCTCGGCCGCCCGCCGTCCCTGCGCCGCCGCGGGGCTCGCTGCGCCCCGTGGGCTTGCTGCTGCRGGAAGGGGTGGCAGCCTGGTCCCGTGTCCCTTACCAGTGAAACGTCCCTTTAACGGGAGAGCTCCAGCCACCGCAGTCCTGGGAAACAGCTGCAGACGCGAAGCATTTCGGGCACGGTGTAACGGTGCTGGGCTCTCCCGAGTGCTCGCCCCTCCTTGGGGCTGGACCCCGGGAGTGGTGGGTCGGGCAGCGCGTGCAGCCCCCTGCCCACGTTGGCACCCGCTCCTGGCCCCGGGGAGGCTCGGGGCCGGGCCGGCGGGATGCATCCCGCTCAGGCCGGCTTGTCCTTCGCAGGGGGACAGCGGCGGGCCCCTGCTGTATTTGCACGACCGCTGGCAGGTGGTGGGCATCGTCAGCTGGGGCCAGGGCTGCGGCACCCCCAGCACCCCCGGCGTCTACACCAGCGTCCAGGCCTACCTCAACTGGATCTACACCGTCCGCAGGGTCAGTGCCCTTCCCGATGCGCGGCGCCGCGGGATGGCTGGCGGGATGGGGGGAAACGGGCGCCTCCGGGGCAGGCGCAGCTCCCCGACGGCTCTGCACGGGGAGCAGCCGCGCAGCATCCAACACRGGCATCTTCTCCTCTGCCTCTCTGCCCTTCCAGTCGGAGCTGTGAGACCTGCGGGATGGGTCCCCTCTGTCCCCGACCTCCTGTCCCTCACACGCTTGGCTCTCCTGGCCCCGGCAGCAGATGGGAAACAGATCTTGAGCCGCTGAGGGCGAGTGAAGCCTCCCAACCCCACACGGGCAGGCCGCGGCTTAGCATGCCAGAGGGCGGCCAAGGAGATGCAGGGCAGCTCGGAGCAGCAGCCACCGACACCGCCGAGGAATTCGACCGGCTCAAGCTGCCTTCCGGAGAGAGATTAATTTATTGCCCTGTGCCGATCCTGCTGCGTCAGGCAGGTTCCCACGCGTCGAAGCTGCTGCTTGCTCGGATTAGTCCCCCTTTCTTAGCTGACAGAGAGAAACGATGTTTGTGCTGTCGAGTATTCGCCTTAAAAGAAAGGATTTGTTTTTTCACACAGCCTGTGAAGGGTTTGTCCCTCTTATTCACGAGGCCTCTTTCTCACCAAGCCCCGTGCTAGTCTGCGTTAAGCTCCAGCCTGGCGCTGCAGCCGGGGCCCTGCCCTGCCTTCGCCCGCCGTTCGGGGCCTGCCGGGCTCCAGCAGCCCCGCGCCGCCTTACTCCTTTGCATTTTTCATTCCCTCTTAAGCAAAACAAGGGGTGAGGGCGYGTGACAGCAATGAAGGCCCCCACGCACCCAGACGCTGGCGAGCCCCGCGGCCAAGCGCCGGGGAAGCAGCCTGCGGGTGCACGCTGCCGCCCTGAGCCCCGGAGCGGGAGGCTGCTGTGCCCAGCGGAGCTCCAGCGCGGCCCCAGGAGCTGCCCTCCCTTTCGGCAGCGCTGCGCCCACGAGTCACAAGGAGGAAGAGCGACTTTTCTAAGAAACAGAAGTGGGCGCAAGTGTTTCCAGGAAGACGGAGACTCTGGAACAAAGAATCACTTCTGAGATGCCCTTTTTCTTTAGAAATGCGCCAGTGGTTTCATGCCGCAATGCCAGGCCCCTCGGCGGCGATTGCGCTGGAAAGCCATGATTCTCCGTGTCTGCGGCCGTCTCCCGTGCCGTGGGAACAAGGCAGGGTTTATTTCCCGGCGCTCGGGAACAAGCCGCTATTGTGCGCGGGTAACAAAGGAAGGGCCCTGGGGGGGGGCAGCCGGCGAGCGGATCGTTTTATCAGAATGGGGGTAACCGGAATCACCGTAAACAAATAGGGGCTTTAGGAGCTTTTTTAAATCAGCTTTTTGGACTGTAGCTTCAGCCCCAGCAGAAATCGGGGCCGTTCTTGCGCAGCGGGGCGGGGAGGGATCTTGCTTTCTAGCTAGCTGCACCCGGAGAGCCCTTGGCCGCGGGGAAGCCCGCACAGCGCGCTGCAAACGCTTGCTCCCGCGGGCTGCGGGCAGGGGGACGGCCCCGCTCCACCTGCGGCCCCGCTGCCGCCTCGGGGCGCCAGCAGTACCGCGAGCAGCCCCAGCCCCAGCAAGCACCCCCAAAAAGCCACGCTACGGAGAGTTTCTCTAGTAAACATAAAGTTTATTTCATTCAAGGCAAAGCTAGCTAAAACTCTACAGTGCAAAATGTGTTGCAAGTCATAACACAGCGTGTTGCACGCACCCTGTGTGTACTCGCAGGTATCTCCTACATCTATTTCCACACGCCTACACGCACCTGTGCCGGTCACACCACACCACACCACACCACACACTTCCAGCAGTGCCGTCCCCCAGCATGCCGCGGGAAGCCCCGGGGACGGCAGGGACCCCGCCGGAGCGGCGCGAGCTCCCGAGCCAGCCCCTTCCCCACAGCGCTGCCTGCAACACCCACTCACACATGCCTACGGACAGTTACATTTCCAAAACWGGTTATGTTGACTTTTCTTCCTTCAAGCCAGAGGAATAACCCATGCATAGTACAGCATTGCATATCCTGTGGTAAGTGGAGCTGGGTCCAGATACCGTCTAGAAAAGGCTGGCAGGTTAGGACAGCTAAAAATAGTTCTTGGAAAAAAAAAATCCCTTCCTCCCCTCACTGCCCTCTCCCCTGGGAGGTCTTCTGCAAGGATGGGCTGGCGGTCTCACTGGGGGGGCTCGCGTCTTCCTGCCCAGACTCTCGTGAGCGATGATGGACGTTAATGATACCTGGCATTTACAGAGCGCCTTTCACCCAAGGAGCGCGGAGCACTTCGCGCAGCCATGCCGGGAGCCTCACAGCTCCTGCGAGGTAGCTCAGGTTTGCTGTCCCCATGCGACAGATGGGGAAACCAAAGCACAGAGGAGTCGAGTGATTTGCCCAAGGGTCCCACAGGTCCCTAGGGCAGAGACAAGACCGGGATCCCGGGGGCCTGACTCCCACCTTCCTGTTTACCCAGCAGCCAAGGAAACCTGCCGGGCGCCTTGCAGCCTGTCCCGTGGCGGCACTGGCACATACCCACAACACAGGCGAAACAGGGAACAAATCACCTCCTAGAGCACAGTGGCACCTTCAGCTGCAAAATCAACTCCTTCCCTTCGCGCCCCGCACAGCCCGTGGAAACAGGGTGGTTTGTGCTTTACGTCTCCAGTTCCTCAAAAGCCCCGCGAGGCTTTGCGCGGCCCTCGGCGCGGGGGCGGCACGCACACAGGCGGGCGGACACGCTTGCACGCCCGGCCTCCCGCCAGCGTGCTCCATGCCGAGCCCGCCCTTCGAAATACGGCGGCCAACTTACCCCGAGAAACCCGGCTCAGGCGGTTCCCCACACGGCTCTGGCGCTCCCGAATCCCAGCAGCGCGTGCCCTCAGTAAAGACCCTCCGGCTTTGCACCTGCAGCACCCTCGTCCAAGGATCTCAAAGCACTGTACAAATGTTAGCCAAGGAAGCCTCACAACACCCCCTGCGAGGTAGAGCAGTATTATTATCCCCATTTTACAGGTGGGGAAACTGAGGCACAGAGAGGCAAAGCGACTTGCCCAGGGTCACCCAGCCGGTCGGTGGCAGGACCGGGAGCGGGCTGGGGCCGCCCTGACCCCGCTCCTCTCGCCAGGGCGCGACCGTGCTCCCTCCCTGCCTTGTGGACGGAGTGCCGCAGTTTTCCTCGGGTGAAAGGGAAACACAACCAGCCTTCTTCCCGTGGGAGTCTAACATTTAAAAAAAGATCCGCTTAACGAGTTAAAGCCTTGGCAGATCAGCTTTGAAAGCATCACTGCTTTAAGTACCTCGCTTTAAAAAGAGGGGAGCGGCAGTGAGACCAGAACCAACGTAGGACCAGGGGAGCATCTCCCGAGGAGGCTGGGCCGGAGCCGGGAGAGGCAGAGGCCGGGACGGCGGCAGCGCGTGGGGGACGTGGGTTCCCGCACCCCACGCCAGCTGCCCCGGCGCCGATGAGGACCCCGCTCCCTGCCGGAGGGGTCTGCGCGGTGCAAAGCCAGTGTGAAGGGTGGCGCTTCCCCCCCCCTCCTCCTCCCCGGCCGGGGACGGGGAAGCCGGGTCCCCAGCGGGAAGCGGCTGGGCGCGCGGGGCCAGCAGCGATGCCGGGACACGGCAAACCCCTCGCGRTGGGAGGCAGCGGCCCCAGGAGCAGCTCTCCCCCCGGCCCTGCCGCGGGAGCCCCGAGCCCCGTCCCCGCGGGGCAGAGACCGCAGCCAGCGCTGGCAGCGCTTGCTCTGCTCCGGGGCAGCGGCAGGCTCCCTCCTGCGCGCCGAGGCTCAGCATCGCTGCGGCGAAACACGCCACCCCGAGCACATCACGCCGGGACGCCCGGCCGCCGCCCCAGCCTTGCGC
>NW_020447653.1:115129-120483 GCF_003343035.1 Apteryx rowi | reverse complement strand
GCGGCACGCGTCCATACTCACTTCCTGTCCTGCATCTTCTTGATGATGAAGAGGATAACTTTCTTGACCAGCATGAAGAAGACGAGAAAGCCGATGACGCCCCCCACGACGCTTACGATGATGAGCGTCAAGGTGTTGTCCGTCTCCACCACTGCCGGGGAAAGGGGCCGGAGAGGGCTCAGCAGGGGCGAGCGGGGGGCTCCCGGCAGGGCAGCCCCTCCGCTCCCCGCCCTCTGCACGGCTCCCGCGGCAGAGTGGCGGGATGAGAGGGACGAGGCCGGCCCTGCTCCCTAGGGATGCAACCGCCCCCGGGAAGCCAGCTGTCTCCCAGCACCCTGCTGCGACCATGCACGAGGTCAGACGCATTTGGGTTCACGTCCCCATTGCCCCATTGCCCCTCGCGGCGTGCTGGGGCCCTGGCGGCACTTACTCTTGTGGACGACGGTGAGGAAGATGGAGGCGCTGTGCTGCGCGTTCTTCTCCTTGGGGTTCTTGACGTGGCACGTGTATTTCCCGGCATCGCTGAAATCCACTTCGCTCAGCACTATGGAGATGTTGTTGTCCTTCCCGGTGGTCGAGCCGACGAACTCGACCCGGGGGTTGCGTCCCACGAGGGAGGGCTCCGAGGCCTTGCTCTTGATCTTGCCGTGGTAAATCTGCAGAGGCAGGGAGGCGGCGGGGCGGCGTCAGCGCCCGGACTCCGGGCGAGGAAAAGGCTCGAGCCGCTGCCTGGTTGCCCTGCCCCACTTGTGCACGCACAGACAAGACCGGCCACATGTCCCAGCACGGAGGGGATCAGAGCCACAGCCCACCAGGCAAGTGACAGATCAGCGCAGCCATGGTGAGGACCACAGCAAAG
The DNA here is from genome assembly GCF_003343035.1 of Apteryx rowi. Taxonomy (NCBI): domain Eukaryota; kingdom Metazoa; phylum Chordata; class Aves; order Apterygiformes; family Apterygidae; genus Apteryx; species Apteryx rowi. The sequence continues at coordinate 119,624 of NW_020447653.1, read as the reverse complement.
AGCAGAGCATAGGCTGAAGAGCAGAGTATTCCCCAAGGGAAGCCAAACCATAGAGCATTTCAGAGCAAGCTCCAGAGGAGAAAATGAACCATATATTGCCCAAAGTGCAGACCTGCTCCTGAACAGCCAATTTATGAGCAAAAGGAATGAAACTGGTTCTCAAGTTGGTACCAAGGAATTTCACAGAAACGACTGAACTCATGAGCAGCAAAACATCCAGAGCAGCTTTGCGCCCCAAAGCAGAAGCGTGCGTGGGGACAGGAGTCGCCCAGTTTGCGCAGCCCTGTGCCCCCAGAGCTGGACATGCCGGGAGCGAATGCAGCCCCAGCCGCTCCTGGCTGGCAGGGCTCCCGCATGCGGAGGAAGGGAACTGTGGGTGAGCCGCAGTGCTGCTCTGCGCTGGGCAAATCTGCAAGGACTTGCCAGGAAGCAGAGGCAAAGCCGGGAGAGCCACCCACCATCTCTGTCGAGTTGAAATACCATGTGAAGACCAGGTCCTGGAAGCCTATGCAGGTGGTGAAGATGCAGGGCAGCAGGACATTGGAGCCATTCAGAGCCATCACAGTGTTGGTCTTCCCCACTGATACCTCCAAGGCGAAGGCGATGGAGATGTGCAAACCTGGCGGGGAGGGGGGAGGAGAGAGTGAGGACACCGTGCTGGCAGGCGGTCCAGCTCGCTGCAACCTGTCCTTCCCCGGGCCGCGATGCAGCCAGGCCTGCTGCCTGGCTCGGGCCCATGCGAATAAGAGCACGTGCTTTGCTATCGGGGGGGACATGCAGCCAAGGACCCCAGCCTTCTCCATGCGCCCAGCCTCCTGGGAGCTGGCGGGGGAGCCGGCACAGCCTGCGCCTGGCTGCCAGGGCAGCCCAGCGGACGCAGGGGTCCCTGCTCCGAGAGAGCGCAGCGGGCTGCGTCCAGCACCCTGCAGAGGCAGGGCGGATTCAAGGGGAGCCATCCTCTCACCAAGGAGAAGGCATGCAAATGAAAGCCCGATTTGCATGTTATCCACAACGCCTTCAGCTAAACCTTAAAGGGGGGAAAAAAGCCCAAAGCAAAGCGGAGCTCTCTGTTCTTAAAGCGACGAGTTCAAACACTAATTATCATTTCCATGCTGGCTGGCTGCCACTTGGACGTTCCCCCCAGCGAAGGGCTCAGGGTGAGCCGGTGCAGCAGGCTCCTTACAGAGCCTGTGCAGCGCTCGGGAGCAGCATCCCAGCAAGTCCGCCTTGCAGAAAGCTTCGCCTCCCGCTGTAGCCGACGGATGACCTTCAAACTGCAGAAGGCAGCTCTGCTGCTCCTCTCCTCCCCGTTAGCAGAGCAGGAAGAAATACATSGAAGGAGCAGATGCAAGCCCAGCTACGAGAGCCAAGGGCACGTCTGAAAGCTGCCGGGGTCCTGCACAGGGGAACGGCACTGCCCTGCTGTGCACCAGGCTGGGGCCAGCGGCGTCTGCACGAAYCCCCTCCTGCGGGCACAGAGATGCTTCGCTTTGGACCAGGGGAGCAGCCCCACACCGCGGCCCTGCCCTGCTTGCACCACGCGACACAAGCCAGCAGAGCATCATCCTCCCCCTTCCCAGACCTCAGCGGCAGCGGGGACCCCCTCGTCCTTGCAAAGCCTTGCCCCGGCGCTCTGCCTTCCCGGGGCAGCCGGGGCTGCGCCTCCGGAGAAGGCAGAAGACAGCCCACCTCCCTGCCTCCCCCGTCGGCCGGGGGGCACCCGGGCTGGCTTCGCCTGGGGCTGCCTGCCCCCTTTGGCCAGAGAGGTCTTCCTCGGGGCTGTCCCTGAGCTGTGCCCCGGGACGGCACTCGCTGAGACCTGTGGCTGTCCCTGCCGTGGGAGCAGAGCCTCATGCCCGCGGTCAGGGCAAGGGCGCGGGGCTCGGACTGCTCTGCCCTGCCTGGCGCACGGCGCGAGTCGCTCTCCTCGCCCTCCCCACCCTAGCTCCAGGCTACCAAAGAGAAGGCTGTAAGCCTGTTTTCCGAGGGAAAACCTTAGACAGCCAAAAACACAGGGGTCACAGCTCCTGCCGTGCCTTCAAGCCAGTCCGCAGCTCCACTGACACCTGCACTTAGAGGAACTGCCCTCAGCTTCAGAACAGGTCATCTCCGCAAGCGCTTCAGCTGCTTAGTTATTCTCCTGCACGTGCAGCGCTAACGCCTCCCCGGGCACGGCTCGCCCCGGCTGAGCCTGGCGGCCTCGCGCGCCGGCCTTCCGCCCCTGCTGCAGTGCTGCATTCAAGCACTGCAGCGAAACAGTTATTTAACTTTACAAAGAAGCAGCTTGTGTTCTGCTTGAGAGGCTCGATCTGACGTGGGGGAGCCATCCCCACCGCACGGAGGTTTCTCGCAGCGGCCAGGCCCCCACACCGTGACCGTGCTGYGGAGGGGACTTCGGGGCCAGGAGGGTCCCAGGGCAATCAGAGCTGCTCCCTGGGGGACGCCTGGCTTTGCAGGTATGTCTGAGCAGGAAGGTCCCTCCAAGGGGACAGTTACTTACAGGAAAGATGACTCCTTGCAGCTTGTAACATTTTTAATCCTGTCTGCCACCATTATAACATCATGAGCGTAATCTGAATTGAATGTGTGGGGCAAATGGAGGCTGATCTTGTTCCTGTCATGCTGTGGTCTCAGGAAGACAGAAGCGATATGTTACCACTAAATAAAGCACAGAGGAAAACACGTCGGGAGGCTGGTGGATTACTTACTGAACCTGCTACCTCAGCCGCCCCCCTTGCTTTGCCTTACGCCCATAGCTGCTGCACTTTGCACCCCCAGCGCCCCGCTTGGAGCCTCTCCAGGCCAACGTTCRCTTCAAAGGAAAAGTCCAGCCCCGGGGGGGCTCCAGGCTACCGCCCACACCTGCAGGCACAGTTCTCCCCCAAAAGGCAGAGGAAGGAGACCCGGGGAGCAGCCGCTCCTGCTAACGCTGGAGCGCTGGCTGCCTGCTCTTTGCTCCTGCAGGGAGGGCGAGCGCGCGGGGCAAGTCCCCCCACGYGGGGTCCCAGAGCCACCGAGCTGCACGCACTAGTGCTGGGCACGGGACGCAGCCTCCGAGAGAGCAGCAGCAGCCCTCCAACCCGGGCCAGGGCCCAGAGCAGGAATTTCACTCCAGGGCTGCTGCGGACCCTCCGGTTTTTCTGCAGCCCACCAGGGACCTTGTCTGGGAAGCACTGGCCTCACGGGAAGAGGATGCGGGATTCGTCTGAACAGCCACTGGCTGTGGAAACGGTGCCCCATAAAAACTTCTGCTGCCTGTAAAAACCAGCACGAGCTCCTGGCACAGAGAGCAAGCAGCGCTGGTGGGCTGGCCGGGCTCCTCTCCGCCGAGGCCCCCGAGCCTGCTCGCGGCAGGACACCCAGGTCTCTTCCCACGAGTGCCAGCGGGGAAAGCCGTGCTGCCCACCACCACTCCCTGGAGAGCAAAGGCATCTCCGAAACACTCGGCCACAGAGATCTGCACAGAAACTCTCCCCTCCCACCTCCAGGCTCCCGGCCCACAAGAGCAACCAGTGTGACAAAGTTCCCATTTCCACCCCCAGCATCCTGCTGTCCAGTGTCTCCGAGTCTCTCCTAGCACCACATTCTCAGCCCCCCTGCTGAAAGCAGCTTGCACTGCATTTATCCGAGCAGGGACTTTCAAAAGAGAGCAGGGAATAGAATCCARATGCTGCAGGGAGTCAGGTACTTACCTGCCTTTGGTGTCTCCAGCTCATTTAAAATACACTTAAGAACCATGCCCTGYAAAATGCCTCTCAAGGGAGTTTCCCAGCAGTGAGGGCTGCAAATGCAGCCCTTGCTTTTAGGCCCTCTACACCCATTAGCAAGAGGATGACCTACAGGAGCAGGAGTGCRGCCGGCGGGTGCTGGCGGATGCAGGTGGCTTGGAAGCAGCCCCAGYGGGGCCTGCGGCAGGGAGGGGAATGGCTGCAAACCTCCTTCCTTCTCCAGGCAGCCGGGGGATTTCGGGTGTCCCCAGGCACGGGTCTGGGTGTCATGCTCCAAGCGGTGGCCCTGCGGTATGGGTTCGTCCCCGAGCTGGGGAGAAGCGCATGCAAATGGTTGTTTCCCAAATAGACTGTAAAAAGAACGACCTGTCGGCGGGCGTGCTGGCGGCTGTGTTCAAGCAGYGCATTGCTTCCCTACGGCTATTCCCCCGGTTCACGTTAGCAGGCAGGTAGCAGCGGTCCCTGCTCGCAGAGCAGCCGAGCGGAGCAGGGCAAAGCGCGATGCAGCCGCAGCGCTCGCAGGAGGAAGCTCTGGTGATGTTAGCGACCGATGCAGGCAGGGCAGGGGGCTGGAGGCAGGACTTCAGAGTCCTCTCCCGGACTCGGCTGCGAAGTCACCTTGGACAAGTCACTTATCCTCAGTGCTTCGGACTCTCCGTCTGCAGAGCAGAGATAACCGTATCAGCGCTCACGGGTGGGAAATTCATCCGAGCAGCGGCGTCCGATCCCCGCGCCGCGGGCGGGCCGGATGCAAAGCAGCGGCGAGC
>NW_020447653.1:87016-114789 GCF_003343035.1 Apteryx rowi | reverse complement strand
CCGCGCCGCCCCCGAGCCCCGCGGTTCCCTGCGCCGAGCGGGCTGCCGGCACCGCGCTCCGCGCCCCGCCGCCCCCTCCATTAGGCGGCACCTTTGGCAGACCGCACGCAGAGGGGCGGGGGGGGAGGGACCCTCCTAATGCACTTCGCCTCGTCTCCCAGGCCCATTAGCGGGCAGGACCCCTGTGCAGCCGCCGCCGCCTTGCTGGAGGCGAGGCGTCTGGAGCACGGGCACGGCGGGGGGGGGACGCTCCCAGCCCCGTTCCCGCTCCCGGGGTGGGCGTCTCTGCTGGCGCAGGGGCACGCACTGGCCCCCCGAACCGGGCGAGGCTGCGGCTCCCTGCCTGGGCGCAGCACCGCGGCGCGGTGCACCTGCAAGGGATCGCACCTTTCCTGGCAGGCCCGTGCAAGAGCAGCTCGCCCTGGGACGCAAGAGCAGCTCGCCCTGGGATGCTGCCCAGGGCCCTGCCTGCGTGGCCGGGCTGCCGTTGCCGGCTGCATGCATGCGCAGGTGAGGAAAAGCCGCAGGCTTTGCCGGGCACTGGGGCATCCCGGGGGACTCAGGGAGGATCGCTGGCAAGTTGAAGAGCTGGAGCTGCAGAGCTGGCAAGCAAGACAGGAAAAGTACAGGCAGCGGGAGCCGGGCAGCGCTGGCAGCCGGCGCTGCAGGAGCAGCAAGGAGCGCACTGCTGATGCAGCAAAGGCAGCTCGCAGGGAGCCTGAGCGATGGCTACGGCTAGGTGAGGGGAGCCGCAGGCCCTGGGAGCGAGGCAGGAGATGTGCCGAGACGGGAGGGGGAGCCCTGGATCTGCTGGAGCCTTGCTAATTGGGCTGGGGGGGACACCCTGGCGCAGCAGCTAGGCAGAGAGGCGCGCAGGGGTGGAGGGAGGCCTGTCACCATTGCAGCGGTGCGTGAGGGCTGCCCAGGGCGAAGAGCCTGTGCGGGGGCTCTGCGGGGCACGGTCCCAGGTGCCGAAGCCAGAGTGGCAGGTAAGGCCGAGGCCGGAGCCTCCGGGATGCAGCGAGCAGGAGCGCAGGGACCTGTACTGCTAGAGAGCTGCAACGGTAGCAGCCATACCCTGGTGCAGGGAAGGGCCGTGGTATGAGGAAGAGTCATTCCTGGGATGCTCAGGAGTCTGTGAAGTTTGCTTCCAAAAAGATGGGGAAAATTGGGACGAGTTTGTCCAAAGTGCCATGGTGAATCACACCAGCAGAGCCCCAAATAGTTATGGGCGGGGGGAGGCTGTGACTAGCAGCACCACCCAGCTGGGAGGGCCTGCCGGTAAGTGCAGAGGCGTTGCTGCCGGCACAGGCACGGGCATGGGCACGGGCACGGACAGAAAGTGCTCTGCGAGCTCACACCCACCTTGTCCTGTGGCGACGCGCCCGGGCAGCCGAGCCCCAGGCAGCGCCGGCGGGAAGCAGCGTGCCAGACCGCAGGGAGATGTGCTGCACTGACGCAGCAGGCCCCTGCGAAGGGACGGCAGCTCCCGCGCTGGCTGGAGAGGGGACGAGGGCTTCGTGCTGCCCAAGGTGCCGCCTGCGCCCTCCATCAGCCCCCCAGCCACGGCCCAAAGACCGGGGGCAGCCTCTCCGGGCCRAATACCTGCGGAGGGGCTGGGCTCCTTGCAGGCTGCCAGCCTGGTGTCCTGCTTGCAGCTCCCGCCACAGTGCCCGGGGTGAGCCGTGCCCTCCGGACTCGGAGCCGCAGGCCGCCGGCCACGGCAGCCTAATAGAGCTGTCACACTCGGCGGCCCGCGCTGGTCCTCGGCAGGCTGCTCTCGGGAGACATCTGCTGCTGCCGCGGGCCTGGAAAGGCTGCGCTCTCCCGCGGCCTGGCTGCCGCGAGCGCCACGCCGGGGTCCCCCCTCCCCTCCCTCAGCCGTGTGCCAAGGGCATCCCGCAGCAGCTGGCCCTGGCATCTTGGCAAGACGGCTGAGCCGTCCGGCCCCGGGAGGGGCGCGGGGCCCGGGATGCTGCGGCTCGGCGGGGCGCCTTTTGCTGAGACCAGCACGAAACCGCTGTGTCCAATTTCAAGCACCCTCTGCTCGGCCGGTGTCACCTCCCGGTGTGACGGGAAGCAAGGGCTCAAGGACTCCATTGGGCTGGCCGGCTGTCACCGGAGCTATTTTCAGGGAGACAGGAACCACCGCATGTCCCCCCATGCCCCTTGCTCCCTGCTCTCTGTGTGGGCACAGACCCCCCCGTTGCATCCCCGGGAATGGCTGACCTGCGAAACACCAGCGGTCTCCAGCGTGCTCGGGCAGCCTTGCACCCTCCCGGGGTGTCCCGGGGCCGGCGCACCCCCAGCTCCCACGTTCCCCTGCCGGGTGAGCGCCCTGCCTGAGCGGAGCTCGGAGGGTTAAGCTGCTGCTCCCCGCGGTGGGCTCCCGCTTGCCTCCACGTGGATGCGGAGCGGGGCAGGGCTGAGCGGAGCCCGCAGGGCTGCAGCGCCCGGCACAGCGCTGCTGGCACTGCTCCGGCCCGGCTGCCCYGCAGCGCCCACGGGAGCAGCCCCGTCCTGGCTCTGCGCCCTGTCCCAGCTCTGCGCCGGGGCAGACCTGTCCCCTCCCCAGCCCCTTCCTGGCCCCCTCCCAAGCCGCCCGGAGCCAGGTGGTGCCGGGAAGCAGGGGAAGGCAGAGCCTCCCGCTGATGGAGGAGGTGGTGACGCTGGAGCAGAGCTTCCCATCAGCACCTTAGATTTACTGCAAGGTCCTCTGGCTGTGACCTTTAAAAGACAAGGCGGCCCGGCAGCCCGGGAGCTGGCAGTGGGCAGGAGGTGGCGGAAGCGATCCAACACTCTGCAGGACAGCCCGGGCCGGGCACCCCGCGCCGGGCTGGGAGCTGAGCGAGGTGCCGGGCACGCGGACTGCGGGTGAGTGCATGGCTGCCTTTACCATTCTGCAGCACCCTTGCCTGCACCGCTGTCCCTCGGAGCGATGCTTTCCCGCCCGCCTGCCCCCCTCTCCCTGCGCGGAGCCGTGCTCCCGCTCCCTCAGCCGGCAGGGCTGCGGCACCCGCCGGCAGAGCGGGCTGCTCTCCGGGCAGCCGGGCTCCTCGCCCCCCTCGCGGCCCGGTAGAGCAGGCAGGAGAGGAGGAGCAGCCTGCGGAGGCAGCCGCTGCGGAGGCAGCCGCGAGAAGCTCAGAGCAGCGCCGGTGTGTCCCAGCAGAAAGTTTCTTCCCGAGCCAGCACAGCCCGAGGCAGGCTCCGCCGGGCCCTCCGCCGCTCCCCCGGGGTTCAGCGCCCCGCGCTCTGCCCTTTCCCACCGCCTCCCTCTTCCCGGCTTCCTCTCTCTGCCCTCACCGGCCGGGTGGCCAGGCCGTACGCAGGCTCCCGCAGAGCGTGCCTCGGGGCGCCCCGCAGCCTCCTTCGCTCCCACCGAGCCGAGGTGTGCCCGGCGCTGGGACTGCCCGCGGCCACTTGCTGAGCTGCTCTCTTGCTCAGCAGAGTCTCCAGTCCCACCTAGCCTGAGCACGTTCACGTAATCCGTGGAAGCGGCTGCTCCGCTGCTCCCGGCTCCTGTGCTAGAAGCTGCGTTACGCCCCAGACTGCTCAGGCCGTCCCGCGGGGAGCTGCTCGCTCCCGGTGTAGCGCCGGCATGGGATACAGCCTCGCCGGCTGCGCGCCGCCGGGCCCCTCCGGAGCTGGGAGGGCTGTGCGCGCGGCGTCACCCCGCTGTTAGAGATGATTCGCACCCGCTCCGTCCCGAGGAAGAGGTGCCTGCGAGAAGCAGCGGTTTTTGGCTGAGTTAGCCCTGCCAGCACACGGCGAGGTGTGCGGGGAGCCAGGGAGCCTGGGCTAGGCCAGGAGGAGCTGGAAGAGCGAGCCTGTATGCCGTTGTTAATTACTATTACCGGGGTGCTCCGGGCGGCTGTAGCACGTGTGAAGCAGGGGCTCTAGGGAGCAGGTGAAGTGGGGCACGTGCTCAGTTTTACCCAGGAAAAGGGGAGTTTCAGCGGGTGCAGGGGGATGCAACCAGTGGACCCACTTGTGCGCACATTTGGGATGCAAATCCAGAGGCGTCTGCCAGCCCCCGCTGATGGGCAGCTGGCGGGGGCACCCCGGAGGCAGCTGCCTGAGCTCCCGCACCGCTGCGTTTCCACTCCAGGCAGATTGACGGATGCGCTCGTTAGCGGCGCCCCAGCTGTGCCGCGCTGCTCTGGCACAGTTGCGGGCCATGGCTGGGTGCTGGGTCACACAGCAGCCCGGTGACGGGTGCCAAGCGCCCTGCCTGCGCACTGGGCGAGCTCCCGGGACAGGGCCGCGGGAACATGGACAGCACGGCACGGCACGGCACACTCCCATCACGCAAAGCCGGCCCAAAGCGGGGTTGAGCCTCGGGCTCCCAGGGGCATCGGCCTTTCATTCCTCTGGACAGGCGCAAAGGCAGAGCGGGGATGTGGTAGCCCGTCCTGTCCCCCCCAGCACAAAAGCATCACAGGCAAAGTCAGTGTTTTGTTGTTCTTTGCTTTGTTTGTTTTTAACTGTACAAAGAGCAATAAAAACATCCTACACTGAGGCTTTGGTGAAAACAATACTAGCAGTGTTTAGCAAACAAAACTCACCAGAAGGCGCCAGCCCAAAACTGCAGTCGTGCCCAACAACAGCGCCTCCTGTCTATACATACGTGTATATGCAGAGATTCTCTCTGCTGTGTACAGCTATGTACATACGGCTGCATTGGCAACTTGCAATCCAAGGATAGTGCATGACAGCAATGAAAGGCAGATGCAGGACTGGTCACGGGTGCAACAGTCAGAGACCTTTGGCCACAAAATTGTCACGCTCGGGCCCATGTAGAGCCGCTCGCGACCCAGCTACGAGCAGGAGACAATCGCGGAAAACCGGCCGTGCAGCTGGATCTCCACCGGCGCTGTTGGGGGGAAGCGGTCGGACGCATGCGTGCGGGTGCGGATGACGGGGCGAGAGGGAGCCGGCAGCCCCCGTGGGGCAGACAGGGCGCTCCCACCGCGGGCGCGGGCGGCAGCAGGGCGGCGAGCCCCAGCGGGGCAGGGGCGCGTGCAGGGCCCCGTCGGGGAGCGATGGGGGCAGAGCCCGGGGCTTGCCCGGGACCAGGCGGCGAGCCCGAGGCAGGCCAGCGGGCTGATTCCCGGCCCTTGGGATCGCGAGGAGCACCGCTCCCTTCCCACGCTGCCCCTCCAACCCGGGGCCATGCTCGCACCTAACTGCGGAGCACGCGGGCAGCTCCTGCGGCGGTGCTGGGAAGCTGCCGCGAGCGGGGCGGGAGCGAGACCCGGGCTTGAGGGGCCCGAGGCGGCCGGCACCCAGCACTGCGGCCGGGCTGGCTGGCAGTGCGTTGCCATGGCAGTTAGGAATCGGACTGGGTGTGCTCCGAAGAGAGGTCGGGAGAGGCAGTTTGGGCATCATGGGGGTTGCTTGGGGGTGCAGGGAGCCCAAGCCCTGTGGCTGCGCCCCGGCCTTCCCAGCAGGCGCCCTGAAGCTCCTCTTCCTCCCAGCGCCCTCCCCTCTCCACTCCCCACCAGCGTGCCTTGGCGCATCAGCAAAACACTTGGCATTAGAATTACCCACCCCAAAGAGCAAACAAGCACAAAAAGTCGACCCAGCACCTTTGGCTGAGACACTCAGGCCCAAACATAGCCCGAGACGCAGAAGGATACACCCGCCACGCGCTGGGAGCCATTAGTGGCTCCAGAAAGCAGCCGAGTTCAGGAGCGACGCGGGGGCTAATGGTCATTTCTGGCCCCCGGCTGCTGAGCGGGCTGGGACAGCCCCAAGGAGCACGGGCTGCTTGTTGCAGCACCCTCGGTGCACGGAGGAGCCGGGCAGCCAGCATCCGTGCCGGGGCGCAGCGGGAGCGCYGTGGGATCGAGGAGCAGCGCGGAGGGCAAGCGGCTGCAGGCTGCAGAGCCCCGCTCTCTCTTGCTAGCGGGGCACCTAGACGCGGGGCGCCCACTGCTCCAGCCCCTCCGCGCGCGGGGACGCCGCCTCCCTCCCTGCCCCGTGCCACCCTCGCCAGCCCTGCGCGTCGCCCGCTGCCGCGGCCCRGCTCGGGGGACCTGCTCTCCGCGCCCTGCTCCAGGCGGGGTTGGTTACTTAGATGGAGGGAGGGATGCTCTGGGGAGACGGCAATCCTTGCTCTGGGAAGCACATCGAGGGGGACACGCTGTACAGGGGTGGAGAGGGAAGGGCAGCCCGGGGGGGTTACTTGGTGCCCTCGTCTGGGTTGCCTTCGCCGTCCGTCTTCCCCTCCTCCTCCGTCTTCTGGTCGTCGGTGTTCAGCCTCTGCTGCTTTTTCCGGCGCACGCATTTCACCACCATCAGCACCAGGATCACTACGGCCAGGAAGCCGCCGACGGAGGCGCCCACAATGACGGCCACTGTCGAGTCGCGCTTGGGGGGCTCTGGGGAGACAGGGCACAGGGTCAGGGCAGGCGGTCCCTGGCCGTGGCAGCGGGGGACAGGGGACCGCTCCGCACTGACCTTCAGTGAGCACCTTGAGGCTGATGCTGGCGTGGCCCCGCTGCCGGTCCGGGGGGTTCAGGACGTAGCAGTTGTAGGTGCCCTCATCTTCCAGCTGCACGTTGTTGAGGGTGAAGGACACGTCGTACTTGGTGGGGTTCCCAGTGAACTCCACCCGGTTCCCAAAGCGGTCCAGCTGCTTGTTCATGATCTTCATCCGGAACTGCAGGAACTGGGCAGTCCAGGCGGGAGAGGAGGTGGGACAGCGTTCGGCACCCAGAGTGCTCGCCTTCCCCAGCCAGGCACCCGTCCTGTCCTGTGCGGACCGAACTGTGCCTCGCCCCAGGGCAGCGTGGCTCCCCGTCTATCGCCGGGGCCAGGGTCCTGCTCACCCCYGCCCGTGCCGGGGACAGGGTCTCCTCGTGGCACAGCACTGCTGGGCGCCTCTCCCCGTTCAGGCCTGTCCGTCCTGCCCTGCTGCTGCGGCCACCCTGGCCGCTAGCTCTTTACACAGCTGGTTGCTAATTTTCCTCGTGGCAGAGGAGGGCCGGGTAACAGGACCATGCGTAAGGAGAGGGCTCAGGACCCAGAGGAACCCACGCGACTGTTTCAAGCCAGTTAAGGTGGTCCCGTAACCTCCCAACAGTGCCCCAGGCCCGGAGAGACTCACCAGCTCCTCCGAGCAGTTCTTGCACTCCTGGTACGTCCAGTTCAGGGAGAACTGCTTGTTCTCCACTTTGTAGCAGGAGTTGAAGGTGCAGGAGAGCTTCACGGAGGTGCCGTTCAAGGCGTTGATGGTGGTGGGAGCCATGACCTCCATGCCCAGCCCCGTGGGCGCTGCCGCAAGCGTGGAGAGCAAGAGCAGAGATGCGGAGAAGTTAGAAAGGGAGCACCTGCGGCCATCCCGCAGGCTGAGCCGGTCTCTCGCTCTCGTCCTGCACCCAGACGGCTGAGCAGAGCTCCCACCGGGGCCTGGGATCGCCCTTCAGGCACGTCCACGCACAGACCATGCTGGCCGCCTGGCCACAACGGCACGACGGCAGCAAGGCCACGGCCCGGCCAGGACCGTGGATCCCCTGCACGGCAGCAACTGGGGACACGTGGGGAGCAGCCCCAGCGCTGGCACTGTCCCTGCGCCGGACAGAGAGCCCGGGCAGAGAGCCCAGCTGCTCCTCAAGGGCTGGTGACCCCTCTCTGCCCGGCCTGGCCTGATCTTGCCCGGTGCTAAATTCTGCTGACTCCAGGCACAGCCTGCTCCTTGCCACTTAAACCAGGCTTTCCTGATGCAGRATCAATACCACTATGCGAAGGGCTGAATGCAGCATCAGCGTGCAGGGCTCAGCGCCATGTCCGCCAGGAAATTTATGGCTGCGTTCATCAGATTTCATTCCAGGCAGGATGCGCTACAGCAGCAAGGGATGGGTCCTGCCAGGCCAGCCTCTGGGGGCTGCGGGGGGACTGCAGATGCACCCTCCCCCCCCACACACACCCCTGCTCCAAAATGGGACTCAAGCAAAAATCAAGGGGGCTTGGAGCCCGCAGCCGGGCTTGCCATCTGCTGGGAACAGCCCCGAGAGCACCTAACCCAGCGCCCACGCGCAGCCGGTCCTCCCCAGCCGGCGGAGGGGAGAGCACACGCCAGAGACGGGTCTCCTGTGCAAGCAGCTGGCTGCAAACCCACGCCTGCAGGATAACCCGGAGGCGCGCAGGGACCGAGCGCCCTGGCGGCACTGCTGGGAAGGGCAGCCCTGCAAAGGTGGACTGTGGGACCCGCGGGGACATGGACAGGGACACCGGGAGCAGGTGCTTTTCAGGCCACCTCTCCTCTCCTGCTTGGCTGCTGCTCCTTCCTCTCATCCCTTCTCCCTGACATGCTCCTGACTCCAGCCCTGTGGCCAGGTTTGATGCCTGTGAAGGCAGGGGCTGCCCTGCTGGCCAATTTGCTCAGGTGCAAACACGGTAGGAATGGGGCCAAGCTCTGCAGCCAGGGAAAAGAGTCTTTTCCCAGGGGCAGAATTGGCTGGTTGGAGCCGCAGGTCTTGCAGCAAGGTGAGAAGCAGCAGCACCCCTGCGCTGCCTCTCTGGGAGAGGAGAGCGGTGCCCTCCAGGTGCGTCCAAGCCTCTGGAGACAGCTTCCCACTCACGCACGCAGCTGGGTGCCCACAGGGAGCAGCAGTGTGGCCTTGCGCAGTGTCCCCTGCGTGCCCAGGGGCTCTGCAGAGGGCTGAGAGGCCACCAGGTGCTCTCTGGGCGTCCCCAGCTCTGCAGTGGCAGGCCAGCCCTGGCCGGGGTTTGCAGACACCTGGTACCATGGGACCACACCGCAGCAGAGGGTCCAGCACACATGACGGGCACATGCCCTGGGAGCATCCGYGGCCCTGGGCATTGCCCCTGGGTGCCTCCAGAGCAGCGGGCAAAGCCGTGGCGAAAGAAACCCTTGGAGTCCCTGGGACYGGCTGTCCCCGGCTGTGCCGTTGGTCTCTCTGCATGCTCCCAAATGCTCTGTCACACTACACCCTGCAGCCGAGGGCTCGGGAGGTAAAATTACAGGCAGTCTCTGAAAGAAACCATGCTGGGCTTTTCCTCCTCCACTGCGCGACCTCTCGCCAAAGCACCAGCAGCCCACCAGGAGCTCCAGCACCGTGTGAGCAGCGCTTCAGCACGGCGACACAGACCCAAACCTGCTGACACACGCTCCCCGCTACAGGGCAGGGCAGAAACACAGGCACCGCGGCTCCCGCACACCCCATGCACCGCCGCCAGCCCGAGCTCCCCCTGCCCCAGCAGCAAGCCCGGGAGAGCCGCAGCCCAGCCGGGCGCTGCGGCGCAGCAACCCAGCAGCAGAGCTGCCCGGTCCCCGCTGCAGCCACCTCACCTGCCCGGCACGCAGGCGGCCCCRCGCTCGGGGACAGCCCAGCGAGCGGGATGCGCAGCCTGCCTTAAGGGAAGATGCAGGTGCACCGGATCCCCGTCCCATCTCAGAGCAGGTCGCCCCGGCTGGCAGAGCGCGGCCAGCGCACCGCGGACCACCGCCATCCCCCATCCCTGCAGCACAGCGTCGCTCGCCCCTGCCCCCGGGGACAGGAGGGGCTTCGCGGGCCGGGGTGGGCAGGGGGCTCCTGRCCCGAGAGGCGGCTGCTCCCCAGCCGGGCGCTCTCCCCTGGCAGCCGTGTGCATGCAAGGGGGCGAGTYGGCACTTACCCAGCGAGAGGAGCAAGCTGAGGCCAGTGAGGCACAAGGTGGGCTGCGGGAGCCAAGCTTCCGGGCTCATTTTCAAGGACTTTTGTGTGTGGAGAGGACTTGGTGTTGGTGTGGATTTTGGTGGTGGTGGTTTGCTTTTTTCGAACGCCCGGGGTTATTTCCAGGTGACATATAACATTAGAGCTGCCTTATTTCCACAGCCCAATATGGCCGGCTGGAGCAGTGCTGGATTAAAAAAATCAGTAAATGCTATGGTTGGTGGATTTCATCAGAGGAAGTGGGAGGGCAGAAAAATTTCCCTTGAACAGAAGGCAAACACTCCTGGCTTCATCCTGCTCTGGGGGCTGGTTGCGGGCCGGGGCAGAGTGCGGTGCCACACCGCTCACTGGGGCTGAGCAGCTCCTGCAACACTCAGGCAAGCTGAGGAGCACCTTCCTGCCAGGATTTGCTCCAGGAGGCCAAACTTGCTTCTGGACCAAGCAGCGTGCCAGGCTCCGCTTGGCCCTGGCAGCCTAGGGCCCCGTCACACACCTGCAGCACGTGCCCAGCCACGACGGCTCGCCCGCGCCCCTGCAGCCTCCTTATGTCATTGGGGCTGCGCTGATGTGACAGCTCTGCACTGCCGGAGGCTGGCGAGCATTGGGTCGAGAGCCTGGTTGAGCGCAAGGACCCTGGACACGCTCTCCCAGCAGCCTGGCAGACTGATGGGGCCTGCAAAGAGCGCAGGGTCCCGGCCCTGTCCCCAGGCTGCATCACGGTTCCCGGCAGCAGCATGGCCAACCAGGCCCGCAGGGTTTCTGCAAGTCTCCGATGCCGTTAGACCTGTGGGGGACCCTGGTCTCCTGCCCGCAGCAAAGGGGCGGCCCGGGAGCACTGCTCGGGGCAGGGAGCCGACTGCGCAGCACGGTGCGGCAACAGCGAGGAGCCTGGGGCAGGGAGAAGCGCTCCCAGCAAGCCTGCCTGCCCGCCGGCGCAAGGGCAGCCAGCCCCGTTGCTGGGGCGCCAGACTCCACCRGCACCGCCAACCCTTCCCCAGCAGCATGTTGTTCAAAGAACCAACCAGCCCTGCTCTTCATCTGGCCCGCGGGAAGGGGAGGCTCTGTCTGACCCTAACAGAGTTGGGGAGGTCTTTGGTCCCCTTCACACCTTGGGTGTCTTACACCAGCCAAGGAAAGCTTGGGGCCACAGTCCCCAAACTTGGACCCAGGCTGCAGAGGCTAGAGCAGGAAGGACATTACGTGCAACCCCATGCAGATGAGAAAGCTGTTGACTTCAGCCACTTGGCCAGCTAGTTCCAGTCCTGTGAACCACAGGCAGCAGGGTGGCACAGTTCTCCTCGGCAGCATCAGCAAGGGGCATCCTGGAGCCAGAGCACATTCAGGTCCCCATGCAAAAGAGTCCTGGGGAGCAAGCGACAGGGCGAGGGGGAGGCAGGAGGAGTGCAGAAGTGCTCCACTCCCTGAGCCGCTCCAGGAGGTGAAGCCACGCAGCTGCGAGCAAAGGCATCAGGGAGGTGCCAGGGCATGCCGGGGTGCAATGAGCACAGGCAACCCCCCCAGCGGATGCACTAAGCGCACAGCATGGGGGCTCCCAGCTGCCCCGGGCAGGCAGAGCCCGGTCTGCTCTGCTGGGGCGGCCCCCCGGCGCTGCTAAGGCACCAGCAGTCGCACGCAATCCCCCTGCAGCCCTCGGACGGCTCCGTTTGCTGCATCCCCCTGTAATCCCTGTATTTCACCTCGCTGAGGAAAAGGGAGTGGGGTGTCAACGTGAAACCAAGGACTGCAGCCCGGAGCCGCCTGTGCTGCAGTCTCCCACGRGCAGAGGCAGCCGGTGGGAGGTGGTCCCTGGCGGCTCCGCTCTCTGCACCTGCAAGTGTCAAACATCTATATATAGTGCCAGGAGGGGGGCCAGCACATGCCAAGGCGGCAGCGCCGGAGGCCCGGCGGGGTGCTGGGCTCCCCCAGCCACGGCGGCGAGTCCCAGGTAGGGGCTGCAGGCAGGGGCGAGCGCCCACCCAGGGCAGCTGGTGCAGGAGACACGCGTGAGCCTGCACACATGCAGGGACCCAGCAGGTGGGCTCGGTGCAGCCCAGGGGGCCCGTTCTTGCTGCAGAGGGACCCCCATCACGGCCCGTTTGGCTTGGCTGCTTGCTGGAGCCAGTAGGGCAGGCAGGGGCTGTGTGCAAGGGTGGCACATGGGTGCAGGTGCTCCCAGGCCCTGGGCCAGGCAGTTTTTGGCACACTTGAGCTTCACATATTTAAGCAGCAAGTAAAAGGAAGGCAGGAACAGGGCAGGCTCCCTGGGCCTCACGGGAGTTTTATTATCGTCAGAAGATACCWCTGGCACATCTGCATTGCTCCCACAGCATCTCCCCCTCCCTCCCCTCCCAGGCTCTCCTTGGAGATGGTTTTCACAGGACCCGGAGCTGCATGGACCAGGGTCAAAGCTAAAGAGCAGAGGCTGTGCCCTGCTGTGTCACCGCTCCAGGGACCAGGAGAGGAAAGCCAGAGACATCTCCCTTGGTCCCCCTGCAGATAACTGGGATGGGACATGCCCCAGCAGCAGCTCTGGCATGGAGCAAACAGCGAAGTGACACCAGTTCTTAGGGGAAGGGCTGGCTGCAGCATGGTGCTGGCCTGCCCATAGGAACAAGGATGTCTTGCATACACCTACTGGTTAAAGGGTTTACACGCTGCGGCAGGGCTGGTTGCCCCCTCCTGGAGCACAGGGGGGTTCCTCTGGTGGTCTGTCATCAGGCTGCTTGCTTTCCCCACCATCCTGTCTCTTCCCTTCCATCCATTCTGCCGGGATCCCCCTCCTCATCAGCTCCACATAAATGCCGTTCTCACGGAAGAAAGAGGGGTGCTGCAAGGAGCAAGGGACAGGCTGTGATGCTCGCGGCAGGCAGCAGGGCCCGGCTGGAGCGGGCAGGCCTGAGGGTGCTGCCGTCTGGCCTGGGAAGTGAGGGGTCAGGCCCTGCACGCCAGCACCCTGGGGGAGGCGATGCAGGGGGGTTGCAGCAGCCCTACAGTTGCAGGCAGCCTGCCCACGCCTGCCCCAGCTTGGGGCGGCTGCTCGGCTCCTCACCATGGTTATGTAGGTCTCCTCAGCTCTACTCTTCTTCCCTGTGTCCTGCTCGGCCTTGGGTGCTCCAGCTCCAGGGATTGAGGAGTAAAATCCTTCCTGTCAGGGGGAGATCAGGACGCTTGGGACCAAGCAGTTGCCAAACGCACAGGGGCCTTCCCGTCCAGTCGCAGTCCTGCCTGCAGCCCCAGGACCCCACCTCCCTCCGGCAGGTCTCTCGGCTCCCGGGCACTCGGCAGCGGCGGGTGCGTTAGCTCACTGCTCCATCAATATCTCCTACTAACTGTGAGCTGAGTGCGACAGCAGGACTGGGGCTCATTCCAACCACCACCTACGCACAGCCGGCAGCGYGGCGAGAAGCCCGCAGCTCTGCTGCATGCGCCAGGGCCCTTGCTGGGGTGGCTGGCCACACACGGGCATGGCCTGGTGCACGCACAGGTGTGCGCACTCAGYRCCTGCCTTGTGCTCCAGYGCTTCCCATCCCTCCCTTTCTCCTGCCCCCCCTCCCGCCCTTCGTTCCTGGCTGCCACGGAGGTGCCCCGGGCACCTCCACTCGGCTCAGCCTGCTCTGCCTGAGCTCTTACCTCYGCTTTGCTCTTGCTGCCACCATCTCTAGTCCTCTCTAGGGCAGTGTGGGCTGCAGACCTGGAGGGAAGGCAGCAGTGGTGTCAGCTCCAGCAAGAGGTGTCACCTGCTCCTCCTGTCCCTGACTCCCTCTCCTGGGACACCAGAGTGCCTTCACACGCACGCCAGCCAGGCCGTCCCCKCTTTGCCTCTGTCCTGCAGGCCTGCAACACCCAGAGCAGGCCCCCTGGCTTCCCCCAAGCAGGGTGCAGGTCTCCAAAAGCAGCAGGAAGCCCAGGAGATTTGGGAGCAAAGGGGAGAYGGGCCAGGCCAGCGTGACACTAGAGGGCAGCAGGAGCCTGAGCCCCGCTTTGCAGAAGYGGGATGAGCTGGCAGAGATGAAGCCTCTGGTTCCCACAGCTCCAGCCCTGACGTGGGGCAGCCAGTGAGGTCAGGGTGACGCTAGGTCAGGGAGAATGGGAGCAGGAGGGAMGCAGGGAGATGCTCTGCTCAGCCCTGTAAACTCATTGCTAGCTAGCAGGGGTACCTCTTCCTCAGGCTGAGTCCTGCCAGGAAAGACAGCACAACGGCCACACAGCAACAGCCCACAATCATGCTCCAAAATCCAGTGTTCCCCGGGGCCGCTGAGTCCTGGGCACCCGCTGCTCCTCGTCCTGCTGGGGAGACACAAGGCAGGGAAACACATGGACCGCAGCCCCGCCRTGAGGGAACTGCGGTGGCAGGGCTGAAAGCCTTCCCGAGCCCCTGCAGACACGGCCCCATCCCTCCCCTGCATCGCAGGGCCCATGGGGGGCTGAGCAGGGAGATGCAAGAGGGGAGCAGTCGCAGGGCACGTACCTCTCTGTGCCACAGGGCTGACGTGCAGGACCGTGTGGTTCTTGAAGATGCTGCTCTGCTGCTCCAGCCGGATCTCACACACGTACGTGCCGCTGTCATTCACCTGTATGTCTCGCAGCTGGATGGAGCCATCCCAGTGGGAGATGTCCCCCTGCCACTGCACCCGGCCCCGGAAATGGCCCACAGGGATGCTACGGTTGCTGTAGTAATAAAACACCATCTCCTCCTGCCAGGAGACAGATGGCATCAGGTGAAAAGAGCCTGGGGGACAGGGTACTGCCAGTGCGTGTTCCTTGCGCGAGAGCCCTCCGATCTGCTCTCACTCCCTCTGCCCTCAGCAAGTGCTCCCCATGCGTGAGAGAGCCCAGTTCATTCCCGCATGGTCTGTGGAAAGCCCCAACACACCATGCCAGGTGCTTTAGGGTCATGGAGAGCGTGTGGAAGTACACAGCCACCAGACAGGGGTCTTCTCTGTCTCATGGCCAGGCCAAACGGGCTTCCCCACAGCCTCTCGAGAGCAGCCACGCTGGCTTGCTCACTCGCCCTACCTTGCCACCTGCCCCTGCGTCTGTCCCGCCACTGCTCCTGACTCACCTGCTTGCCAGCTCCTGGCRTGTGCAGCCAGTCCACTTTCACCATGGTCCAGCTCTCGGCCATCGAGTCTAGGAAGCGGCACTCCAGCAGAACAGAGTCCCCAGAGCAGGCTTGGAGCTGAGGCTGCGTGAACACCCAGCCAGCCGACCCGCTGCATCTCTCTGCTAGGGACAAGGAGAGCAGGATGAGCCCAGGGAGGACAACTGGATGCAGCCTGCCCGTCCTCATAGATATCTCTTCTCCAGAAGAGCCTGGGGGTAAGGGGGCTGTCCAGTCCGGAGCACAACGGGGAGGCCCTGCTCCCTGTACGGGCAAAGCCTCTCCCCAAGCCCTGCTCTTGGTGTGTCTGGGATGCGAGGCAGCACATCCTCCCACCGCCTGAGCGCAGCGACTGGGGCTGCTGCGGTCACTGAACAAGCTACGCAGAAGAGAAGCGGAGAAGCCACCTCAGGACTCGTAGCACAGCTCCAGCCCTTTGCGTCTTGGAGCCAAAGGCTGTGGCTCCTACAGGGTTATCCTTGTGAGTCACTGGCTGGGAGAACCAGCGCTGCTGTCATCCCACGAGGCCAGAGGCAATTCAACATGAATTTCAGTTCCTCCTTTCATAACCTGTCCATTTGGCTTCCTTACCTCTTGCTCACAGTCTGCTGACCTGGGCCTGAGACTTGTCTGGCCACATAACTACAGCTGAGGGTTTCTGGAGAAGCCAGTCAGGGGAAACAAACAGAGGAACATCAAAGAGCACGGAGCTGACACAGCCTGTGTGAAGCGGCTGCCAAGACGGGGGGCCAGAAAGCACACGGCAGGAAGGGGAAGCAGTGGGGCCAGAAAGGCCCCTGTGGTTCACCAGCACAAACCCTCCATGCCCCAAAGTCTGTGCAGTYAAAATGGCAACAGAGAGATGCAGCTGCTTGCCTGGAAAAGCAGGGCAGAGCAGAGCCCTTGAGAGGAGGAAAACGCTGCAGACTGCAGGGAGGCAGAGAAAGCACTGGCAAAATCTAGCAGGAAGAGCAGCGGCATCTCTGGCGCTTGTTTGTCAAGACTCAGTGAGCTGATTCGGGGGGAGCTGCTCGGGTGGGTAGATGCTTCCTGGTGTCTTAGCCACTCTGTTCAGTTCTTCCACAAGCCACTGAGGCCTGGGCCCTGACAAAGCACCCAGTACTTGTCTGGTGCCCTGTAAATAATAAATGCAAAKTGCTACAGCTTCCCAAACTGGTTTCTTTATGCTTGACCATCTGTGGAGCCAAACTGAAGAACATGCCARCGGAGGAGCCTAAGGGAGCCAGCTGCCTTGAGCAGAGCCAAAATCAATACCTTGGAAGTCTTTCCCTGCATTTAGACTTGGCAAAGCAGTTCTAGTCCTTCCTGAGCCTTGGAGCCTGGCAGACCAAGGTCAGGTCTCCACGCAGGGACACTCTTGCAGTTCAAGGCCTACTATGTGAGCTGGGCAGGAAGGGAACACACAGCACACACAGATCAGAGGAGTTGTTGGTCCCCAGGAGCAGGCTTAATGCTCCCAGGCCTGTGTGACTGCAAATCCCCAGTAGTAACTTTTCCACCAGAGAGACTCTCACAGCAGAAAGAGAGGGACTGGACAGGTCTTTCAGCAAAAGCAGGGGGGAAAGCAGGCAAGGTGGATAAAACCACCAGGGTGACTTACAGCTTACCCAGCAACATCAGCAGAGGCAGGGTCAGCAACACCTTCATCTTACTC
This sequence comes from Apteryx rowi, assembly GCF_003343035.1. NCBI lineage: Eukaryota > Metazoa > Chordata > Aves > Apterygiformes > Apterygidae > Apteryx > Apteryx rowi. Next base: position 98,333 of record NW_020447653.1, on the reverse strand, counting down.
TAAAAAGAAGAGCAGAGGGGACACATGCATTAGCACTCCCTGGGGAAGGACACCAGCTGCTTGCAACTGAATTGAACCCCAAAGTCAATAATAGACTTTCTTCAGTTCTTTGGAGAGGGATGCAACTGGTGCTTCTCTGGATGTTCGGGCTCTTGAAGTTAGCCCACAAAGCACTGTTCACAGCTGGGAGCCTGAAACCCAGTGAAGCACAAATGTCAGGTACTTCTTTGGTTTGAGAGTGCTCTGAGCCCTAGAAAGGAAGAGAGAGAGGGGAGGGCTCAGCCTGAAACACCTTTGCATTTCCCCCAAGTAATGAAACTTTCCGGTGGTTTGAGGGTCAAGTCTCTGGCTGCTGAACCGAGACATGTAGAGATGTTAATTCTGCTCAGATAGTAATGCAGTGTTTTTTTCTATCACACACTCAGAGAAGTTTGGATACAGACCCTAAAATCACAGACCCCTCCTCCTGGGCATAAATTCCCTGCTTCAGGGTGCTGCACATGGTGGAAACTTCTGCTTGAACCCTCCAGGGTCTGTTCAGACAGGGCCATCTTTGGTCACTGTATGCAGTTTGACCTGCTGCACTTTTCTGTGAAAATAAAAGCTGGCGTCTTCTTTCTACATATGATAGAAATGTCCTGAAGCCCAAGGAAGAACTGTCATTACCAGAAATCGGCTAGCCAGTGTTCATGCCTGGATTACAGGAAATGAAAAGCCAGTGCCCTGCTTGCTGGGTCTGTGCTCCATGACTCAAAGCTATGCCTGTTCTAAATTGGTAAACACATTTAAGGACAAAAAGTTATTGAAAGAAATTGTCCAGCTTGGAGAACCTGCACATATTACTGTTGAATCTGAGGCTGGCATTTCCAGCATGTATTTTCCAGTACAGGCTTGCCTGCTGCAAGAATAGAAAGACGACAAGAGAAGAATGATTTTTTGGAAACCTTGTTACCTTCTATCATTCTCCTTCCACTATGCAAGCCACAAGCCCTYTAGATCAGCTTCAGTAAAAGCTTGGGATGGAAAAGGTCACAGACATTAATCCCCAAGAAACAGCCATTAAAGAAAAGGAGTTCAGGCAAATATGGAAGGTAAACATTTGACATTTATTCCTACCATTCTCAGAGATCCACTATTCCCTTCAGTGCTGTGCAGCAGAAAGCCACAGTGACAAACCTGTAGCCTTGGGACACCAAGTTTCCCAAAGCAGCACTTGCACCCTTTGTGCTCCATACGGAACGGATGGTGAAAACACCACCGCGTGCAAATGGACAACACGGGCAACAGGGTGTGAGAGGGGACACGCCAGCTCGGTGCACGTGCAATGCAAAAGCTAACGTGGATCAGCCCAGAGCCAGCAGGGAGCGGGSAATGCCTCCTCCCCACCACTGGTGGTGGTGCTTCCATCTCTTTTTGTGGCCAGAGGTGTTTGCTAATTCCTTTTTCTTTCCAGATGCATTTTTCTCAGTGGGGCAAGCTCAGAAACACCCTTGGAGGCTCAGGCAGGGATTCCAGGCCCAGCAGCAGCTGCTGGGGGATGCACAAGTCTGTTCCAGGCTGAGAAACAGTCACAAAGCCTTTCCAGTAAGCACATGGCTTTCTTGCCTACAGTCAATGAMATAAAACCACCTCTACCTTTCATCCTCCTCCCCTTTTCATAAACAAAATCCTGAAAAGTGGCACCAAGCCTGCTGCGACTCTCTCAAATCTGCCTTTCAAAAACAAGAACTGGTTGGGTTTTTTGGAGGTGGAGGGGAAAGAGGCATGTGGTTTGAACATGCTGTTTGCATTTCTGCCATGACACAGTTTACTGTACAAGTGTGCACATGAACTACAAACACAGCAGAATTCATGCTCAGCTCCAAAGCTCTCAGCTGGTGCAGCGTATTGCAGAGCCGTAGCTTTCCAGGAGCACCTCCATTCCAGGTTCAAAATAGGAGCCAACTTAAAAAACAAAAAACCTTCAGTACACAGAAGCCCCCTGGGATGTTTATGCTCAGAACTTGCAAAGCTCTCTACACTCAAGCTATGGAGCTATACAGAGGCTCTGACCCTTACTTCTCATCAAATCCTTTCCGGACTTATTGCCCTATTTCTCAGAATAAATCCTCATTCTGCCTTGGAACACGTTTGCAGCGGCTCCTTTTGCAGCGTGTGCCAGTAAATGAGTGCACTATGTGCATCAGCTGAAGGCAGCACCCACTCACCAAGGCGGTTACGGTTAATACAATACTGACATATCCAAATCCCTCCACAGGATAATTACCTTTACTAAATGGATTGAAAATGAAATATGCAGACATACTGCCCTTGCATTTTCCTACTTTTGCACACAGGATCTGAACTCTGAGCAACTTCTATGTCTCCCTCATTCTCCCTCTATGTCTCCCTCATTCTCTTTTCAGGAAAAGAAAAAAAAAAGTAAACATTATAGCACACAATACTCACCCTGTGCGGCTTGGGGCAGACAGCCTGCATCTTGCATGAAAGGCTCTTCAGTGACTAATTCAGAGACTCTTAATGAAGCAGATACTAAATCTTCTTGAGGTTGTGCGTGCAAGTCATAGCAGCCTTTGGTTTCAGGGCTCTTCTTTCAGGTTCAGTTTGGTGGCCACTTAACTTGGAAGAGGAAGTTGAGAGCTAGATCGGGGTACTGACAAATCAGGAGGCAGAAAGGACTAGTACAGAGAGGTGAGGAGAATTACAGATGCGCACGTATGCCTGAGCACAGATAATAAGTATGCAGCTTCATAACGAGAAGACATTCTTCACAGATGCAAGATGTGGCTCAGTCCCAGTTCACTGATTGCAGCAGACAGATCTTTCAGATCTTTCTTATCAGTCATTATGTTACAACTCACGAATGGAGAGATTCTTGGCAAGCAACCTGTGCTCCCTCCTGGTTTGCTTTTTGGGATCAGAGCAGGTTAAAGAACAACCAGTGCAGGGTCTTGTCAGTCCTGTYGACTGGATCTTCTCCTGACGAGGTACGACCAGCAAGCAATACTGACCAACTTCGCTGAGTGTTACTATTAGTACTATCAGGAGCCACAGCTTAGCAGGCATCTTATGGCCAAAAAGCCCCTGTCAACATCTTTTACACAGAGTAATCTGCTTCTCTATTTTCAAACACAAAGACAGGATACACAGCATAGGTTGTTTTCTGCTGGTACCGCCACCCCCAATCCCCAGTCATTTTGAAAGCATATTTTCATCTTCCCTCTTCCTATGGGGTACCTTCCTGCGGGGTACCACAGCAATCGCTGCACTCTATCCCAGCAAACTGGTTTTAATAGTACACAGAACAACTTCCATGCAGCTAGCAAAGGAAGAGAAAGCTAAGCTTTGCTCATGCTCAAAACCATTCACAAGCCCAAATGCTATTAGCTTCCAGGTGGCAATTTAGCTTTGCACCATAAAAAGATGCACCCAGGATTTAGCCCACTATTTGCAAAGTGGTCTCAGTTAAAGGCAAACATTTTGTAGACAAGAGCAGTTACTCATTTCCACAAAGAACTGAATGATGTACTGTTTCTGAAAGTTGAACAACAAAGTCACTTCCCTCTGGGCTGCAAATCAGTCCCACCAACATCCTTTCTCAGGATAGTTTTGGTTGGGAGAAGTATTTTGTCATCAGGAAGCACCAACTTTTTAAATATGATTTTATTGCAGGCAGGAGAAAAATATATTTCTTTATCTGGAGGCACAGAACCACAGTTAGCCTGCTTTGCACAGTCAGGAACACAGAAGCAGTTACAACGACTCCAGCACGCGTCAATATTGGCAGCCATCGCAGAGCTGCCAAATGGGGCCAGAATACACGTTCCCTTTCGAATCAAGTCTGTTTCATAAACACCAGTTCCATCACCACAGGACAATTTCTACAGATAAGCAACTGGTCAGAATGGCAGGTTTATGAGTTCCTGTAACTCAACAACATTTATCTATATTAACCCAAATAAAAAAATTTGCAGCCTAGAAGGAAACAAAGCAGTTTATTGGTAATGGCACATCAAAGTTGGCAGTAAACTTGTGACGCATAGGTAAAATGAGACTATTTGATCAATGCCACATACAGAAAACAAGCAGATAGGAGCTCTTTAGGTACACAGAGAGGAATTTTACTGCTCATCTCTGACATACATTATTGAATAAGGTTAATGAAAGAGAAAGTACTCTTYTTCTTACAGGGCAGTACCGACACGTTTAGCCATTTCTTTAAAATTGTACCTAGAAGAGATGAACAACATGATTGTTCTCCTGAACATGGAACCTTGCTTTGAACACTGCCTTAAGTCAACAGCTGAGGTAGATGGGGTTTTATGTTATCCCAGGTCCACAGTCCCCACTTCCATTTCTGATTTAAAAAAAAAAAAAAGTTGTATATGAATTGTGCTTCACTTCTACATGCAGTAGGAGGTGCAGCTACTGATGCAGTTATTGGACAAAAAATATTAAATGCAACAATGTAAGATAACAGTACTGTGGCAGATAGCAACTTAAACAAATAAAAATAAAATCAGAAAACAGTAGGAACAAAGTGGTGATCCTGTAATTAAATGGCAGATCACCCCAAGAAACAATTAAAAGCAGTTGGTTCCCCTTGCTCCAAGACCAAGCATGCCAAATACCAACCTAGTCAGGTTAGTTCAAGTCTTAGGCAAATATGTTCCAAAAGAATTGAGAAGAAAATGTTGCCAATGCACAGTGATCATCACCTTAGAGAGGTGCAGGGCACAGGAAAAGAAGGATATCACCATGACAATAAAGAAAATAGATCAGCATGTAAACGAAGAAATGTGTGTTGTCAGATTGTTGGTAAGCAACAAGCTGTACAGCTGTAGGCACTGAGGTTGCTGTAGGCACTGGAGAAGTGAGGTTTTAAGGAGTTTTCTTTTTTTTTCCAATAAATTAGAAAGATTTCAAAAATCATCATTTCTGTGCTTAAATAAAAATGAATTATCCCATCAGCATTATATTTCCAATCCACCAATATTAGAGCAGCTCCTTCAATCTGTTCTGGTTATCCAGCAGCCTTTGAACCTATCTAGTCAAGATTTTCACTGTTGTAATTTTGCTCTTATCCATAGCTTTGGTCACTCATCAGTATGGGTCTTCCTCATCCATGTCCTAAACAGAGAGTATGGAGAGAGAAATTGAGTCCATGCATGAAGACATGAAGAGATTCATGACTTCAACAAAATTCTGGATCTGCTAGGCTTCTGACAAAAGCTTAAGTGTTTTCCAAAATGTTGGTGTGCTTGAAAAAGCCTTATGTCTTGTAGTTATATAACCACTTGCAGCTAAATCTGCTTGACTTGTCACAGACAAACACAGATGAATTGCCACTGCATAATTAACGTGAAGYGTGTTTTAAGAGAAGCAGCAGCTAAACCTTAAGCACGACACAAACCATACCAAGGGCAGATATCAGTCTTCCTGAAAAGCACCACCAGTCCCTACAGAGTAGGTCCAGAGCAGCCCAAGTTGTTGTGTTTTTCAGCTATGACCAACCAGACTTTCAGATCCCCATCATCTGTTCTTTTAACCACAATAGGCATTTTATGGCATCCTCACGTTCTAGCACTGCAGCTCTCAACTTGAAAGAAGTTAATGTAACAGCTCTACCTAGGAAATCTCACCAACTTCGCAGTCCATTTTAAGTCTGAACAGTTTCACTATTTTATAACATATTAAGCACGAAAAAGGTGTGTGACAGGCGCCTCAAGAAGCAGAAATATTAAAATGAGTAAGGCAGGGTGTCCAGAGACTTGCTATGCTAAATATTTTGATATCARAGAGCAAAGTATCAAACAACTGACAAAATACTCAATAGGAAAGCAACAGAATTATAGCATTCAAATTTGCCTCCACTCAAACAATGAGGACGATCATCTTTTCCATTTTTTAGATCTCCGACCATCTGACGGCACTTCTTTCACTGAATCTGGGCTCCCATCCTTTCCCATCTCTCCACTTCCAGGGAGGCATGGTGCTTCCCTGCTCCCCAGCATGTGTCACTTGCAACAGCCTTTCCATCTCCCATGGCAACTCTCCCTTTTGCATACAGCATTTTCTGCTTTTTATACCTCTAAAAACTCTCATTCCTGATACTGCTGCTTTGCAACCATTGCATCTGGTGTAGAACTTTAAATATTTCATAGGTAATAGGTAACTTGTATAAATTGCTCATTTTTCATTCTGTATCTATTAAAGCATAGAAACYGTCAGCACACACCAGTCTGAAAGCTCATGCATTTAATACATTTTAAATCACTGGCATTAGAACAGTGAATCAAGCAACATGTATTTAATTCCTCCTTAACATACTCCCTGACTGTGTATTACAAAGGYGCGTCTGTGGTAAGCTTGCTCTGCATGACATAAACAAAAATGAAAACACTCTCAAATTAGGCATATTAGGGAGCTTGCTTACTGCTGGAGTGTGACACACTTTTGGCTGYGGCGGTTAATGCCAGCATGCAGAACTTGGATGCAATTTTTACAAAAYAAGTACAGCAAGTGGGAAAAACATTCAGCAATTCCAGTACAACACATACCCAGTAACAGAAGTTAGACGCTATGGTAGCAGGTGAACAGAATTAGAAGACAACCCCCACCTCACAAAAAACAACCCAAACAAACAAAAAACCCTGAGAGTTCAGCAGGATTGTTGTGACCAAAACAGTGCAAGTAAGGAGATCCCCAAGAAAGACGCAAGGTTGCACGCTCCCATCTTTGCAAAAACAAAGCAGATTTAAATATTCCTGCCTCCATTCCCCACCATAGCACTGTCAAACCCAGAACATAACAGTCCAAACCTGGTTTTGCAGAGCCTTTATGGAAACWACACAGCACAACAGCTATCACTTAAAACTCTGAATTTTCATTTCAAGATGTGAGCTTTGATTGCAATACAGTCAAATGACAAATCAATTTGGTGGATCTGAAGATAATTTGCCTCCCCACTAATGCAGTATGACTAGCAGTTCTCACTCCCAACAGCCCGCCTGTGGAAAATACTGAGGACCATAAGCCTAGCCATTTGGGATGCCTCTCTGCGGTCCAGAGGCATTACGACAAGCTCTACCTGCTGCTCTTTGCACCTCCTCTGAGTACTGAGGTTGACAAAACCACTTATGAAAACATCAGCTTTCACTTACCACACACTTCCAACACCAGACTCTGAGCCTCCCCAAGCAGTGGTCTGTCTCTGTATGTTCAGGCCTGCAGAACAAGCACAGGATTAGGTTGGACTCTCCCCTCAACATAGGCACTAGTATCTCATACAGACTGACTTCTAGTTCTGCCACACTGAACTGAAGGCCTTTCATCATCCCTTTGATTCTGCATAGCAAATCCAAAAGGAATAAAAAGGGTTAGATCCCTTATTTCAAAGGCAGGCATTTCATTTAACAAGTGCTGTGAAAGAGAATACCACAAACGTTGCTGTTTGGCTGGAAAAATTTACAATACTAATCAAAACACTGTATTAAACCCCCACTCTGAACTAAATTTTAGTAATGAATTCATTGCAAAAACGGGTACAACTCCAGTAGTAGCAGTGTTGTCTTACTATTCTCACTACAACCACCATGCTGAACCCTGCCAGCAGAGAATCTTCTCCAGTTCAGAAGGGAATTCAGTCTCCTGAGTCCATTCCATCCTTGGCATTTCTGCTCAGGCCATTATCAAAGCAAGCAGTTAACATTATTCAGTCCGCTTTGTTGTTATGGATACTCGATATCGAAACCCAACACATGAGCTACGTGCTATACATCCTATTTTTCTGTTAATGGCATGAGGCGGTGGAACTGAAGCAGGTTATGGTTAGAGAATTTTTCACTTCTGCGTTCAGATTTATTTCAGCCTACATCAGCAAGATATTTTGCTTATGTGGGTTTATGTTCCAGCACAGGGATTTTCCAAAGGCTTTCTGACCACTAGCTAAAGTAGGCTCGTGGGAAAGTAGATTTCAGTGGCTGAACTGCAAGCGCTGAGGGTTATGAAACAAAGGACAGCAAAGAAACACTGTCCTGTGCCTACAGGCCAAAGTGGAAATCTACAGGCCAAAGTGGAAACATAGGCTTTAGGTTCCAGCCAGAACTTACTCATCAGACACTTCAATGGAGGATTTCTTACAGCCAGGTTTTTTTTTTTCCTTCAGCACTCCAAATTTCCTTCCCATCCTCACCAACAGCAGAATGACCACAAYGATGGAGGGGAGAAATACTAATATGGACAACAGCATTGCTGAAGTTAGCTGGAAGGAAAGACCTGCGAGAGAGAAAGAACAGTCCAGCTGYACCAATAGTAAAATATGGCTTTCTTTAGTCTCTGTGACAAATATCCACCCAGGAYACTGGCTGCTAGCCTTGTCATATAAAACACAGAGCTGGCAGAGTTGAAACAGCTTGTGACCAAGTCTGYAGGACTCCTATCCCACATCCTGTCCAGCACAGTGCTTTGTATACAAAATCTGCCATGGAAGGCAGTCACAACACATTTTTATCAGCATGTCCAAATTTGGGGCAGTTCTCACATGCAGGACAGACAAGGAAATGAAGCAATACTAAGATAAGTATTTGTGGTGTGAGAGTATTTTTAGACCAATATTTCTCATACAGTGCAACTTATTCTACTGCTGCTAGATTGGGAAACTGGAATTCCTGAACTATGTACTGAGCATCCACGAAAGCAACTGGTCACCTTTGATCACCTCTGCACACGTGCTAAGCCCTCATGAGGTTCAGGGTGATCCGTGCTTCTATCGTTTATAGGGAGAGTATCCTGATCGTGCTCAGGCTAAACAAATGCACATTTTGTTTTCTGCGTCTTCACCGCAGTTTCCTCCATCACTTCCTCTTCATAGTAAATTAAATGGTTCTCAGTGTATTTAGCTAAGAAAGAAGGGCTGAGGTAACTCTTGCTGAAATTCTTATGTGGAACTCCAGGGAACCAATTTCACGTGTGATGCTCAGACTTTTAAGGTTCCGACAAAGCTGAAATGCAGCTCTATCACACAGATGAGGGCATACTGTTGAAATGGAGGCTTACCCCTCTCCGTAACTATCAGTACTGTCTGGGGAATGTTGTGGTACACGTCCGGAGGATTCTTCACRCTGCAGATGAACGTCCCATTATCACTCATCACTAGGCTTTGGATAGCAATGGAAGCATCACCCTTGGCAACATTCCCAATCCAGGATATTCTGTCTTTGAACTTTCCCACCGTTGTTGGGTAGGCAACAGACTGATAATGAAAAATCTAAAAGGAGGTAAAGACAATAATCGCTCCAATAAAACACTCTCCTAAGAAATCAAAGTAAACTCCTCTTTGGGCTTTTAATATAAAGGAACATACATCAAAAAGTCAGAAAGAATACTTCTTATAGAATACTTCTTATACAGGAGACCTCTCTGAGTTCCTATGTGGCAATTCTGAATCAGTTCCATTTTATCAAGTCTCCAGAACTTCTATCTACTGGCCTCAGCCCTCGCATCCATCACTGTCCCCCCTCTGACCAGCTTGTTCCCTTCTGCAGATCTTCAGCTGAGAAACAGAAGCAGGTTCCTTGTCTCGTGCAAGACAAAGTATTGCAGTTCCAGCTTCTGCTTCCTGCAGTTTTCACTTGCTGTCCTGTCAGGGGAGACTTAGCAGACCTCAGGTCATACAAGCAGAAGTTGTTCTAGATACAAGGACACTACTGAGAACTCAAACTCTTCAGGCAGCAGCCATCACTAATAATCCATACAAAGATGCGCGTTTTACGTTTCTGCCTTGAATGAGAGATTTCCACTGGGCTTTCAGATTTACATAACAACACTTAGCTTTCACAATGCTGCCAACAAGACAAGGTAACAGTCCATAAACCTTAGAGGCTGTCATCATCACTGCCTTCAGACTGTCACTGCACACATGTTCTTATCACTCCAAGACAAGATATACAACAGCAGACTGCATGACAGGACTGCAAGGGTACAGCTTCCTTCAAGAAAACTCTCAGTCAGTTGCTTTACAGTCATTCTATACATATCTGCAGGATACAATAAAGCACTTGTGTCAAAAGCCAAAGATCTAGTTTATCATCATTATGCTATTATGCATTAACATGGAGTATTTTTTGCCCAAGGGATGCCAAAGCAATTCTGGATGACAGAAGGTAACAATGAGAGTCCCAAATCCCAAAGCGAYGGAGAGGCACACCAAGGCAAACAGAAAAAATTACTGTAAGATTTTCAGCATGCCTMGAGGCCTGGTCAGTCTCCCCTAGAAAAGGCTCCCTGCTGTACTTACTGTCTCCATATGACCACTCGTGAGGGGCCGGTATGTCCAGTCTACTGTCAGACTCTCAGTGATGGGAGAACTGGATGTGAATGAGCATTTCAGCRATACTTGTTCACCAATGAAAGCTCGCACTTTAGAACTGGCTTTAATTTCCAGGGAAAGAGCATTGCAGACACCTGATGGAGGAACAAGCCCAAAAACCAAAGATTAGATTCTTCTTGTTTGCAAGGTACAGGAGTGATGGTGTCCCAGAAGTACTGATGCACGCGCAGCGCAGCCTCAGTCTGGAGACAGAAGCACAGYAGTGGCTACCTCCCCATCACAAAATCTACCAAAAAAACAGACAACTCCCCTAACCTGTTTTCTGCAGGATCGAGATTAGCCCCAGTAAAAGCATTTATCTGGAAAATACCACCAAAAGCCTACAGATACTAGGATATGGAGATACACAGGTTGTTACGAAAAGGTTACAGAGCTGAGGAACTGAATCAGGGGACTCTCCGAGGAGCTCCCAAGTGCCAGCTTTAGACTACTTCAAGGCAGTTGTGGCCCTGTGTGGCTTGCCCCAAACTGACACAGCCCCCTGACTTGCACACGTCCCGGGTCAAGACCATTTGGCAGCGGCAAGCGCTCTTACTGCTTGCTTTCGCGCTGTGCAACGACTTCTGCTTCTTTCCTCTCCTAGGGGGAATGCCGCGGCCCAGGAAGGCGGCCTCCTGCATCGTTCACATTTCCCTGCCACCCGCCTCCCGCTCTCGTCTGCGAGGATTTATCCCGGGATACGCTGCTCTCCCTGCAGTTCTGCTCCGGCACAGCTGGYGCCGGCGCCGGGCAGGCTCGGCAGCAGCAGGTTTCTGCGCAGACCTGCCGACTCCTGTGCAAGTCTGGGCAGCTATCGATGTAAGACAGAGGGGCTCGGCACCAAATCCCTYCTCTACCCACTGGGCGCCCCGAGGGCCTCGGGGCGGGCAGCCGAGCCGCAGCAAGGCGGCAGAGGCAGGCTGCCGACGCCGGGCGCGCCCGCAGGAC